>NC_080647.1:17575757-17878787 GCF_027579445.1 Ammospiza nelsoni | reverse complement strand
AGCCTCCAGGGCAGGTTGTGGAGAAAGCTGGGAAGAGCTTTCTGTGCTCCACCAGTCCTGAGGAGCTTTGATGAGCCTGGGAAGCTCAACAACTGTTGGATTAACCCTTACTTTGAATTCAGCATCCAGATTTGTTGGTAAAATGTTTTCCATAGAAAGGAAGCAAGGAGTCTTCCCTGGCGATGCAGCAGGAGCAGGAGTGGAGCAGTCCCTGTTCCCTGGCAGTGTGGCCTGGGTGGTGCCAGCTGCTGGTGGATACCTGCAGGTGTTGGGGCTTGGCTGGGGCTGTCACACCAGGCTCCCTGGCCAGGACACCACGGTCAGGGTGACTTTGTTCCTCTGCTCCTTCAGCATTGGGATCAATTCTGAGTTGCTCATTCCTATTGCTGGCACTCCATTCACTGCCACGATTTCATCTCCACACCTGCCAAAGACAGATCCAGTCAGGACTGGGGTCATTACCAACCCTGCACCCACCCCACACCATCAACTCCTTGAAAAAGAGCATTTCCCTTGAGCCAGAGGGCAGAGAAAAGGGAACAGTGCTGGTGTTTGGGTGACAGCAGTGAGGGTCAGGCTGTGCTGGTCAAACCCTGCTGGCCCAGATCAGTCCTGCAGCTCCTGAATGCCACCACCAGAGCTGGGAGAGAGCCCTGCCCCTCTCTGGCCCTTCTGAGGGGTGCACGGGGCTGAGCCCCCACACCCTGTCCCACACTCCAGCAGGAGCCCAGCTGAGCCCAGGGCTCCCCCTCAGCTTTGGGAGCAAAGCCCAGCTCCCTGCACCCAGCTGTGTCCCCTCCCTCACCCAGCTGTGTCCCCTCCCTCTGTCCCTGCAGCCCTTGGTGCCTGTGGGTTGCTGCAGCCCCCCCTGCTCCTCCCCTGGGATCTCTCACCACAACCCCCTCAGGAAAGCCCCAGTTGAGGTTCCTGCACAGGGGAGCTTTTGCTGCTCCTGTTGGGATACTTCTCCTAATCCATGAGGTTTTACAGTCTGGAACCTCCAAGATTCATCTCAAACATCCCCTTTTTTACCTTTACCTAATTACTAAATTAAACCCTTCACAGTTAGGTTTTAAAGGGCTGTAAATTCCTTTTCCTTGCACCTTTGTGGAGAAACCAAAACCCTGCTTAACGCAGGCCTTAGTTTGTTACAAGCTTGGCAACAATATAAACTTCCAAACTCTGCAAGAGTCCTTAACCTGGAGCTGAGCTCTTCCAAGGAAGGCTCAGAGTGTGGAACCCCCAGCCCTGGGGTGCTGATGTCCCCGGGTACCTCACACCTACTTGAGTTTCCTGTCCCTGAACGCGGGAGTGCCGGGCACGATGGTTTTGATGAAGAAGGGTTGGTTTCCTTTGCTCTCCTCAAAGCCTCCCACGATGCTGAAGCCCCAACTTTCCAGGTTTCCTTTACTAAGGACAATATCTTGACAGAAGTGAAGGTAGCTGTGTCAAAAACAGAGAGGTTATGAGGAAAATTGCCTGAGCAGGAATTTATGTTTTCCCTATGGAAAGAAAGCCCAGCTATGAACAGCTTTTCAGGGCTTTTCCTGGGTTTCAGGATTTGGGACACTCCTTTGCAAGGCGTGTCTGAGGGTTAATTCTCAAATGGGATGATGCCAGGCCTTTAGAAATCTTTGCAGGGTATTGGTTTAAGAGCTAGGAGGAAATCACCCAGCTCTAAAGGGGTTTGGGATCTGCAAGACTCCTGGATAACTTCATGAATTCTGCTAATGAACACACTCAGCACCAGAGACAAACCCTAATTACAGTGAGCAGCAGCTGCACCCATGCAATGATGAGAGTGGAGGGGTTTTATCCCCTCTGTGCCCTGCACTGGCACAAGGGAGGGATTTTATCCCCTGTGTGCCCTGCAGTGGCACAGGGAGGGATTTTATCCCCTGTGTGCCCTGCAGTGGCACAGGGAGGGATTTTATCCCCTGTGTGCCCTGCAGTGGCACAGGGAGGGATTTTATCCCCTGTGTGCCCTGCACTGGCACAGGGAGGCTTTCAGCACCACTGGCAGCAATTGTGAGGTGCAGCAGCTGCCAGGCCAGAGCAGGGAGGGCTTTCCTGCAGGATCCAGGATGTCCATTCTGTGCTGGGCTCCTTGGGGAGAGCTCCTGGTTCTGGATTCCCGCAGTGAGGTTTGTGTCCTCAGGCAGCCGGGGCACTGTGAGATGGCAGCGCTGCCCGGGCTGGTGGCACGGAGCCCCGAGGTGACACTGAGGGTGTGGCAGGAGCTCTCCGTGCCCTGGCTCCAGCTCAGGCTGTGTCCTGGCACCGGAGCTGTGAAACTGCTGCTCATCATCACCCGCTGAGCTATTCCAGCAGCTAAACTTTTCCTAATAAACGTTTTTGCCTCAAGGGCTTTGCTTGAGCAGTTTGCCGAGGAGTTTCAGATTTCAAAAGCCTTCCCAGTTAACTTCTCACCAGGAGAAAGATCCAATTATGTACTTTCAAACTGTAATTTACTTTTGTAGGAGTTTTTCACACATAAACACCAGGAGCCCCAGCTGGAGCTCGCTGATTCCTCCATGCTTTCCTTCCACCGGTACCACACAATTGCAAAAACCCAGCTCTGAGCCATGGCTGTGGCAGCTTCTGCAAATGAATAGCCCGAGAGCAGCAGTGGCTGCGTCAGCACAGAACATAAATAAAAACACCAGGCACGTTTCTCCTGGAGCTGGAAAGGGCTGCTTGCTAGGAATCCATTTTCCATATTAAAAAGGGCTTCTAGAGGAAAAACTTTAATTTACCACAACCAAAAATGACTGTGGGAAAAGAATGGGGAGTTTAGGGAAGGTTGAGGTGCAGGGTTTCTGGTGCCAAGCACGCTGCTGAGCTGGCAGTTCCTGGGCCCTGCTCAGCTGCAGGGGTGGGACTGGGAGCTCCACATGGTTCTTGTGGGAAGAGGCAGACTGGAGTCACATAAACCCCAGGGAAGAGGGAGGCAGGAAAATGCTTCTCCACGAGCCACACAGTGCACTGTGCTTTCTTTTAGAGAGAAAAGATAATCAATCTAAACTTTTGTTTCTGGTACCTTTGGGATCCAGGGTGTGTTGGATTAGAACATGGGCCCAGTCCAAACCAGCTTTTGAGATGGTATTTTATACTGTCAGTGGTGTGGATTTAACACAATGCTAGAAAGAAACCAAGGTTTCTATTTGACAGAAACAGAAATCACAGGTACAAGAATCAAGGCCTGAATGAAACGCTGGGGGCTCAAGTGTTGCAAGGATCAAATTCACTTCCCTAGCCCTGAGCACTCATTTCAACTCACTCCTTTCAGCAGCAAGTCTGGGTTCAAACTAGAAAGAAATAGGTTCCTCTAAAAGGAAAGGGATATTTCTGCTGGAGCAGAGGAATAACTGAGGAATAAAAAGCTGAACAAACCCAAAATTGCACATGCCATTAGCTTTGAGCTTTCACCCTGCAGGACACACCAACACCGGGGCCAGGGCAGCCACCAGGAGCAGATCCCAGTGGAACAGCTGGTGCTGGCTCCAGTCTGGGCACATTTCTGGGGTTTTCTGTGCCAGTGTGGTGCACACAGGGTCTGTCAGGGCCACAGGGCAATGGCCATTCCCCTGCAGCTCTGGGGGTTTGCTCCTGTGCAAAGGAAAGCAGTTTGGGTGGGACAGGGGCTCTGCAATGGAACCACCCCACAGCAGGGGTGGCACTGGGACCTCACTGCAGCTGCACCTCCCCGAGTGCCAGAGCACCCTGAACATGCCCAGGTGACAAAAACCCTGTGGGTGACCAACCAGAGGCCACCAGGTCTCACTGGGAGCAGGTGGGAGAAGCAGGGAGGAAGCACAGGAATTCCAGCCCTTCTTAGTGCTGGAAACAGGAGGAAGGTTCTGTCAGATCCCAAAGTGAAATAACCTTGCTGAGTGCTCCTACCAACCCTCACAGCCAGAACTGCAGACACACTCCAAGGCCAGAATCCAGGCTGGAGTCAAAGGAATCTGGAATAATTTCTTGCTTCAGGAGTCAAAAGAAGGGAGAACATCAATCCCAGGAGCAAAGGAGTTCCCAGCAATGCATTAAATGCAGGGGATGTCACTCCTGAAGTGAAGGCAGCAGATGCAGGAGCAGAGAAGATTCCAGTCCCTGCACAGAGCATGGGGAGCCTGCAAGGCACCTGACAGCCAGAAAAACTGGGCAAGGAAGGAAAGAAGCCCAGACAGGCTCTGCCTTGCTGTAGCTCACTGCAGCAGCAGCTGAGGGTTTGTGCCCTGCTCTGGGCTCTCAGGTGCAGCTCAGGGCCAGCTCACAGCAGACCTGCCTGGAGCAGCCAGGCCAACGCCTGGGGCAGCACAGGAGATGGGAGGAGCTGCTGAGCACAGGCCAGGTACAGGAGACACAAAAGCTGCCTTGCCTTGGCCTGGGTTGTTGAGCATTTCTTTCCAGGCTGCTAAGTAACACAACAGAGGCTTTGTGAGTGGTTCTTTAAGTGTCTCAAAGAACAAGGCTGTAAATGATCCAAGCTTCCCACAGCAGGTTTGGCTTTCTGATCCACCTGCGGATGCTCCTGCAGTCAGCTGGGATGACAACTGACTCTGCTTTTCACACAGTTTTGATGTAACTGCTAAAGGGAGGCAGCCAGAGGTTCACCCCTCCAGGAAGGAGAGGGAAATTCAAGCTTCTCCTGGAAATTACCAGGTTAAAACCTGTCCTGTAAAGCTTGGCAGCAGGAAAACTCAACTGTGCAGAATCATTTCTGCCTCATGCTGAAGATGACACAGTTACAACAGCCAAGAAGAGTTAGACTGAAAGAATGTCTGCCCCTAAGTGAGATGATCAGATTAGAAACTCCCAGACAGCCCAGGTGTCTCTTGGCTTGTGTTAGGGGATGCAGAAAGAGCCCCAGAGGGTTTCAGTCAGTAATTTAGCAAGGACTGTATCTAACATTGACTATTTCTCTTTTAAAAAGGGGTTTCAGGGCCTCTAAAGCATGGTTACTGTCCAACAGGAGTGTGAGAATGATGTCACTCCAGAAAAACAGTGGAATTTCCTTATGTACTCATTATTCTATGATCTCATTGGCAAATGAGGTTTTCCACTGCCTTTCAGCTAAACGGGAATATCAGGAATGCTTCCAATTCATCAACAAAGTAATTAATTTCTAGTGTTTGAGTGAAAGTCAACCCTGTAATTAACAGCTCTGCATCCAGTCCCTGACACACATACCTGGGCAATCCCAGCCACGTGATCCAGAGGGGAGACCAGCTGAACCCCTGCTCCCTGATGTCCAGGGCTGGCTCTGGGCAGTTCAGGGACAGGATTTCCAAGGCTTTCAGTGTGACTGAGTGGGAGGCTGCATTGGATTTCAGAGCTGAGACAGCTTCATAGTAGTTCAGATGAGTCAAATCGATGCCATTTATGCTCAGAAGGACATCCCCTGTTGATGAAATAAAATGGGATTGTTACAGACCTGGGCTCTGGAGCCCATTTCAGCCTCAAGGGGTCATGGGAGCCCTTTTCCAGCCTCTCTCAGCGTCCAAGTCCAGCTTCCATTGAAAATACCCCACAGGATGAAAGGTCTAAGAGCCTCCCTTACCTCTCTTGATTCTGCCATCCCTGAAGAGGCATCCAATGGGCTGCACACTTGTCACATAGATAGGGAGCTTGTTTTTGTTATCCCTTCCACCTCCAATTGTGATTCCCAAAGATTCCTTTGGCTCCTTTTTTATTGCAACTGTCTTCTCATGACTTACATATCCCTGAGGCAAATCCTACAAAGCAATGACAGCACAAAATGCACTTCATTAATGCATTTAACAGAAGAAGCCCAGCACCATTTGTCTCCTTCATTCAGAGCATTCCAGCAATGTTGCTGGAGGGCAAAGTCAGCTTCCCATGTCCTTGCAGGGTGGGAATACAGAGCAGCATTTCTAAGGTGAAGCCTTAGTGCTGTCCTGATGATCCCAAATCCATTTGCTGCAGGGAGATGCTCCCTCTGAGGAGGGGAATTCTGCACTGAGGAAGAAGCTCTGAGCTCATCTCAGGGCTGCTCATGCCAAGCAGGGAAGCTCTCCCTGATTGAATGTTTAGGCTGCAGTGAAGGCACACATTAGAGCACAGGCTGTACAACAGGGTGTAAATGCTACTCAGGGATTTAAATGCAGGAACAACACTCCAGCCCCACAGGACAGGAACTCCCTGAGCTCCAGGGCCACTGAAACACAGCACTCTGAGCAGCTGCAGCAGGTCTGTCACTCAGCTGGAAGTGCTGCACACAGAATTCTCTCTGGGTTCAGCACACTGGGGATTGATTGTCCTCTTGCTCCTGCTGTTTGCTGTGCCCCCAGAGGGGTGGCAGAGCCACTCTGCAGTCACAGCAGCACCATGGGGGCACCTGGGGATTCTTCTCCTGACCATAAAGGGCTCTGGCCCCACACCAGCTCAGCTGGGTGTCACTGCAACACCCTCAGTGTGCAGAGCTTGAGGGATGTCAAGAAGCCAATCTCAAAATATCTCATGGATGGCAAATTTCTTATTGCCCTTTCCAAATGATTAAACAGCAGCTCTGCATCAACACTGAAGAAATTTTGTCACCTTTTTCCCTTCAAATTATGTTTCCCTATAGGTGACAAAGTGGTTTTTCAGTACCAAACCTGCCCAAGCAGAAATGGAGGTGCTGATCGGCTGATTTTATCCTGTGATAAAACACCATCCCAGAACAGCACAATGCATTGGTTAAACCAGGAACAAGCAGCACTCTGGCCTCATTTCCCAGCCCCACCTTCTGGTAGGTGGATTTCCTCCTGTAGTGGCTCTGCTCTGGTCGCCTCCGGTGGTGCACAGGGCTGCCCCCATTGCTGCTGCTGCTGCTGCTGCTGCTGTTGGAGGTGCTGCCATCCTCCCCTGGCTCCCCCAGCTGCAGCCCAGACTGCCTCAGGATCACAAAGTTCACTCTGGATTCCGTGGTCTGCCCAGAGAAACAAGGAGTGGAAAATAAAAAGAGAGAAATGGGTTAGAAATGAGGGACAGCCCTCATTGCCTTGGGGAGAGAGAAGGGCTGGCATCAGTTCCTACAGAGGTTCTCTGTTCCTCCACCAGCTCCTCAATGTGATGCAAAGTCTTTTGTGATGAGCCAGGGAATGTGATTGGAAAAAGAAAAAGGGAATTAGCAAACATGAGTCAGAAGGAACAGGAGTAGAGGCAGGCTTCACTCGTGCCTCCCTCGCCCACAAATGCCAAAGGTGGATGATTAATTCCTGCACTTTGCTACAAACAACCAAAATAGCATCTTGTGTTGTGCCCCAGAGTGACCAGAGCTGGAACCCTGGCTGCACCACACAAGCACTGGATGCTTCTCTTGCACAGGAAGTTGTTAAAGCTCTTTCCCTCCCAGCTTTGTTCGTCTATTGTTCACCATCTCCCATCCATTTTTTCCCCAGGGTACCTCTGGTTAAACACTTCACCAGCTGCTGGTCTGGCCTTGGCAGGGCTGCAGGGGAAGTGCTCCCATTGTTCCTGCTGCCCTCTCTGGGTTTGTCCCTTCAGATCACCTGACAGAACCTCATTGTGAGGGACTCACTGGGGAAGGGCCCAGTGCTCACTCGGCTGTTTCCTGCCCTGCATGGCAGAAATGCAGCTGCTGCTCTCACTCCTTGCCACAGCACCCTGCTCCCCTGGTGCCAGAGTGAATTCCCTGGCCTTGGAAGAGGGATTTTCAAAGTTACATTCAAGCAAGGATTTCAATTAGCCCTCAGAGGAACAGATCATGTTTGGAAAGCTGTCACAGTTTAACACAAATGTCACTTCCAAAGAGATTCAATCCCAAACCTCATGAAGCCAGTTCTGGACTTTGCTTGCTGGTTCCAGTGGGATCAAAAGAGTTCCTCATATGGGAGTTGTGTGTGCACACTGCAACAGGAATGCAGCAGCACTTGTGGGATGCAAACAAATTCTAAGAGGCCACAGAACAGAAGCAAACATGAAAAAGGAGCTCAGTGCTGGAACTCTGCTCCTTCTCCCATGGCACTGCACTGCTCTGATAACTGTGAGGAGAGCTGCCTCTCCCTCCTGCTGACCTCACATCCTTTCTGGGATATAAACAGAATGGGATGAGGAGCATTGTGTCAGGATCTGGAGATAAAAACAAACTGGAGGCACTCGCCTGGGGAGATAAAGAATTTAAACTGATCTGTGTGATATCTGCTGCACATGCAGCAGTCCTTAATCCTTTAACTAGGATTCCTTGCCCACTCCTTCCACCAAAACCTCTGGCATGCTGCAACAGGAGCACATTCCACAGGGAAAGACCACCCCTCTTCTACCCATTCAGTACCTGGAATGCTTTTACCCTGAGGTGCCCCATGTTTTCCAGTCTCCCTTCACAAATACAGGTAAAATGGGGAGAATGGTCTGATTTGAAGCCCTAAGGGATCTGTCTGTGCTGCCAGCCCATCCCATCCCCAGCCAGCACCTTCAGTGTGATTGTTGGAAGCACAAGAGGCTGCCCTGATCCCTCCCTGTCTGCTGCATGAATCCACCCAGTGCATCCCAGCATTTCCTGTGCAAGGCTGAGAGGCTGCAAGCAGCACACAGGAGCTGCAATCTCCTCAGGTGAACTCCAGTGCCATGAGCCACTGCTTCCCCTCAGACCTGTCAGGGCTGACTCACCACGGATTCCCACTCCTGGTGTTTATCTTCATTTGGAAGTGGTGCTTCCCACACATCCAGAGGGGAGTCACTTTCCATGACAGAGATTTGGGGGAATGCAGCTTGCCCTGGTATGTTCTACTAGCCCTGGCTCAGAACAGGAGCCCTGCTCCAGCCACTCACAGCCATTTCCATGTCTGAACTCACCTGGATGATCTGGGCAGCAGCCTCAGGAGTTCCTTGCCTCAAATCCTGACCATTTATTGAAAGGACTCTGTCATTCCGACTCAGCTTCCCATTCTTGGCTGCCAAGCCCCCCTCTAAGAGATCCAGAATAAAGATCCCTGCCTCGTCAGTCTTCCTGATCAGTTTGATTCCCAGGGGCTCCGATCGGTCTCTCTTCACCAGGGTGACGTGGATCACCTCCCTGCTGGTGGCACTGGGATCCTGCTGGGCAGTCCTGCTGGAAAAGCCCTTCTCCTGCAGCACCAGGAGGTGCAGAACAGGCCCTGGGTGGCGCAGGAAGGAGACAGCCTGGCAGTGAGTCACGCTGCTGATGTTGACGCCATTCACCTACAAAGACAAACAAAGCACTCACTAATCAGAGCCCACAATAATTAGGCCCTGTCCACAGTGTGGGGCATAGCCAGGCTGGGGCAGGATGGAAAACTCCCTGTGCAATCTCTGACTCTGATTAGGGAGCAAAGTTTTCTAAAAATGAATGAGGAAAGCTGATGGAATTAGACTGTAATTGGTGAATGACTGAGGACAGGGACAAGACAGGACAACCCACACAGCTAACAAATCTAAAAATGTTCAGTCATTCCTTCCATGCCATGTAAATGCAGATCTGCTTTTCCTTAATTTCCAGCATGGAGCAGACCCAAATCTCCACTTCTGAGTGGTCCATAGTCTACAGGCTTCTGGAATCATCCACTTTTATGCAATTACCAGG
Source organism: Ammospiza nelsoni (assembly GCF_027579445.1). NCBI lineage: Eukaryota > Metazoa > Chordata > Aves > Passeriformes > Passerellidae > Ammospiza > Ammospiza nelsoni. Next base: position 17,869,219 of record NC_080647.1, on the reverse strand, counting down.
GTGACTCTGAGAAGGCAACGTTTTACCTTTCCTGTTTCACATAAGATTCTGTGCAGTCTTTTAGGATGTTAATAGGGCTCCTAAGTGTGGGTCCTGCCCTATTTGCTGAGCCTGAGACATGGACAATCCAACTGGATCCAGCAGGAGTCACTCCATTGGTCTGCCTGAGAAACCAACTCAGAGATCTCATCAGCCACTTTGGGGGCTGCCAGGTCTCCTGGTGCCCAATCCCATGGGACAAGGAGGATTTATGGCTTGGCAGATGACTGGGCAGCCATGGCTGGAGGTGCTAACAGTTGTCACCGTGTGTACAAGGTGTCACCTCGGTCACCCAGGGCCACAGAGCCCTGCTAGTGTGGGCAGTGCCCTGGCTGTGGGTCAGGTGGGGCTGGAGCTCTGCATTTACTCATTTTGGAGCTGACACTCACTGCCAGTCAGCAGCTCTCACCCTGGACCTGCCCACGGAGAATATGCAGCTTAAGCAACACAGTGGAGCAGGCAATTATGAGACTTCCTAACTAGAGCAGAGAAATGGGGCTGCTGTGTGAAATTTATCAGGTAGGAATCTTTTACTTTGTCCAAAACGACCTACATTTCAAAAAGCTGTCAAATATGCAAGAGAAATATGAGTCTGAGTGGAAGGAATGCCAGCAGTGCTCCTGAGCCCCAGCAGACACACAATGCTGCTGACACAGAGGTCTGAGCAGTGCTCTAAAAGCCTCAGCTGCAGAGATTTCCCAGTTTCTCCAGGCACTCTCCTCCCCCAGCCAAGGGAAGCAATGGGGGTTTCTGTACCTCAAGGATGTGGTCTCCAGGAGCAATTCTTCCATCAGCAGCAATCACAGAGTCCCTCAGCACCTCCTGAACAACGATGTTCCCCAGGGGGGTGTCCTTACCCCCAACTATCCTCATCCCCAGCTCTTCCTCTGGATCCTCCCGGTGGATTTCGATGGTGGTAGTTTCAGCCACAAGACTGGTTCTGTGAGGAAGGTCTGGTTGTGGAAATTGAAGAGAAAAAACAACACATTAACAGAACCTTCCTTTTCACAGCACCCCAAGATTCAGGTTGTGCTCAATGTGAGGGAAAGCAGCTATCAGGAGACTTAAGGTCAGAAAAAAAGCTTAAAACCCCTCTGTTTCTTTAGAGTTTCTCCAGAATTTTTCCTATTTTCTCCTAGCTTTTGGTGAATTCAAACTCTCTACTGTTGTTGCTTGGGGTTTATTAAAAGGCATTCAGTATGGTTTGGCTATATTTAGAGATTTGTTTTTCTCCTGCGATATCTGGCCTGCTAGGAGCACACACATAATAAATTCCAGTTTCCATGATGCCCATGAGGGAAAGGGACTACCCAGCTGTAATTACTGCTCTGCAACTTCCTTCCTCTAATTTCCTTTGCTCCCCTTTTCCCATCCTCCCTGTAGAGCAGGAGGAATGTTTGGTGTTTCACAGCATGGAGATGAAGCAATGCTGCACTTTGAAGATGAAAGTTGCTGTTAGCAAGTGGGCTGAGATCCCCAGCACGGGGACACTGAGGCAGGCCCAGCACAGGGTGAAGGGCAGGTGTCACACCAGGGATGCAAAACCTGCTCCAGGTGTGCTTGGGGAGAAAGCCAACAGGGAACTGAACTGACCTGTGGGTTACCTCTGTCCCAGGCACAGGGGCTGAAGCTGAGCCTAACTCTGAGACAAGGCACTGAGGTATCCACGCTGCTGCCTCCTACCAAGCTGAGACAAGGCTGCTACACTGAAGTGGAGATGCTGATTTGATCTGCAAGGCTTCCAGAGCTGCCTGTTAATCAAAACCTAACTTATGCTACAAAAACACCAGGAGGGAGGTACTGACCACTCCAGGAAACTGACTGTATATTTAACTTTCCTAACAAGATTAACAAGAACCTGGAGCACTTCCTAGTTACTAATTATCTGGCTTCTGCAAGGGCTTTAAGTGCTCCACGTTCACATTGACAGGGACTGCCTTTGTTTCTTCACAGAACACTGCAAGTACTCCCTGCAATCTCACAGAGTTTCTCCAAATGGTTTTGTACAGTTCTGTGCCTGTGAGCAGACTCTGCCACCCCTGATGCACATGAATGAATCTCTCTTCTGGTGAAGACATGACTACTAATGGCTGAGTAGCATTGATGATGTCTGACAGTGCTGGGGGCACTTAGAAATTGAATTTCCTGAGATAATTGCCTCATTGGTGTATCATGAAAGGTAAATACATAGTTCCACTTCTGTACCAAACTCTCACCTTCTTCAGTCTCCTCAAAAGCTGGATTGACCAGTCCAGGCTCTGCAGTCCCCAGTGACACCACAGCAGCTCCAGAGCTTTCTGCCACAAGTGAGGAGCCTCCACTTGGGAGCTCTGGATCCTTGGGTGAGTTTGTGTCCCCCTTGGCAGGAGGCTCTTCCTTCCCTTTGGAAATGGGGTTCCTTTTCCGCTGCAGCTCAGATTTGTATTTCTTAAAGCCAGGACACCTGCAGAGAGATTGGCAGGGACTGTCAGTGACTGTCTCTGCCTGGGCAGGTGACCCAGCACATGAGAGCTCTGACAAACCTGTGGGAAGAAGCTGCTTCCAGATCTCACCAGTGCACTCCTGGTTTCTCAGATGACAAAACTGAGAAACCTTGACCTTCAGTTTCTACTTGTACAAGTATCAGCTTAAGTGCAGTGGCTTGTTATTTCACCACTTTTAAAATTATTAAGCAAATTATTTGAAAAATAAGAATGTAATAGAAACAGGAGTCTCCTTTGCTAAATATTTACCTGGCAAACAATCCATAAAGAAAACAATCCCTCTTAAATATAAGCAAATACTGAGCTCTGACGTTGTAGAGATCACTGTGAACTGTACCTTGATGCAAAGCAAGTGGCTCAAGTTTCAAGCTCAGCTTTGAATTAGGCTTTGTTTTAACACACCAGCTACACACAAGAGCAGCAAGGGAGGACTGGGCATTTTCTGTTGTGGAATGAGAAATGAGACCTGACCCAGGACCTGGTGCACTCCCAGGCCATGCAGGGGATGGCTCTACCTGAATGGGAGTAGCTGAATTCCTCATCCCACTGGCTGCTCCCCAGAGGGCAGAGGTCCCAGAACTGGGATGTAATTGGATGCAGATACATCAGCAGCCTGTCTCAGCACTAATGGGTGAGGAAAAACAGCTCTTTTATCACAAATATTTATTAAAAAGGTGAGGAGGTGATAAATGCAAAAACTTTCAGAGACATGAGTAGTATTGGGTTTTTACCAGAGTCATTTTTCAAATTAAACTGAACTATTTACACTCTGGCTAAAGAAATCTCATGCCAGTATTACTTCCTCTGGTTTATTCCTGCTCATTTATTCTCCAAGCAGTAAAATATCCCTGAACTTAATGACAAAAGCTGAATGATCCTCTTGTGCACATGTCCCTCTCTTAAGATATCAAAACACAAATTCAATTTGCAAAGGCAAGAAAATCCCCCAAGAAAATAAGTTACTATGTGCTTCTTATTTCCTTAAATCTTCTCCTATCAGTTAATCTCACTTAAAACAAGAGAGCACCCAAATCCCAGTGCAATTTTCTTATCTGTTTTTTTTTTTCAGTCTGATGATCCACTTGCACCCACAGCCCAGGTGAAATAGCCTGGAGTCTTAGAATACTCTGTCCTCAAGAAAGATACAAACAACTGTGGAATATATGGGAGAATGCTACAGTTTCCAGGCAGGTCTCTAATGTAAACATTTGAGGTGCCTCTCTCTCTCCCCTGTGTGCCAGAGAGATTACAGAGTGACAGGAGTTTACTGATAGCAGGGCAGATTTGCAGAGCAGAGGGAGACCCAGCCCTGGTGTGAGCCACGGCCCCAGCCTGAGCAGCCAGGACAAAGGGCTGCCCGAGAAAAAGGAGATTATAAACTTTCACTGAAGGGAAAGGGGCACCCAAGCACCTTCCATCCCTTCCCCTGGCTGTAACATGAGCTCTCAGCTCGTGGGGACTGAAGACAATGAAAATCACAAGGGTCCATCCTTGGCTGGAGCTGCAAGGGTATCCTAAGTGTACCTGTTCCCAGGTTGGCTTTTTTTAAATATGTCATTGCCACAACAAAATACAACAGAGCTGAATGAAACAAGCCTGTGGCATTTCCCATTGCTGACAAATGCACCTTGCCAAGGAAGCTCTGTTCCACCTGCAGCAGGGCTTGCCCTTAGCTCCCCTCCCTGCAATCATTAACCAGGTAGGAACAAGGGTTCTCCACGCACCATGGCAAGAGCTCTGTCACCTGCACTCCCTTTAAAGTGACAATGTCCTGCCTGCCAACAGCCCAGCCAGCAGGGAAGCACCAAAAAGTCTCCCTTCCTCTACACGAGAGGAACAGAAAAAAAAAACCATAGTAATTTTCATTTGCTTCTCTTTCTCAGCAAAAGAATGAGAGAAGATAATGGAATTATAAGTAGGTGTTTCAGCAAGTGCATAATGTGCAGCTTGGAGGGACTTGCACTATTTGAATCAAAGCCTTACGTATTGCACATCTTAATTGGACCAATTAAACTGGCAGCACAGCACAATCCCTTGCTTTCAGAGCCTTGACTTTGTGCCTTTCTTCTCTGCACAAGGGAAACAAGAATAAGCTTGTTTGTTTGTAACAACTCCAGAGCTGGCAGCCCAGTTCAGGACCCACAGATGTCTGGGCGTTTGACAGGTTTAGCATCTGCAGACAGGCTGAAGGTGAGCAGCTCAGAGCACACACACAATTACACTGTCCTCACCCACCCACCTCTGCAGCCTCACCCTGGCTCCTCTGGTGTCCCACCTTGCCCCAGTTTAGGGAGCTGCTCTGGGAACAGAGGGTTCTGATAAGCAGCACTGCACCCTGGCAATAACAGCATGGAAAGGGGAATGCACCTGTTCTGCAGGTGAGCTTCCAGCTCACAGCGCTGCATGGTCTGCTGGCACTCAGCCTTGAAAGGACACAGCACAAGCAGCTTATCCAGCAGGTTCCTCACCAGCAGGCTGGACTTGTGGCACTGCTGGAAGGAGAGCTTCTTGCGGTCCATGGGGCAGAAGCTGTACTCCTGCATGAAGTTCTCCAGGCACTTGAAGCAGTAGGTGTGCCCACAGGGCGTGTCCATGGGCTGCAGCAGGGGCTGCAGGCAGATGTGGCAGATGAGCTCATCGTCCACCTCGTCCTGGAAGTTGTACAGGTGATTGTCCAGCAAGGGGTGGGCCTGGCCACACTCACAGCACAGCTCGGGGACCTGGGACACGCCGTCCTCGGTGACAGGGTCAGCCATGGCAGCAGCAGCAGCAGGAGATTGTCACTCAGCAGCTCTGCCACAGACCTGCAGGGAAGGGAGAGAGAGACATTTCCAGCCAACTGCCTGCTTTAAATGCAGCCCATTACAAATTAAACTGTATTCCTGCCTTGAGCTTCCTCCCCCAGAACCTGCACCCCAACCTGACCCCACAGGGCTCTTCCTTCCAGAACCACCCTATGAATGAACAGCCCAGGGAGCACAGGATGCAAGGACCTCACTCAGCACAAGGTTTAAGCACGTGGATAAACAGACTTAAACTTTATACACACACACACACACACACACACACACACACCAGAGGCAGACTAAATAAACACAGAGACTAGAAAAGCTGAGACAAAAACTGCATGTTCTTGATGGAGAACAACCCAGACAGGGAAGGGAAAGGAAGGATACACAAGACAGTGATTTTTAAACTTCCTCTGGCTTTCCAGATTATACCAAATATTTTAAAGACATGTGTGGTGAAAAGCCAGTTTGGGGATGTCCTGGTTTGAAAAGGAAGTGAGTTTTTGGGATGCTGTGGTCAAACCAATAGGTGCTCAGATTTGAATATTGGCACCTGCTGTGGCCACTGAGGACATGGATACACCTCTGAGAACACAGGGGGTTAAAAGCAGGTCTGGTTGTTAGGATTATTGTTCTGTATTTTGGGGGGTGGGGAGGATGAGGCAAAAGAAGAGGAATAAATTTCAAAAGAAACTTAAATCTAAACCACATTTCCTTCCTTTCAAGCCCACTCCCTTAAAAAAAAAAATGTTTTAACAAACAATGCATTGTTCCCCACTCATCCATGCCTAAGTTCCCCCATGGAAACAAATTTCCTAAAAAAAGACTAAAGCTTCCTAAATGGAAAAAACGTAAAGAATAGTCCACATCATTTGTTGCAAGGTTAGAGAGAGGATTGAGCCTCTGCTCCTTTCAGCCAGGGAGAGCAGGATAAGGGACAAACCGAGTCCTTGTAGCTGCTGCTCTGATTTTAACAGAAACATCTTCAGTCACATCCATTTTGAATCTTGCCTGCTGTAATTAAATATAAAATTCACTTGAGTTTCCTAGCAGATTACAGGCACAGGGATGACTGCAGGGAGGATTTTTTTAACCTGGCAGTTATTTTAATGAAGTAGGAAGTGTGGTATTAAAGGAAGCAAACTACATTACACAGTGGGGGGTGTTGTGGTGATGTTTTGAGGAGTTTATGATTGGTGGGGTTTTTTTAAGTAAAGAATCCCAGACTCTGAAAACAAAAAAAAATTACAAAACTGTGATGAAATGGAAAATTTCTGAAAGATGATGTGGCAAATACCTGAAAACAATGACTTTATCTGGAACAGGTAAGCAAGAGGGAACACTGGTCTGCACCAGTGCCTGGAGGACACAGCTGGCACAAAGCAGAACTCGGGAGGAGGGGAGACAAGAACAATAAGATAGCAGGAACAGCAAGAAAAAATTAGTCATGGGTTTCTAATAAAAACCATACATCACTCCAATTAATTGTCAAGGTAAGTCAGCTACTTAATTAAAGGAAGAATGTATCACCAACAGAATCAGCCATTTCACAGGCGAATTCTTTACCCAGCCACAGGAACATGTTCACTTCAAAAGATTAAAACATCACTGTTACAGTTCCAGGTGGGTACAACAGGAGTTATTTGCTGCTCTCCCCTGCTGCAGTGCCAAGAAAACATCTTCCCCTTGAGGGAAGCACTCAGGCTGGGTGAACATCCCTGACTCCTCTGTTTGCATTCCCTCCTTAACCCCTGCATGGCTGACTCCCAAAAAAGGCACAGCTCAGACAGCACCCATGGAAACGAAAGCTGCTGTGTCCATGGGCTCCTCTCTCACACAGCACCATGGAAATGAAAGCTGCTGTGTCCATGGGCTCCTCTCTCACACAGCACCATGGAAATGAAAGCTGCTGTGCCCATGGGCTCCTCTCTCACACAGCACCATGGAAATGAAAGCTGCTGTCCATGCTCTCCTCTCTCAGAAATCTGCCTGCTCTTGGTGCTTGCCCCCACCTGAAACAGGCAGCCCTTCTGTTTGCCTTCCTGGCCTTTTTGCCAGCCTTCAGCTGATCTTGAATGACCTTACAGGTGCAAAAGGAAGATTTCAACATCAGACCATCACTTAACATCTCCTCAATTGTAATCAATCAGCTCAGCACCACCAGGTAATGAAACAAGGAGCTTCCAAGGCAAACAGTACCAATCAGAAATACTTGTGCTTTGGGTTGGACTATTTGCATAAAACTTTGGCAGGTGATGAAACAAATCCACTTTCTTAGCAAAAACAAACCTCACAGTAATTTTGCTGATAAACTACTTTTATTATTGGGGGGTTTTTCAAATTATTTATCAAATTAATTCTCTGCTCTGTGTTTAAAGGTTACCCAAGATGAATCCCATTGATGAGTAATTTCTGAGTAATAACTTGTGGAAGATAAAAGTGTCACCAAAATTTTGCTGCTCCAAGCTGATCTGCTGTCTCACTTCCAGATCCTTGAAACCAAGGGGTGAAGATTTCATTTAAAGGTGCCCAGATGAATTTTACTTTTCCACCACTGTCCCTTCAATGAGGACACTGCTGCAGACAGCAGGGAACCCAAACCTCTGTGATGAAACCCAGCCCAGAGCCTTGGGCAAGGCAGGGCTGAGTGAGCAGCACGGGGAGGGCACAGGCTCAAACAAGCCTCCCTTGCTCAGGGACTCAGGCACTCAGCACAGCTTCTGCAGGGGAAGAATTGCTAAAATCTCATCCAGCACAGACATTGCTGCAGCCCAACAAGGCAGAGTTGAGGTGTGGAGAAAATCAGTGTTTCATCATAACATCCCCTCAGCTTCAATGAGCCACCCTCAGAAGTCAGCCCAGAAAGCCCACAGGATCCAGCTTTGGAGGGGAGTCTGATATAAATTCAATCCTTTGCAATCCAATCTCAGCTCCTCATTCTAACCTCCAAAGGCCAGACCAACCCAATCAACCCCTACAACCTTGTTCTGCTTTTTTTGTTCCATCATTCCCCACTCTCAGCAAAGGGTGGCACCTTCCCTGCTGCTGCCTTTCCCAAAGTTCTGGGATCTCCCTGTGGCTTTTCACCCGCATCATGAGGGAGTCACATCAGGATCCAGCTTGGTCCCCAGTTGCTCCACACTGACTGCATGGAATTGTTAAAGCTTGACACAGACATGTGCTGCTCTAAGGGACTCTGCTGCTCTAAAAGGGTAACACAAGAAATGCCTCTGCAGTCAGAATTATTTGGAGAGCAACACACCCCACCTCTATGCCTAAGAAAGAATTGAAGGAAACAGTTCAGCAGAAATCTCTTTATATTTCCTAATTTCTTATCCCATAAGGACTTCTTTGGGATCACCTTTATCTTTATTGTATTAAAAAAAAAAAAAAAAAAGAATTGGTTTTCAAGCCAACCAATGTTGGCTTTTTTTTTAGTAGGATTCCTGGTACTGTAACACTGACTCAAAGACTAGACTTTTTTTTTTTTTAAATGATGACTTATCAGGTAGTCTAATCTGTATTCCTGCCAAAGCAAGACTATTCCTGACAATATTAGCACATTGCCTATTCTTGTTTTAGCTCTGCCAGGGCCCAGAGCCTCAGCTCTGCCCCCCTGCACATCTGTTAATAGCTCTGGGAGGGGTCTGCCAAGAACCACACCAGGCACCATTCCTGGTGGGCAAACTGCTCATTCCCTGCCCAGCAGCCCAGACTTGGCAATAGAACTGATGACTCACAGCTTGGAGAAAAAAATTAAAAGCCTTTTTAAAAAAAGGGTGATTATCTAATAAATCTTCCCAGCCCTGTGCCTCCACTTGTGCTGTGACTGAGTGAGCAGGAGCTGTGCCTGTGGTACCTGGCTCCACAAGAGCAGCATTCCAGCTCCCAGCTTATCACCAGCATTCCCAACACTGCTCTGGCTCTGCTTTCAGGACATTTCACTGTGCCACTCTTGGTGTGGAGCACAAATTAAAGTTCTGTTCAAGCCAAGCCTGTCTGCCAACATAATTCCAGCATTTGGTACAAGTGAATTTTGGCCATAATGTATCCACCTGAATTTCATTTCTTTGAGGGGTAACAGTGCTGCTATTCCCATTTAAAAAGTGAGAAATTCCATCACCAGAGGCTGACAGACCCACAGAGGCAGCAGCTCCTGGGAATGTAACACTTTGTTATAGCTCTGAAGTGGATCTCAAGGGACCTACCTAAGGCCACAAGGGAAACTCCAGGGGAAAAAGAACAACCCAAACAAAAGAGAATAAAGTCAAGCCTGTTTCTATTAACTAACTGATTTCTAAAACCACAAATATGGTGAGTAAGCAGATCACATTCCACATTGCAAAACACAGAACCACGCAACCAGTCTGCAGCAAGGACACAAAACAGATATGTAAAATTCTTCCTGAAGAATTGGATTTCCTGAAGAATTCCTGAATAATTCTTCCTGAAGGATATGGGTGACTAGAGAATGTCTCAAACAGCTGAAGATAAGAAAAAATTTCAAAAAAAATTGTTAAATAATTGGTTCTCAATATTAAAAAGAGAGGTGTGTCATGGGAAATATTTTAGAAATGCCATGGTTTATGCTTTGGGGCAGCTGGAGGTTAGCACTGATATGGTGATAAAGAAATATTGGGCTGAAAACCCAAATAAAAGCTGGTTTGGGGACTGTGGGGCACGTGCCCCACATCTCCTGCTATGTAACACTTCACTGCAATAATTATGCCAGTTATTATATTTATAACAACATTTCCCTGGGAGACTGGAATTGCAACATTCCAACTGAAGGCTAAACAATTAATTAATTTTTTGGGGGCTGGACAAAACAAGCCAGCACAATCTGGATGAAGATGGCTGAGGGCACACAGCAGCAGGGCACTGACCAAACCTAAAAGCAAGTTCCACGTGGATTCTGATGGAGCAAACCCAATCCTCTAGAAATAAAGAGGCAAGAAAAAGGGGCAGAGATTTTCCTCAACTTTCTTTAAACAGTTTTCACTCAGTTAAGAAGTTTTGTGTTTCACAGAATGGCATTTTTTTTCCATTCCAGAGACAGAAATGTGCATTGAAAATGTGCTCTGTAACAGGGGGGCTTTGGCTGAATTTTATCACTACTGTGAAGAAGGGTTCGTGAAATGAGACAGGTTTATAGGACAGACACTCCATCCTGACTGAACACTTCCAGTGGGTTACCACAGCATTTCACAACCCCTTAGTTTACAACAGTGGCACAGCAAAGTGTTGAAATAGCAGAGGATTTTTATAAACAATATTGGAGGTCAATTTTACAAAAAAAAAAAAAAAAACACCAAACCCAAGAATGGTTTTAGGTGTTGATACCATCTTTATTATTTTCTGATATGGCTGAAGATCAGCCACTGAATGTAAAAATCTTCTGGAAATGCTGCATTTATGCAGCTAAATAAGCAACCCTTTCAGTGACTGAGCTTGCCTTGAAGCCACAGGATTTCTAATGAGTGAGGATTTCACACCCCCAAGAGTGACTGCTCAGCACTTGTGTGAACATTTTGACTCAGAAACTCTAAATCCAAGCTGCTTTACTGTAATCAATATCTAGAAAAATGGAAATTTAAATTTCCATTGTCCCCACCAATTTTTATACCCATTCTCTAATCAAATGTGAAAATAAGTTGTATTTAAACTCCCTGGTATTTCTGTGCTCATTAAACAATTTGGTATTTTATCTGCCCCAGCTTCTGGGCAAGTATCTCTTTTCTCCACCAGAAAACAGAAAGCCAATTGTATTTCCATTAATTATAATCAGAACTCTTATCCTGTTAGACCAGGATAACAACCCATCCCAGGAAACCCTATCCTGAGAGATGAGCTGAAAGGCTTGAGTAGAGCAGGACAATCCCAAGGAGTTTTCTGCTGAGCAACTTGTGCAGGATCAGCTCTGCAGCATTGATGGATTTCCTTTTTTAACATAACTCACTTCCAGACACATTTTAAAAATTCTAAATTTTATAAAAATCTTCCAGACTTTTATAAACAACCTGTCTGGTTAGTGTCTCTGAAAGTTTAACACAAGGAAAGATTTGTAATACTCAGTTTAAAAATCTTGTTAGCAATCAACAGTTTAAATTGTGAGCACTTTTAATTTGAGCAGAATGAAAAGCTGATATGAAAACTTAAGAAGTTGGTACTCATAATTTATTTCTCTCACTACCAAATGCTCAGAACATTTGCTTCTCTCTCAGTTAATGATTGCACAGAGCAGTAACTCTCTCACAGGACCCAGAGTGGTAAAGCGGCAGAACTAAACAAATGTAATCTCAAAAATTAATCCCAGTTCTTTCTGCAGAGCAGGAGGTTCTGGAGTTATCATCCTGTTAATATTATCTGGGTAACAAGAGCCAATAAATTTCCTCTCTCCTCCCTTCTTTAGGAATTAAGCTTTCCACCTACACTCTTCTTCCAAAGGGGATCCAACAGTGACTATTTTAATATAGTGCTCAGAAAAAATGGATACATTAAATGCCATCAAATTGAAGACAAGAGCTGCAGAAAAAGCTGGTTTATTGATGTATTTCTCCCTGCTTTCTCACCCTTGCAAGATGCTTCCACTACATCCACCCTCCTTTCTACAGCATATTGCACACAAACATGCATGTTGCTCATTTTGTGCTCACAGGAATCCTTCAGTCACTTAAATCAATTTGTTTCTTTGCAGAATTTGACTCAAATATTCCTATGGAAGTTTTATCGCCACGGGGGTGGATTGCCTTTATTTTTTTCTATTGTATCTGTAATCTTCTCTCTCCAGGAAATTAAATACTCCCACCTCCACCCTCACCTACATTTTCAATTTGGCAGCTATCTGCAACTCCATCCCTAAAAATCAGTTTGATGTTTGTGGGAGAAGCTTTCTACAAAGAAAGAAAGAACCCATTGCTATTATTTAAGAATTTAATCAGTAATTAATAATCAAAGTTTCTCCTGCAACTCAAACAAACAGCTCAAAACCAAACAAAGAGGGATTAGGAGATGTGATGTTAAGATTTGGGTTCATCTGAATATCTGGGAGCACACTGACTTTCCAAAGAGCTGTGCTTGCTCCTGGGAGCATGAGGTAAAAATCCAGTGTCTAATGGCTACAAATGAGTATCAGATACTGTTAGCTCATCCCTGCCTGTGTGTGTACCTCCAAATTCCCTCTTTACAGAGAGATGAAAGCAAACTGCACACCACTGTCCATCTGTGATCTCTATTTCAGCACAGCACTTCCAAAGGACACAGGGGAAGAAGCAGACTGTGCACTGTATTTTATTTAACTGGATGTTTTTAGAGCCCCTGTTTGAATAATCTCACCAGGGTGGTCACATCAGAGATATTTAAATGTAATGTGAGAAGGGAGGAGGCGGGAAGAGAGAGACTCTTGCTTTGGGGAGACAAAAGGTATTTCTGTAGCTCTAAGCCTTGCTGTCTTGTGAGAAACTCCTACAGAGCTTTAATCTTTATCACATTCTATCAAAGTGCTACTTTAAAATTAATTTCAGTTAAAAGAAATTAATCTTGGCTACTCTCAGCCTTAAGCACAAAATAACTCATTTTCTAAGTTGGTTAAAACACAAACAAGGAACTCTTGTTTTCTACAAAACTTTACCACAAGCAATCCAGCAGCATGAAAGCAGTTTTGCACCTGGAGATGAAATATTTCCTATCAACAGTCACAGTTTTTAAACATCACAAGCACCAGATTAGGGCTTTGCTGCAGGATAAAGAAGCACAGGACTCCTCATTACCTGGTCCAAGTCCCAGTTTCAGTAGCACTATTTTTTTAAATGATGTTCTGTTTAAAGAGTTTGGCACTTGGAATCTCAGCTCCACAAAATAAACCCAAGGCAGGATGGCTGAGAGTCACTGCAGAGGGTCCAGCACATTTCCCCTGGCTGGCTCTTCTTTCCCAACAGCTCCTGTGCCCGATGCCATGGGTGACAGCAGGGTGACAGCAGGGTGACAGCAGGACACATCACCCTGCTCAGACTTCCTTTCACGGGGTGAGAAGGCTTTTTATGCAAAGCACTTTCCAGCCCAAGCTTGTTCACACTAACTAAAAAAGCTGAATTAAGAGGTAATTAAGTCTGTAATTCCCCTTGACATTCCATCTCACCCTCAGATCGTGGTAAAGGGGAAAGAAAGAAAGAAAACAAGTTACCTTCATTTAAACAAAACGAAACCTTCTCAAACTGTGGCTCCCCAGGGCAGCTGCAGCTGAGTTTGAAGTGAACTTAAACTCTGCCAGTGCCTCTGGGTAGGCAGAGCTGCTGCAACCAGCAGTGTAATGCCCTTCACCACAGGCGACAGCTCCTAAGTAAATAATGAAACAGCAGAAGTCAAAAAAGTAAAAAATAAAGGTCTCTGGATTATGATTACCTTTCCCTAGAGACAGACAGAACAGTCTTAGATCTCATTTTCAGAAGTCTTGAGACACATTCTGCTGTTTAACACCTCTGTGTTAATGGCTAATGAGCTTACACAGTCGCACATGGAATTGAAGGTGCCTTTTCATCCAATTTCATGCAGGTTCTCTGGGTGTCTCTTACTGACTTCAAACAACCCTCACAGCTGGGGGAAGCAGAACTGCAAGAGGCATTTTGGGATGTGTTTCTTTCTGTTCAATCTTATCCTGGCCCCAGCAGCAGTACTTTAAAACCCGTTGTTATCTTGCCGTATGGGGCACATATTTGCAATATGCATGAATTGATAATTATATTTTCCCTTGTTCTAAAAATAAATTTCAAATGGGAGGGGCTGCCTCATCAGCTAAGGGAGCTGAAGCAACAGAGCAAAGTCCTTGAGCTGTTCCCAAATCAGCGCAGCAGCCACATTCCTGCTGGGCCGGCTGTGAGGGACCTGAGCTGTGGGGAGGGAAGGGGAGGAATCTCCTTTCTCTGCTCGCTTTTCACCCCAGAGATTGGGCTAAAGCAGCCCCAGGTGCTGCTCTCACAGGGAATTAAATTAATTGGGTTTTAGCCTAAGGACTAAAAGGCCCAGGAGAGCCATTATGTTTATTTTTATGTATCCTCCTCGAAATAATCACGCGGCAATTTTTGTTCCCGCTCAGTTGTGACCGTGCTCAAGAGGAAATCCTCAGCTCTCAGTTCCCAGGGCAGGCACTGCTGGCTGTTATTTATTTGCTGTGTAGGGACCTGCAAGAGCATTTATTAGGTGAGAAGAATTTCTCTGTTATCACCCCCCCACTCCTAGATAAGTCTGGGAACTTTACAGATAGGGCTGCTTATGATTTACTGGGCTTTTAGCAACGGCCACAGGGATGTCACAGGTGAGTCCCTGGAACCCTCAGGGGAACAGGGCAATTTTATCTCAACTCCTTTTTAACTGTCAGAAAATCAGCTTTAAAGAGACTCTGCTGCAGCTCTTTACAAAACTTGCATGATCTAAGGTACATATAAAGAATAGGCAAAGTTAGACAACACTTTTAAAAAACACATAATCCCTTCTAGTGCTACCCTTGGAGAATATTCCAAATAAAGAACGCTGCAGACTCCAAACAAAATTTGCACAGGGAACCTCTAAACTTAGGGGATCACATATGTATATAAATATATATATTAAAAAATTTTAAAGCCTTTGCCTGTAAGCTGCTGATTGTCTCTCTAAATTAACCCAGCTTTATTCCATTTCCCTCCTTCCACCCTTAAGTGCTTTTTCCTGGACCAGCACAGTAACTCTTACTGCTCATTCATCTAAATCCCCTCTAACCCTTTAGATGGCTTGTGACATACTGACTCATGGGCAATTTCTTATCTGAAATATCAGAAAAACTGCCAGATATTTTCATATTTTCAAACTCCATTGGTGTCAAGAAATGTCTAAGCCAAGAGCAACGTTTTATGTGCTATAAATCAGGGAGCATAAACTGATGAGGGACTGTCAAATGCAATTCCTAACAACTGTACGAGCAGCACCACTAAAGTAAACTGAGAAGGAAAAGCCAAACAAGAGGGTTTTGTATCAAACCAGCAAAACATATTCAGGCCTGTGAGTAAGGCAACAGCTGCAACTCCTCTGGGGAGATCCACACGAGCAGAATGAAATGATGCAGCTTCATTTTCAAAGTGAAATCAATAGAGCTGTTGCAGCAGGAAGTTTTTATTTTAATGCAGAAAATAAGAGATATATGGCAGTGCAAGGAGAAGAGAAAATACAGCAGGGGTGTTTAGTGAGCTACAGGTAGTTTATTATGCAGTGATATTTATTCTTTTAGGTATGGAAGTCTAAGACTCTACAATCCCATAAATGAGCAAATTCTTTTATTAACCACATTTGGGGAAGTACTGCACTACTGTAGTTTACAAACCCATTAATTAAAATTTTTAAGAGTTACTGGAATTGCCATTCAGGGAGCACTAAGTTTATCCAGAATCAATCTCAAGCTGTTTCACCAGCTATCTTCAAACCTCAGGGGGTTTTTCAGAGGTCACGTAGCTGCCAGGTCCCTTCTGGAGCTGCTCCTTCCACCTCTCTGAGCCCTCATTCCCCAGGCCATATGGTTGGGTTGGTTTCTTAACTCTTTCTTTTTTAATGATTTGGTTAAAAACTTAAATTTTGTCATTCAACAGATGGTGCTTTTTGCTGCACACCCAGGTCCTCCTCTCCTGTTCATCCCATGGGGTTTATGCCAGTGAATCCCCGTTATTTAAATGAATCCCATGATAACACTCAGGGAGAGTGAAGGTGTGGATTTCCAGCAGGGCTGACTTTTCCAGCTGGGGAGTCCCCAGAGAAGGTTGGCCTCCTGTTTATCATTTCCCTGCCCCATCCCCGGCCATATGACCCCTTTGTTTTGCCCTGCACAAGCACTGGTGCTGCTCTGACTTCACAAGCTGGTCCAGGGAGGGAATAAATATTCCCACTGCCTTAGGCCCTTTCAGCAGCAGACACACTACATCTGCTCGGGGAAATGGTGAAAGACGACTTGGAGTGTGCAACTTCAGAGAAAGAAGGTTTGTTTTGCAGGAGCCATGTGTGCAATCTGCTCTCCCTCGGCTGGAGAGCTGCCAGAAGAGCTCCGGCATCAAGGACAAACGTCAGCGCCGTCCCTCAAAGGCACAGCACACAACTGGCACGGCTGCAGGAGAGCTCCAGCCCTCCACACCACCCAAACCCCGGGCTGCTTGAGCCCCCAGGGCCTTAAGGATTACACAGGACGACTCCGGGCATCTGTGACAGTGACAGAAACTTCTCTGGGCCGCCAATTATCTTCACTGTGTCCCTGCTGCGACACACTGCACAGCAGAGAGCTGCCCTGCCACTTACATCTGCACTTGAGCTGGAATCGCTTTTCCTACGGAAACTTTATGTTCTGGTCCTTTCGCCTTGGCTAAAAAACTGGAGCAGAAGTTTAAATGTGACACTTTTTCGGCTTGGTAAGCAGCAGGGAAGCACTCATTCTGCATTTCTTACTTTCCGGAGGTAAAGTAGGTCCCAAAAACCGCTCAAGGAGTTGAAAGCGCCGTTTCAAGCGGGGTTAAAGCAAACTAAGCCTGTAGTGCCACCGAAAGGGGCAGTCCCGCTGTCCCTGCCACCTCCTGTGCTGGCATCAGCTGGCTGCTGCCTGCTCTGCTCCTTCTCCATCAGATCTCTCTCCTTCTTACATTACCCTCGAGATAACAAGTGCACCCAGCAGAGCAGAACCAGCCCTTCAGCAGCACACAGCCTCACTCCGCTTTACACCCCTCATAAAAAAACCCTTCTTAAATAAAAATCTTTACAGATAGATGGTTGGTCTTTGGGTTAAACTAAGCTTTATCGTCACCTGTACTTCTCACCTTTAAGGTATTTCCAAAAGGTCCGCATCTCACCTTGCTGTGCTTTGCTTGTTTATCTCAACTCCTATTTATAGGCTTATTTTTCCCTCTGCATTAATTACCAGCAAAATCGCCGACTTTGCCGCTCTCCGTCTCCTAGCAAAGACATTTTTGCCCCGCTGCCTCCCTGCGAGCCCCACGAGCAGAAAACCGCGGGGTTTGATGTGTCCTGCCCAGGCAGCAGCAGTGAAGAGTTAACGCTGGGGCCGGCAGCCTTCACCTGCGAGCCCGTGTCACTGATAAGGGACATTGGCTGCGGTCACGGCCGAGCCCTCCGCTGGGACAACGGGAGCTTCGGGGCTCCGCGACCCCAACCTCAGCCCGGCGGGACCCTCAGGGAACCCCGCATCCACTCAGCTCCGGTGGGACTTCCCCGAGCCCTATAGGGACTCCGTATCCCTTCAGCCCCGGTGGGACCCCCTCAAACCCCTCAAGGGAGTCCAGCGCTCAGCCGGCCGGGACCCCCCGAGTCCCTCAGGGAAGCTCAGCCCGGAGGGAGCCCCGCACCTCCTCAGGGACTCCCATGTCCCTCAGTCCCGGCGGGACCCCCTCACGTCCCCCCACACCGTCCCCGCTCACCTGGGGCAGCCGGGGCAGGAAAGGGCTCGCTCAGGCCCGGGATGGGGAGGGAAGAGGCGCTGCAAGCCCAGCGCCGAGCCGGCCTGCGACGGCGGCGAGCGCGGCGCCTCCACCAAGTTTCCGGGCGGGGAAGAAAGTCGAAACCTACGTGAGAGGAGGAGGAGGAGGCAGCGCAGCCGCCCAGGTGTCACTCGCCCGCCCGGCACGGCTCAGCCCAGCCCTGCCCTCCCCTCCCCTCACCGCCTCCGCCTCCTCCGCCGCCGCCTCCCCGGGCCGCGCACACCCGGCGGCCTCGGCCCGCCCCGCCACAGCAGCCGCGGCGGCTGGGGCGAGTCCGGGCCTCGATCGCCGCTGCCCTCAGGGCATCGCCTCTGCCCTCGGGCACGTCCCGGGCCTTGACCGCCCGCTGCCTTCAGGGGATCCTCGCTGCCCTCGGGGCGCGTCCGAGCCTCGACCGCCGCTGCCCTCAGGGGATCCCTGCTCCCCTCAGGGCATCCCCGCTGCCCTCGGGGCATGTCCCGGCTTCGACCGCCCGCTGCCCTCAGGGGATCCTCGCTGCCCTCGGGGCGCGTCCGAGCCTCGACCGCCGCTGCCCTCAGGGGATCCCCGCTGCCCTCGGGCACGTCCCGGGCCTTGGCTTCCAGTGCCCTTAGCACAGTTTCCCCTCGAGGTAGTCCTGCTGCGCTTGGGGCAGCTCCCGGGCCTCGACCGCCCGCTGCCCTCAGGACATCCCCCGCCGCCTTCAGCGCAATTCCCCCTCGAGGTATTCCCACTCCCCTCAGAGCATTCCTCCTTCCCTCAGGGCATCCCAGCTCCCTTCGGGACATCTCTGCTGCCCTCAGGGCAATCCCCATCCCCTGGGGGCATCCCTGCTTCCCTCATGCCAGTTTCCCTTCCGGCAATCCCTGCTTCCCTCAGGTCAATTTCCCTTCCCTTCCAGCAATTCCCACAGCCCTCAGGACAATTCCCATTCCCCTCAGGGACAATTCCTGCTCCCCTCAGAGGAAAATATGGCCCTGGATACCAGGGAGTGCTGATTTACCTGTCATTTCTATAAACTCCAAGCAGTTCCAGTGCTCCTATTAAGGCAACTTCCTGCTTCAAACCAGAAAAATGACAAACCACACACATGGGGTTTAAAAGTTTCCAAGCTGTGTTAACACTACGTCCAAGCTTGAAATTCCTCCCAAAGAAAGAGACCAACCCCACAAGACTGAACATATCACAGTCTCTGGGTTATAATTTCTTTCTCTTGTTCAACACACAGCCTTGGAATTGCTCTTTCTGCAGACAAGAGGGTCATGAAGTAATAAAGTAGATTACGTTTGTGACAATAAAGAGAAGAAAGTAGAACTTTGAACCAGCGGTTTAGAGGAGGATTTATTAGAAAGGGAACTTTTGTACACTGAGGTAATGTAGTCTAGATGGAACTAGCACACGCCTGTCTGCATTTGATCATTTCGGATGTCACAGAGTTGCTGATACAGACCTAAATGGAGGGAGGAGAAAATCCTTTCCATGTCCTGAAAACACCTTTTCTGCTTTAATAGGGCTGGGGATCTGTGTTATTCATTCATTTTCAATAAGTGAGAGACCATCTTTTATTTGGTGACTGGAACTAAATGACATCTAAGGTCCTTTCCAGTCCAAGCCATTCTATAATTTTATATCAGTTTTTAAATTAAATTTGTCCCTTTTGTGTCAAATTTTCTATGGAATCTTTCTGGTTCATTGCTACCTCATTAATTCATTCTGTTCCCTGTTTTTGTCTGTTGAAGTTGACAACGAGGGACTGTGAGCTGTGCTTGGGAGTGAGTGAGGGATCTTTGTACTGCACAGGTGAGGCTGTAGGAGGTACACCATGTTGTGAAAGAGCAGCAAGGTGCTTTCATTATTTTATTTACATTATTCTTGGGAATCTAATGGAATTGAGGTACACCAACAATCCCTCTTTACCCTCGTGAAATCCATGTTTCCACAGGACAAGAAGTGTAAGGTGATTTTGTAGGGCTCAGCTGAGAATTATGATCCAGCTTTGCACATCTATTGATTTTGGTTAGGAGAACTTAAATGTCAGATAGGATTTCCTCTGAAGCACCAAAGCTTCGGAGGCTGGGTAACATCCATCAGATTTCAGGAATAAACCTGGAAGTGCATTGCCAGCTCAGACATGAGCACCAGAGCCTGGTGCAGAGACAGGCTGGGTGTGCACCCCAACCTGAGCCTGAACTCATTAATCCAGAGCTCATTTACACTGAGCAGCCTGGCCTGTAAACAGGCAAAGCTTAAGCTGAGCTCTGTAGGGCTGGAGAACTCCCAAGGGAAGAGGTTTAAACCTGAGCACAGAACCATTCCCTGTTCTGTGCAGGGGTGAGGACAGGAAATGAGTATTGGGGAGACAAACCCCAGGGAAATCTGAAATGGATGCAAATCTTCAGAAAGAGGAATTCTGTCAAGTTAGCACTCGCTGGAGATTTTTATCAGGTGTTTCTGGGTGGACAGTGTGACCATACATAATTAAGATCTGGTGAAAGTTTATTGTATAAGCGTGCTGGAATTCTGGTTTGGTTTTGTAATAAAGGAATCCCACTGAGTCATGGCTACTAAATGGACTCACAGAGGACACAGGTCTCTTCTGCAGAGCTAACACAAATTAATTTGTTTTTTAGCCCAGGCAAAAGCAGCCACATCTTAAATAAGGCTTGCCTTGATGACACAAAGACTTTGCTGTATTACTGGTTCCTACCTGCTCCTGTTCCTGCCCTGGCAGCAAGGCACACCAGCCCTTAGCTCTGCACTGTGAACTGACCCAGCTGAAAAACAAACCAGGTGAAAATCTCTATAAATATATTTTATGTTGAATATATAAACACATTTAAAACAGATGGATATATTTCTAAAGCCAGATGGAGTTCCCCAATCTAGTTTATAATTCAGAGGGGGAATGGATGGATGAGATTCTTCCCTAGAAATGCTAAAGAAGCATTTCAGAAGGGCAAAGTGGCTAAATATGAAGCTGATCCTGGTAAAGAAGGATCCCAAGCCACAGCTGAATATTCAGTTTGCAAAGTGTAAATTAATTGCTCCACTGGATTGTTGTGCTGGCAGTTCATGTGTTGTGTAAACCTGAAGAGGAGGCTCAGATGTGTTCTGCATGGAAACCATCTCAATATCTGGGAGAGAAATAGTTTCTGGGATAACACACAAATGTTGACTTTGGTTAAATTGGTGTTGGTGAGAATCTCAGTCAGCTGTGCCTTCTCTGGCACCTCTCACAAACTCTGGTCTATTGATTTTGAAATGCCAAAGTTCTGCACAACTCCAGGAGTTTTTATTTACTAGCACTTCTGCTGAATTACTTGTGTAGCTTTTGAGAGCTGCAAAGACTCTCTATCACAAAATCCAGCAATCTCAGGTTGAGTTTTATCTGCTTTCACTGCTGATAATTTCCTGTGTGTGATTTGTACAGTAACCTCTGTGTGGGAAAGATTAATGTCCACACTCCTGTGCAGTGCAAGTGTCAGGATTAAAATGCAGCTTTCTGGCAAAGTGAATTTAAATATCAACTGAATAAATTTGTGTGTTTATGGATTATGAATTCTTTTATTTCAGAAGATTCAGACAGCTTTTTTTTTAATCTGAAAAATGGTGTTCAGTAAGGAAAATAATTAGAAAAATAACAGCAGGAAAATTGGATGAGAAAGCAAAAACATATTACACAAAGATTTACAGATTAGTTTAATCCCATTTAATTTGCATAAAACTTGGTAGCTGTGTGTGTGGCTGTCCTCTTGTGGGAAGGTGCAAGAAATGTCCAACTGCACAGCATTAATTTGGGACTCAACTTTGATGTTTCATCACAAACAAAACAAAATTCCCAACCCACACACAAGAATGTAAACACAATTAAAAAACAAATCCCACAAACAAGGAGAGAGAGTCATCCCAGGAATTTATGATCAAATGCCCTGGAATCTCCCTTTTGTGGAAAGCAGAGTGATGGAAGCACGTGTGCATGAGGACCAAGGGCATTCTGGTGAACCCAAGGTCCCAAACATTTTGTTTGGATTCATTCTGCCAGATTCTAGAACTTTTTTTGTTGCTTTCACAGTATTTTGTTGTGTTTGCTGTAAATTAGTGCTACCTGTGCATTGCACACTGTGTTTTACAGGGAGTAGCTGAAGTCCCAGGGTTTGGAATTTATAAATGGCAGCAAACAGATTATTTAAAAATAAAACACAAGAATCTTGGTGTGTTAGTAATGATTTAGGATTATTTTATATTATCTGTCCTGGTGGTGTTTTATTAACAGTGAGCAGTTATTAACAGTGTTGGAGTAGTTTATTTGATGGATCTGTAGGATGTTTTCATTAGATGTAAACAGACTGATTCCCTGCTTCCAGAAAAGTGCCTGTTGGCAGATATAAAGAGGGCATCTGGCTTTTCTTCGGAGGGGAAAAACCCATCTGGCTTTTTGCAGTGGAACAGATATGATAATATAAGGACAAAAAAGAAAAACATTAAAATAATCACTTCCTGGGTTTGCTGTTGTGAATAATATTGACACTTGTCCCTTAATTTTGAAATGTTACTGTTGAAATGCTGCAGCTTCTTTGTAACCAACTCAGATTTCTTTTTTGTCACAATGCTTCTGTTGCAGTATTTTCAATGAGAGTTCAGGAATACTTCACCTACCAAAATATGATACTGTAGCAATAAATAAAATAATATTTCATTAGGCCAATTTTAGGTCCCTCTGAATTCTCCTTTATTATTTTTCAGGTGTGAACTTATCTTTGTGGTGCTTAGCCCAAAGCCTGACTCCCCTTCCTTATTAATTTCTTGAAGAAAAGAGATAAGGTACTGAGTTTCCAGCAATTATTTCTATATAGCAAGTATGGCACTCAATTTACTTTATAACCTGTGATTACAACACTATTCTCTTAGTTCAAACTGATATCAGATGCTGAGGAGACATGATCCAATTCAGGAATATTATCTATACAGCTTTGTGCCTAGGAGGTACTGCTGCCCTCTGATACAGTCTGTAGTAAATAATGTGTTCCTGCAGGGTTTAGAATTTGACCTCCAGCCACTTTTGTTCTGCTAACTGGTTAAAAACAAACTTGATTTTCTGTGTTTATGGGCTTCTTGGGCAGCTGGGCCAGAGGAAAGGGCTGTGTGTGTCCAGGGGTGTTGTCCTGTCCCTGGCAGGAAACACTTCCCCTCGGGCTCCCCAGTGGGGCTGTGCAGCTCTGATCTTCCTGCAGGGGCAGGAGCCAGGGGATCTGCAGCCCTGCTCCTGGGGGGGCAAGCTCCCTGCCACGAGTGTGGGGGCAGCAGCAGTGCCTGTGGAACACTGAGCATGGGGCATTCCTGCAGGGATTGCTCTGTCACTGCTGCAAGGTAATAGAGAAGATTTATTTCTCCAGCATAAATGCAAAGTGCTCAGTACGTGTGAGTCTGGGGGTTTGATCACCTTTCATCTGGACTTGTCTGCCACAGGATAATGCTTGGCCCAGGCTTCTCCCACTTTTCTGCTTGGCCATACAATGTGCTGAAGACACCTCCATTTGGAAAACTAAACCAGAGATCCCCTTGGTTTATGCCACCACAACATCTTTCAAACCATTTCCCAAAGCAGAATCTCTCAAGGTGTCTCTTTGTTGTGGTATTTCACCCAGCCATACATTTACAGTTCAAGAAATGACTGCAGCAAGTCCTGAGTGTCAAACCAGCCATGAGCAGTGGGACCAGGAGCTGTGACAGATGTGCAAAGAATGGTAAAGGATAAAGACAATGATCCAAAAAACTCATAAAAACTGACAGGTTCCTCTCATCACTTCTTCATCCACAGCTTGCTGCAAGCCCTTCAGCACAGCAGGTGCCAGAGGAATTTAAATGTGCATGTAGGAAATATCTCCATAGGGATTGCTCCTTTGGTGCCTGATTTTCACTGACTTCTGGAGCAGAAGAGAGGCTCAGTGTCCATTTATTTCACTGTGTTTAACACCATCCTCCAATAGAGTGAAGAAGCATCTCAACATCAGGAAATGTTTAGATGTTTGTTAGAGAGGCAAAATGTATTGAAATAATTTGATATTTCTTTTCTCCCTGGAGTTTCCAGTTACTAACGTTGCCCTGGAACACCTCGGGTATTTTCAAATCAATTTTTAATAACAGTAATATACATCCCAAAGAAATGTGGGATGGCTGCAAGTCTCATCAAGCTGTAACACAGATCTGGAGCCATACTAGTTAAACACACTTTTCTTCAAAACTCTGCTCAGGCAAAGTGACATATTTCTAGCAAGACTGTTCAGTCTACACCAAAAAAATAGACATATCCTGAGGAAAAACAAGATCCATCCAAATAATTGCTATGTGCTGCAGCTGGAGCTCTGTTTCCAGAAAATAGCTAAATATAAACATTCCAGACTGGATGGGTGGGAAGCCAAGGCTGCCTTGCAGCACAGATACCACTAAATAGGATTGTCTATTAACAAGCTAATCCACAAGAATTCACTCTGCACTGAGAGGAGAGCAGAGAAAGAAGCAATACAGCTGCTTCAAGTACAGTTATATAATTAATTGAACTTCTCTGAATATGCCACTGTGGCCTCTGCTAGGAGTTATTCCTCACATTCCTGGACCAAGCTGCTCCATTTCCAAATCCAGAGGTTACATTCTGTTAGCTGTCAGTCAGGAACTGCACCATCCCATCCCTGCAGCTCTGGTTTTCCTCTGCTTGCTGCAGTGCCACTGGAGTTGATGTGAGAAGGAGCCACCACTTCGGTGCTGCTGTCCCAGATTCCTTGGAAAAGACACTGCAACCCCAGCTGTAGGACTTTACATAATCTTTGCACTTGTACATCACTTCTGCTTTTCTAGGTGACCTCTAAAATAGAAATCTGAAGAGTCACGGCAATAATACAGCTGTAAAAATAGAATAAACCTTTCATAGGAATACTTCAGCACAGTTCTGTCACAGCTTGGAGCTGGGTTCTGGCAGACCCAGTCATTAAACCCTATTGCTTCTGTAACCTGTACTTTGGGCTCTTTTCTGGAGAAATGTAATTTGCAGAGCTGCCGCCTGAAATTCTGGACCAGATGCCGCAGGTTTTTTGATGGTTTTCAAGGATGTATTACACGAGTTTGCTGGCCATAATTATGGATGGTTGCAGTAATTAAAGTCTTCTGTGCTTCCCATTAAGCTGAATTGAGATGCAAGGGCCGGTGTTAAGTCCAGTGACAATCAAAGGTGCTGCGTGTGACACAGGACATTCCAGCAATGATTCTCTGCCTGCCCCTTCTCCTCCTGAACCCCCAAGTGACCATCTGCGGAAACCCAGGGCTGTGTGCTTTTGTCCACGAGGCTGTTTGAGGGTATTTTATAGGCCCATCTGGTCAAACGCTGAGAGCAGCCTGCAGAGACTGTTCTGACCAGTTTTAGCGGCCTGCCCTGAATTCAAGCTATGCATGACTTGGGAAGAACGAGCTCGTTAAATACATTCCAGAGGTGACTTAGCATAAGAAAAAAACACACCTCTTCCGTGCAGCCTAGCAAATGTGCTGCTAAGTCAGGTGGGGTTTGCTTGGGAATAATTTGCTTGGCTCAAGTTAAGATTCTGCTGTCTGAACATAATAAAAGAGGTTGGGATGAGGCACATCTGCCTCCAGCCCAGTCATCCACACTTGTAAGATCATCAAAATACTGAAAGAAGTAAAAATAGTTTTACAGGAAAAATGAAGGGATCTGGTATGAAAGAGTTACTTTCAGCAATGGAACATGTCTGTGACTGCAGATATTTTAAATAGATCTTCACCAGAAGAGCCTTCATTTGTGTTTAGACCAAGGTGTTCCTATGATGGACCTGGAAAGAGCCTGCTCCACACCAATTCTCTCCTCCTCATTATTGCACAGTAAAACAAGAAATGTACTCAAGAAATTAATAATAATTTTAATAAAAACTCAATTGATGTCAGGTGAAATGGAACACAGATCTGTCATATAATAGTCACTGAAGTACATAAATTAAATCAGCTCTTTTGGTCATTACCCCCTTTAAATTCCCCTTTTGACTGAAATGTGGAGCCCAGCTCTGAATTCAGAAGAGATGCAACAGCTCCACTGTTTGTCCTCCTCAGAGAAAGGGTGTTAAGAATCAGCTGCTCTGGGAATATCATCTGCTCTATCCCAGTGTGTTTGCTGACAGGAAGTGATTTGTCATTAAATCTATTCAAGATCAGAAATCACTGCTCACTTCTGGTGTTATCCTTTCTACATTTTCAGAAGATTCAATAGTCAAAGTAATGTTCATTATACACTAGAAACTGAAAAAAAAAAAAACAACAAACCAACCCACAAACAAATAAAAAACAACCAACCAAGAAAAAAGGCCAAATCCACAAATTCTACATCTCTGCTTAAGTGAGGGGTATCCAAACTATTAATCTGCATACCAGGATTTAGCTGGTTAAGAATTTCTTCAGCTGTGGAACTGAAATATATCCCCAAAAATGAATCACCCAAACAATATTCAATATTATCAACTGCCTACTCCATCTCATAGATCCAGCAATTCCCTCCTGTGGCTGAAGATGCTGTTTTTTTGGTTGTGCAGCTCACAGGACATCTTTTGTCACAGGACATTTTTGATTTCTGGCCCAGCTGCATTCCTCACCAGCCGTGGCAGCTCCCCTCTGCTGAGGAGTCCACTGGTAAATTTGTCTTTACTCATAACCCTTGGTCTTTCTTAATCTCCTTTTCCCAATCATCAAAAAGCACTTTGCAGATATTAATGTGCAGATTTGCCTGCTGGCAGACTCCCAGTTTCCAGTTCAGGTTACTGATTTAGGAACTGTATTTAGACACTACAGGACAACAAAGAAAACGTGTTTAATAGAACTCAAGGAGCTGCTTTTATTCTTATTTACATCTGCTTCTCTTTGCCTTTATTCTTTTGCTAATTGTGGAAATTAGCTCAGCACTTCTCTTGCTTTCTAGAAGAAGGAAGCTTTCTGAGTAGCTTCATTTGCTGCAGGGGGGAGGAAAGCTCATGTGTGGAATTTTGGGAAGAATTTGCCAGATAAGGCCCCAAGTCCAAGCCAGGCATGCTATTTTTATCCCTGATATGACTGAGCTGCAGTAGTGATGTTACAGTAGCAGTTAATTTAGGGTTCAAAGCAAGGTAAAAGGCAACTTGATACTCCATAATTTTGTGTTACTAAACATTGGTTATGAAATGTTACTTCTGAAAAGGCTATTTTGTAAGTACATCACAAGAAAATTCCTTTTTCTTGGCATGAAGATGTTGCTTCCATGGATCTTGGCACAGAGCAGTGTGAATCTATCACATTGTTGCAATCCAAAGCAAAGTTTGGTTCAAATAAGATAATAATAAAATGAAATAAGGGGAAGAATCTGTGTTATTAGTTAGTTGTCTGTGCACAAACAAAAATGCTGACACCAACAGAGACTTTTCAGTTCAGCAGAACCTCTGCAAACAGGGGTGTTCTCTGCCTGACTACAACAGCACTGCAGGTGTGGGTGTGAGTAAAGGAGCAGGTCAGAAACCTGTCCCTGGATGACACCAAACTCATGTGGAAAAGGAGTCCTGGAGCCCTTGCCGTGTGTGGTCACAGGACAGCAATCAGAGCTTGCTCTGAGCACTGCAGCTAAACTTTGAGCTGCTCTTAAAGGAATAGATCATGTGGTAGCTGAGGCATGA
Source organism: Ammospiza nelsoni (assembly GCF_027579445.1). Lineage (NCBI taxonomy): Eukaryota > Metazoa > Chordata > Aves > Passeriformes > Passerellidae > Ammospiza > Ammospiza nelsoni. Next base: position 17,841,740 of record NC_080647.1, on the reverse strand, counting down.
GCTTTCTTGCTGCTCTCTGCTCTCAGGCTGCCTTTATAATCCAAAAATCTCACTGTCTAATTTCCGTTTTCCCCGAGGAATGGTTGGGTTTGGGCTCTCTGCTGGATATCCTGGCTACTCCCAGCTCAGCCCTGTGGTGGAAGCAGGATCTGATGGAGAGTGAGCCCTGCTCAAACCCCAGGTTTTGTAGTGGTTTCACTGCTTCAGCAAAGAGATTTGTGGATTTATTTTCAAATTAATTAATGCCTGCATTACTTTCATATTTATTTCAAATAAATTAATGCCTACAAGCATAGGAGGCAAAGAGCTTATATTCCATTTTTTCCAATTTGCATTGCTATGAGCACATACACTGATAATATTACTTGCATTTGGACTTTTATTCCTTTGCCTGTAAGACTTTAGCTACAAAGCATAAGAATTCTGTGAGGATAATTCCATCAATCCAGCTGTTTTGTAACAGTTGTGACCTTCTGCTTGTCCTGGAAGCCTGAGGATTAAAGAGCAGCTTTTTGGAAACATCCACTGTGTTTGGCAACAGTTTCAAAGTTTGATTTATGTTCTTTCCCTTGCTCCATTACTAACGAAGCTCCTTAGAGACAGGAGAGCCGTGAGCATCCTTTCAGTCACTTCCCTTGTCCATGAAGGTCCCCTGCTGTCCCCGGGGCTGTCCCTCCCTTGGGAGCACTGCAGAGGTGAGGTAGGAGTACCCTCTGCTGGCACGTTTTGTGCTGGGCTCTGTCCCACAGCTCTCCAGCCTGCTTCTGTCAGTCCAGAGCACATTTCCCAGTTTTTCTTACCTCCATATGTTCATTGACAGATTTCCCTTCAGAGGCATTTTTATACTTTAGTAACTTTTACTACCCAATTCTAACCAAATTTTATATTTTTCATCATAGTGTGATGTTGTCATTGTAAATAATTTCTTTCCCTGCTTGGCTTTCAAGTCCTTCAGTTAAACATTTTTTCCAGCAGTCAGCACTTGGACAAAACATACTATAATTTGTTTTTAAGTGCTGATACACTTGATACCATATGTTAAACATGGAATGCTGATGGGATTCCAGATCACACTCCAGGGACCACAGATAAACAGTAAGAGTCTTGAGGAAATTTCTACAGCAGAAATGTAAGGGGGAGAAGAGTTTTGGTTTCTTTTCAATCACAAAAGTAAATAGCAGAGAAGAATCACTCTTCTGGGACTGGGAAATAAAAATTGTCTTGGGCTAGAGGTGAATCCAGGCCCTGTTTAGCCACTCTTAGCTGGAATTCAGAGAGGAAATGCTGGGATGTGAGCCCTTTGGTGAGTCTGGATACAATGGACATGGAGCATAGCTGGGAGAGTGGAGTAGCTGCAAACCAAGATTAGAGATCCCCTTGAGGTGAGTAAGAGGGAACAGATTGTGCTGCCTGTGGTTTGCCCCAGGGCTGGTTCTGAGCACTCCCTCTCCCAAAGCCTCAGCAGATTTTTAGGAAAGAAAAGCCCCTGTTCCCTCGGGGCCCTCATTGTTCTGCCTGTTTAACCCTGCTGTCTGCCCATCTCTGGCACAGAGGAACCACCTGCCTGCTCTGGGGCCCCTCACAGATGTTTGTAGGCTGCTTTATAACGGGGCAGCTGCCGTGCACTGATGGAAACCAACAGAACACCACAGCAGTTGTTCTTTCAGCCTCTTCAGGGACAAGTGTCTAAAGCAAAACCTGCTGCCTCTGGCTCTGTAACAGCATCAGACCCATCCAGAACATCAAAGCTGTCACTGAGCAAGCAACACAGAAGACAGGACAAAATCACACAGTAGGCTGCACATAAAATAGTAAATGATTGTACTGATTTCCATGCTTACCTCAAATAATCCTTTGGAGGTCTGAAACAAAACCAAGGCAGTGCTCGGTAGGTGTCAGTGCTTTGCGACTGATTCCACAGCTCCAGCACCGCACCCATCAATTGGGTAACAGCTGAGCTGGGGAGGAAAAAAACGCAGCTGGGTTTCCTTTCCTGCCCTTGACACCTGGGGATCTCTGGTGGCTGGCACGGCCCTGCTTGGATGTGTCACCTTGTGAGACAGCACTACCTGGGACAGCACCTTCCAGAGGCGTTGCATCAAAGAGGAATTCACTTCGGAATGTCGGTGTTTGTACTGGTTGGTATTGGCTATGAATTATTAATCACAGCTTTGCAGTTCACACTGCAGCCCAAAATCCCATTGTATTCTCAATTCTGACAGAAATAACCATTTCAAAATGCTTTGACATCTGCTTTTCTGGAGAAATGGGATCTGCTTCCTTTCCCTGATAGCTCTGTCACACTGTGAAAGGTAGCTGGGAAATACCTGGTGATTTACAAATCTAACACAGCTCTAAGAGTTTGCAAGTCTGAAGCTGTGTGATTACCACAGACTGAGAGTCTGTTAAATGAATAGATTTGGATTTTTTCTTTCCAGGAGGGAAGTTGAGCAGTTGGCTTTGCTTTGCTGCTCTGGTTCATATTTGAAGTCAGACATAAGCAGAGCTCACTTCAGCCCCTTCTTTCTTGGGTTCAAAATCTTAGCAAGGCTGCAGATTTTTGATTTGAGATCGCTTGGCTTCTTTTTTAGGGTCTTCTGATTTGAATGATTTGTTTTCAGGAGGCTTATCTGTCTTTAACAGTGCTTTGTAAACTGAGGGGCCAGATCCAGCTGAGATCAAAAGGTTCCCACCAGATTAAGGGAGGGAGGTAAATGAGACCCCTTTCAGAACTCAGAGACACAGACAGAGCTGCCATTAGCAAAGCAGACAGAGGGATTTCTCTTCTCCAGCCATAACCATTGGCCCTCTCATGCTCCTATGAGGTTATCAAACCTTGTACCACCTTAGGATATTAATAGCTTATCCAGTATCCTACTCTGAGTTATGTTGGATAATTGTGTTCATCTGCAGGACATAAAACAGAAATGGGAAATACCTGTTAAGGTATTGTCCAATAATACCTTCATTAGGGGCTTGTCAGATGAGGCTGGGAAAAGGTTTAGTGTTTCTTGGCTTGACACTTCCTAAATCTTTCTTTAATCTCCCTTTTCCTCCTCATCCTCTCAAAAACAACCCTCACATCAAAGTGCTTTGACTTCAAAACCTCAATCTTGAAATGCAGTTCCATGATTTTCACATCTCCATCCCCAGAAGTCTCACCCAGATCACCTAAGCTATTTCCTGAGTATATGCATTGAAAATGATACAATTTTTAAATTTTTTTGAAGTGACTTGAGTCATGGGTTTGTTCTCAGTTTCTGTGACCTCTGCAGACCCCTTTAAAGTAAATGAATCTGGCAAACTTGCAGCAAATTTAGAGGTTTGGGTCCTGTCCTTGCCCACAATGTAGTGTCAACAGCACACCCAATATCTATCATTTTCAGCTATCAGAAAACAGTCACAACATTTGCCAAACTTCTTGAAAAGACCAGAAATCCTTCAACGAATTAAGTCTACATATGAGATACCTCCTGTAGCTGGGTAAGTGATAATTGAAATAGGTGTAAGTGCTCGGCACGGTGTCCAAGACCGCCCTGCCATTCCGAGTATTCAGCCGAGAGACAGCGAGCGTGTGTGTGTCTGCGAGAGGGTGGGGTGGAATATTCATGCCATTGAAAAGACTCACGTTGTTACTTAACAACTACATTAACCTCCTGTCACAAGTCATGACCTTGTGCTGACCCTGGCCAGCAGAACAGCCCAGCTCTAAACTACAAAACATGAAAGCGGGAGAAGGAAGGAGCAGAGCAGGAGGAAAGCTCGGCTCTCCATGGAAGAGGCTCCCAAAGGCGTTCAGACAAACGCGGAACAAAAGCCATCCCCACCCAGGCTGGGAAGGGTTGTCCTGGGGAGCCTTTCAGAGCCAGCTGCAGCCTCACACGACCTTTCCAAGAGCACACAGACAGCACCTTTCAATCTCTTGATTCTGTCCTGCTTTGCTTTGCAGCACAGCCCTGTTTGCACAAGCGCTGCTGGATGCTCATCCCACCTGAATTTCAATGATTTGGGAAGGGAAAATCTTCACTATCCAAAGATGCTTCTTCTGTAGCTTTTTGGTCCCTGGAGTAGTTTTGATAGCAGTGGTGGGAATTAAAAGCCTAACTCTGCAATGTCAGCATCAGGAAATGGGCACAGTGACCTCAGTTTTAAGCAAGAAGGAAGAAGGTGGGCTCTAATGGGCAAAGGTGGAAGGACAGCAGGAATTTGTTTTGTAAAGAACAGTTGGAAACATTCTGTGGAAATGGTACTTTGTAGGCAGGTTGGGAATCTCAGTGAGGGCTGTGGAAAGAGATGATGAGAAATTCTTCTGGGTGAAGGGCTCTGAGGGGAAATACCATCTCACAGAAGCTCAGGCAAAGTGGGTTTTTTCCCTCCTATTTTCTAACAGAGTAGCAACAAAAGTGGTGACATCTCGGTGTGGCTTCAGTGAGCCTTGAGGAATTATTCACATTTTGCTGAGCACAGCTTTTGGTCAGCAGGCACCTCACTGCTTGGGGAAGTGCTGACCCATCTGACCAGTGGCTCATTTATTCATTTGCTCTCTCCAGCAGACGTCAGGACAGGATGTTTTAGAGGAATTTCCATAAAGAGCCTTTCTAAAATAACCTGCTTCAAAAAGAGGCTCTTGGTGCAAGCAGAGATTGGCTTCTGTTCTGAAGCCTGAGGTTTATGAAAATTGCTGTTTCTCTTTGATTTTCCAGTAGTAAATAATTATAGGTTTGACATCCTCAAGCTTTTAAGTATCATGAGTCAGACATCCAGCTATGAGATGCTTCATAAAATTCTCAGTAGCCTAAAAATAATAAACACTGGGTTATTTTTGCTTTCTTCCTGGATTTGCATCCTTTAGGGTTACAGGTTTTTGGTTTTCTCCTGTGGCTGTTTAAAGTGTCCTCCTTGTTCCAAAGGCTGAGGACTCCATGTGCACAGCAAGTTCCAGGAGTGAGGTCACCCAGAGAAGCTGGACAGCTCTCAGGAATTGCAACAAAACCCTGCCAGCAAGCAAAGGAGAGCTGGCACAGAATCCTCCAGGGTAAGCACGTGCCAGGCCAGGAAGCTCCCAGAGGGATAAAGCCATATATTCTGCTGGGCTGTATCTGCTGTTTGATCTGCAGGAGGCAGCAGCACAGAGCCCTTCCCGTCTGACAACAGCCAGGCCAGGCCAGCTGGGCCCGGCTCCCCTCCCACTTCCCTCTGCAGCTCAAAGCTGCTGGCCCAGCTCTCCCTGTTTACATGTTTCCAAATTCAGGGAGGAAAAGGGAATATCAAACAGACCTGGGCTCTTTTGAAGTGGCTGGAGGATGCTATCAGGTCCGGGGGGTGTGCTGTGCCTTTGAGGTTTGTTTGTCTTTCCCTGCCCCTTGTGTGCAGGCCTTTAACCATTCCAGTCTCCAAACCATCCCAATCCCAAAGGAGCTTTAACCATTCCAATTTCCAGAGCCATCCCAATCCCAGTGCAGCAGCCCTGACTCCATGGCTGGGGTGGGCTGTGTTGAAACACTTCTCTGTGTGGTTTTCAGACATGGAAGTTTCTTTATTCTTTTGAAATAAATGCTTGGACTGAAATAAATTATTTTCTGCCAGGAAGAAGGTCAGGGATTAGATCTGTTTTCAAGGAGGAGTTTTTGTCCCTTAGCAGAGCACTTCCTCCTTTAATGTCAGCTGCAGTGTTCGCCATTTGGAGACCTTCAATCATACACACACACCATTAAATAATGGCCTTAAAATCACCCTACTCCTTTTCTCAGCTTCAGCATTTAAACCAGGAGATCGCTGCGACTTTGGGCTGCATCCTCAAACCTTTGTCTGTGCCTGCTCTCTCCTGGTCGGTGGCTGGAATTGCTGCTTGAGCACTCAAATTGTGTTGAAAGTGAAACTCAGAGCACCTGGGATTTGCTGGGGCTTATTTCAGTCCCGCCCCACTTTGCCAAATCTCCTTTCCTGTGAGAAATAGGTGGAAAAGGATGCTTTTATCAATTAGAAAGTAGCGAGGCAGGTAAATTTTTGAAACTCCAAATTCTTGAAGTGAGTTACTGTTTTGACTATCAATACTAAAAAAAAAAAACAAACAATGAAAATATTTTCAATTCATTACTAAGAGCTTTTTTTTAAATGCAGGCTCTGATTCATCGAGTCTTTTTATAGATTTTTTTTCCAGGAACTGGACTAAAAGCAGCTCAGATGTAGAATCTCAGAATAATTGAGGTTGGAAAAGACCCTTAAGACCATCGAGTCCAGCAGTGCCAAGGCCACCACTAACTGGTGTCCCCAAGTGCCACATTTACACATCTTTTAAATCCCTCTAGGGATGGGGACTTCCCTATCCAGCCTGTTCCCTCCTTCTGGCACAAATTTGTGCCAGAATATGCAGCCAGCAACAGGTTGAAATATCCTTACTTTTATCCCATGTACTCCTGTGTTGTGCTAGTTGCATTAAAAAAGAGTTTAAATTCATTTTAGAAATTTTTTGAAAACCAAATTTATCAACAATGTCTCTGAAAAAAAGCCAAAAACATGAAAATCTTTCTTGACTCTTTTTCAAGTTTAATTTTTCCATTTGTTTTCACTTTAAAAATATGAGAAGTATCAATTCTATTTATATGAATAATTTTAGGTATTTTGGGTTTTAGGCAGCTGCTTAACTGCTATTTCTATTTATAGATAATTAGTTGTGCCCTAAATGGAAAGCAGCAGGAATTTTTAATTCTTTAGTGTTCTAAGTGAGTCCAGGTAACCAGGAAAGGGAGCAGGGTTGAAGTTTTAGCACAAGCTAGATTCTTTATTCACTGGGCTATAATCTTTTTGTGATCAGCCTTTTTTTCTCACCTCTCTAGGCCTGGTGAAGGCAAAGTTGGGTTTTACAGGATCCTCCCTCTTTGCTTCCCAGATTCCTGGACAACTTTGCAGAGCTTAGAGTGCAGCAACAGTGATAAAGTATATTTTCTCTTCTGCTAAAATTGTTTTTCACATCCCTTTCCTTACCTGGGAAGAGTTCCCTCTGCTGTTGAAAATCACTGCTGGGTGATTTTTATGTAGGAGCAATTTGCAAAGGTTTGGAGACCTGGTGATTGCACAGGGTGTCTATAGCAGAAAAAGTCTGCAAGATTCAGATTAAAATTATCAGAAATCTTCCTGAGAGCCTTATGTTCTGGTGTGGTTTGTTCTTAGATTTTGGGGAGTGATGTTTAGGAAAAAAGGTTGGAAGCAGCCTGAGATGTCCTGGCCAATCTTCCCTGGATGATACAGAGGGTTTGCATTGAATCATGTAAAAAATACCTCCTGCAGATTGGTGGACTTTGTACTTGAGTGGTTATAAAGCATGGGCAGAGATTAAAGAGTCATCTTTAATTGGATGCCTTTTTAGGGTCCAAAAACATTGTGTGATTTCTTTTCCTTCTAAGTATTGTCTTTTACCAAAATCTTCTCTTTCTCTATCTCCTGTAATTTGTCATAAAATTGCTCTCCCAGTCTTAGGGACGTGATGATAATTTCCATGACAACACAGAAAGCTTCCAGAAACAGAGATTTCTGACTAAATATATGAAGGCTGTTGAAAAGCACAACTGTGAGAGTTCTGCCTACCCACTGTAAATAACAGACAGAAAAGTTAAGGTTGCATGATCTCATCTTTTGAAACTGAAATGTTCTTCACATCATGTTGATTTACTGAATGTCAGATTTTTTTTAATTGGGTGAACAAGCATCTCTCCAAACAATAGCAATAAGCCCTTAATAGGCTGATCCACAAAGCCTTGCTCTGTGTCATGGTTTTAAATAAAAATGCACAGAACAAATACCCAGAACTGAGGCTGTCTGACAAGATGGCTGGAAACCATTGAAACACTTCTAATCCAGCATTTGGTCTGAGTGCAAAACTCTGTGAAAGTGCAAATGTAATTGAAAAATGTGCTCAGATCTCAGCCTGCAGTTTAAACCCATGATAAACTAAATCCTAAATCCTCATGTTTGGAAATGTTCAAAAAGAGACTCCAGCCCTGAGCTGTGATTTCTCCTGTTGGCTGATCTACCTTTGATGGAGTATCCAGTTTCTGGATGTCAAATGGGTTTTTATGGCAGTTTTGCAGGATTTAACCACCATTCCTTCTTACATGAGCAGCACCCCTGTGTTTGATGCTTTCTGAGGCAGGACCAAGCCAATCCTTCAGCACTTTAAAAAGAGAAGCACTGGGCCTTGCCCAGGGGTGCAGCAGGATCAATTCCATGGAGTTCCATACTGGGGAAGGAGTCAACTTTTTAATAAATGTATTTATAGATCTAGAAAAGCTCTCCCTGAAAGTGATGTTCATCATGGCCTGTGTGCTGCAACCACACTCTGCAGTGACTGATGGTTCCTAATTCATGGAAAATGGCAATGCTTGGCCTTTCACCCTGCCTTGCTCTTTTATTCTGGTTCCTCTTTACACATCTCAAACCCTGCAATTTAACCTGGTGAGAGAACTGGCCATTCCCACTTTCTTGATAAATGCTCCATTTGCATGGAAAGTCATGCAAATCAGCTGTTGAATTTTTGTCTTACTTAATTGCAAAGCTCTGTGTAAACAAGCTGATGGTGTTTTGTTTGCTGACAGGAAAAAAAACCCCAAAATTGGGACAGTTTATATTTGGCACTTCTTGGGTTTTGTGGGTGGCTTATGGCCTAATCCTGATGGAGACATTTGGTTTCTATTGTATGCTAGAACATAACAAGATTTTAGAAAAGAAATCCTGACTCTTCTTGATGTGAAGTATTTGATTCAGCCCTGATCCATTATTTTCCCTTCTGTAATATTAATAAAATCTGAAGTAACAAATGAAAAGGGATTAATTGCATACTGGCATCCAGCAGCTTTGATTCTGTTTTTCCAAATTTTATGTTGCTACTTTCTTTGCTAGAAGGCTGTAAAATGTTACAATGCTCTGTGGGTGAAATTTCATTTGCAGAGGTAGAAATAATTCCAAAAGGGGAGGAAAAGCGATTTTTGCATGTTAGCTTTTCTGTGTCAAGCCTTGTACCCTGGAGAGTCCAGGAACTATATTTTTGTATATGGCAGTATGCAGGGACAGCACCCCTCTGCCCACAGCATGAGGATAATGCTCAGGATTGGAGCTTGAGGGGGGAAAATCCCTCATTATGTGAGGCACTGGCCTTTGCCAAGCAGCCTCAGGTTCTCCAGAACCCATTCCCACCTTTCCTGGTTTGCTGTCACAGTGTGGCTCAGGATGCTCTGAGTGCTGCCTCTGAGCAGACTTGTCAGAGATCTCCTTTGGAGGTGTCTGCCACATTCCAGGGAATTATGCAATGAAAACCTCCCTCATTTCCCCTGCAGATTTTGTGACTGACTCATGAGATAAATTCAGGAGATTCCCACCTTCTGGTTATCCAGACTTCCACAAAATGGGAGCTGGCACCTCCACTTGTGTGCTCCAGGAGCTGATCCACAGAGAAACACCTGGCTGGACAAGTATTAATGATGATGTGATTTGGAGGGAAAAAGGAAATCCATCTTTTCATACAACACAATCTTAAATAGGATCAGCCTCTTGGATTTCCAATGATCCAAAGGACATTGGCTTAGCCCCATGACTCCTTTTCATCCCACAACAGCCTGTGGTATTTTAGTGATAGGGAACTGTGGGGAGCTACATAAGCCTTGTTGTTCTGGGCCAAAAATAGTTTCACAAGAAGTGACTCCTGCCAAAGAATTGGTTCTCTTAAGTCGCAGACTTTGGCCTCAAAGTGTTGTGGAATGCCATGAGCTCTAAATGCAGGAGCAAAAACATATTTGCAGGCAGAGTTTCATTTGATTCTATCAGTGGGGACGCCGAGTAGTATAAATAAATGAATTTCAGGAACAGACTGTATCTAGCTCTAATTAAAGGAAGATTTCAAAAATTGCCAGATTAAGTAAATACTGTATTAGCTCTGTCTGTGACAGCCATGGCAAACCAGCCCATTTGGAAACTGAATTGTTTCCTGGAGACACATAAGAAGAGAGTGTGTTCTACATGTTATTGTAGCACAGAAAGTTCGGGATGAGCAAAACACTCCTTATGCCCAAATTAAGAGCCCAAACACTGCTCTGCAGGCTGTGGTGGTTTTCTGTGCTGGGCAGGAATTGCCCCTCAGTTACTGTAGTAACAGAGCTCCCAGAAACATTTAATGTGAGGGAAAACTCCTGGGAACTGCTCTAGGAAATTTCACCTCAGGCTCATTTTGCTTCTGGTGTCTCAAACAAGAGAGACTCTGAACCATGGGGAGATTTGATAGAAAAACAAGAGAAATATGATGCAGTTGTACCCTCATGTGTGACAGCTCCTTGGTCCAGCCTTTGCTCAGAGGTTTTGTGCCACAGGGAGAGCCCAGTCCTTGTGGGTGTCATTTGTCCCACTTGAATTTTTCAAAGATGTAATGGTAAGTATAAATGGTAAAATAAATAGTAAAATATGTGGGCTAATGAGATTGTATCAAACCTATTTCTGCTGAAAATTTAATTTAAAAATTTGTAATGTCTTCATAAAAGGAACTAGCAAGGCCTCTCATTGGGTCTTTGCAGTAGAAGTTCATGCAATGTACAGCAAAGGCAAGAAAATCTCTCTTGCAGCATGAGGGCAGAGCTCATCTCTCCACACTAAATATTTGCCACACCAGAGAGTTGTCCAGACTCTCCTTATAGGATCTTTTAGACAAGGTTTTATATCTATTGTGTAAGGTTGATATATATGGTGTGCCCAAATAAGGGAAAAATAGGTTCCTCTGTGAGGGACAATTCATCTCACCCTGGCAGAGATATTTCCAGATGTCCAGGATAAGACAAAGTGTGTCCTTCAAATGCTTACTTCTCCCAGTTGTAGAGAGAAGTTGGGAAACTGGCCCTCAGATATATTTATGTGTGCTCTGGAGAGATCCAGAGGTACTGCCATTAATCTGGGCTGCGTGCTCTCCAGGGTGCCAGCAGATGATCCATCTGGCCAGCTCTTTACCTATTAGCAAATACAGAACATTCTCACCCTGGATTTTCCTTAATGCAAATGAATAATTTCAAGTGTTGCAGTCTTAGAAATAATTTAGGGAACCTTCATTATTTGTGATGGTGTAGTGTCACCCAGAAATATGTTAGAAATATACAAGGGAGATAATTTAAAATTTGGGACAAATCTGAGTAATTCAGTAAGGAACACTCAGCTGGGATTCCTGAGTGTAATTACTCTGCTTGGATTTCTCCTGTAATTTATGGCAGCCTGTCCAAGCAGAAACCATTCTGGCAGTGTTCCAGCAGACTGACAGGATACAGGTTAAAACCCATCCAGCTTCCAAAGAGATGGTTCCTCCCTTCCCACTCCCTTTCTTTCCACAATATGTCTTCAAAATGAGCAAGTCCAGTGCAAATCTTTGCACAGTCTGGCCCCATCTCCTGCCTTGTCCTGCCTGCTGAAGTGCTCAGTGCACCAGCAGTCCTCCAGAGATCTGGTCAAAATCTTCATCTTAAGGTGGGAAAAAAAGATTTTTGAGGGAAATATTATCACTGGCTCTGAGACTTTTCCAGTGTAAGATCAGCACCCTTGTTTCCCACTGCTCTCTGCATTAGGACTGTTTTACTGGAAGTGCTGCTTGCTTCGTGTCAGCAGTTCAGGGGTGCTCTGGGTGTTATCTGTGGCAGCTGCAGATAAAGGAGTCACCTTCCAAGGCTTTCAGGGAGCAGGTGTGCTGAGGAGGAAGTTTGTGGGTAACTCCTGTTCTGTAGGATAACAGAACCATTGGTGTGGAGACTCAGGAGTGGTGCAGGAGATGTCCATGCACCCACACCTGGCTGGGCTGATGGGGAGGAGCACTGGGCTCCCAGTGCCCACACTGGGCACTCACTGATGATGCCAACATGGATTTTTCAGCTCAGACCAGGAGACAGAAATTGAAAATGAGTGGTTTGAAAGTGTGGCTTAGCAGAGTGCAGCTTCCTGTGGCAGGATGTACAACAGCACTGTGGGGAACCTCAGGGATGTGGAATCAGTCCCTTGGGTTTGGGAGGAAGGCTCGGGTTGCACGCAGGAACATCTTTGGTTACCAGTAGGTGTCATTGCAGGTTTGCAGTCACTGGGGCCCAGCATTGTGACAAGCACCCAAACCACGACCCTGCTTCTTGGAACTTCACCTGCTGCCATGGACGGAGCCAGTTTATAATTCCCACACCACGGGGAATCCATGGCCACTTTCCTCAGGATTTCCTGCTCAGTCTTGTTCCTTAGCTAACAAATCTGTCCCCAGCACTCCAAGGGTGTGGAGCAGGCAGCTTTGTTTCTTCTGGGCATATATTCCACACAGAGGGCACCTTTGGGACCCTCTTTCTACAATGGAAATGTGACATGGCCAAGAGTCCCAAATCACCATCGACTGAGCCATCTCAGATTCCAAAGGAGCCCAGGCTGCTTGACTGTCTGGAGACTGGATCTAGAAAAACAACCTTTGCATTACTGCTGTATTGTTCTTTGGATGGATCATTTTCTGCCTCCCTTGCCAGGTGGCTGCAGCACGTTTGTGTCAGCAGGAGGGAGGTGAGCAGCCTGTGAGGCACAACAAGCAGGTGGAGGTCCCTAAATCCCACCTGAGCTCCTATCTCCATGTGCTATCTCACATGGACATAAACCCACATCTGTACCCACTCCAGGCTCTTTGGATGTCACAGATAAAAAATATAATCCAGTTTCAGGCTCCTGTGTTGGGACAGCATTCCTGCCCCAGTAACTCCTGTCCTACACCAAGCATGGGTGGCCAGGGCTGGGGCAGGAGCAGGGAAGGTCTCTGGCACTCTCTGAGTGCCACTCCCAGCCCCAGCTCTGCTGCAATTATTTCACCCTCAGATTCCATTTCCTTTTTCAGAGCTGTAGCACAATGACATCTATACATGTGTATAATATACTCTGGCCTTTCTCTTCCTGTGTTGCTCCTGACTGATTAGAGGAGAAATTCTTGTTCTCAGTCCTAAGGCATTTGTTCTTGCTTCCCATTACCATGATCCAGCTCTCCAGAGGAATGCCATTCTTCCTGTAGGGCACTGCATGGTAATGGCTTTACAGCATCAGCAAGTTTCACTCACCTGTTCTGACAATCCCTGCCAGGGTCCTGCAGAAAAATATTTTACAAGATTGGTTGTAAGTCTGTAAGTCTGACCCTTCAGCAATTTGAATAATTGGCCAACACCAGTCCAGTCCTTTTTGATCCACTCTGTTACCATTAATTTTTTAATAGTTTTCTATCTACAGCAAAATTCTTACAGCAAGGCTTGCTTTCTGGGGTTTAACTCTGATATCCCAGCTGATATTTTGCCAAATTCTGCCCTGATGTCCCCATGGATCAATTACACACCCATGGACATCTGGTGAACTGCCATTCCCTCCCATCCCATCCCATCCCATCCCATCCCATCCCATCCCCAGATGCTTGTGTGGATGCCTGAGTGGGAGCAGTCAATGCACATCCTTTGGGACTTTGCTAGTGGAAAATGTTGGCCCTACAGTCTGGTATAAGGAACTATCCTTCACACAGCCCTTCTCTCCCTCACAAGTGGCACAACAAAAACCTGAAAAGTGACACAGAAAATCCTCCATGGAAAATGTAGAGAGGATGTCACAGAAATGAGGGACAAATGAAGAACCAAGAATAACAACTTATAACTGACTTAATATAATGCAAAACTAACTTGCTGTTACCCTTCCTTTAAAGCCTAATTATCCTAGACTCCCAATTCTCAGATTTATGGGGTCCATAGAGTGCTTTTAGCCAGGAAGAAAGGACTGCCATGCATCTGCCTAGCATTTTCAGCTGAAAGATTGAAAATGAGTGTGGTTCTGCAGGGCAGCTGCAGGTCTTTTCTCGTGGCCTTGTAAGATATCAGTGATCTGGGAGGCACAGCTGTAGCATCAGACAATGTTCAAGCTCCTTTTTTCTATTTAGAATTCAGGTTAAATTATTTTTATTAAAAGAGGGTGGAATTTCAAGGCAAACATTTATTCAAGAAATCTCATGCACACAGAAGTACTAATAGAAAAACAGGTTGACAATGGCAAGTTCCTTTCCTTTCCTTTCCTTTCCTTTCCTTTCCTTTCCTTTCCTTTCCTTTCCTTTCCTTTCCTTTCCTTTCCTTTCCTTTCCTTTCCTTTCCTTTCCTTTCCTTTCCTTTCCTTTCCTTTCCTTTCCTTTCCTTTCCTTTCCTTTCCTTTTTTCCTGTATTATTGCTTGAAAAATGATGGTACTGAATTTATGTTTTTAAAATTTTGGCTGCCATGAAACTCACATAATGAACTGGGCCAAGTGGTTCCTTATAGTTAATTTTATTCTCTTTTCTTCACAAGTAGGGATGATCTCTTTTTGGAGTACCTGGACTCCCTGCAACACTGAGAGGTAAATTTGGTGTGAAGAGTCAGAAGAGCACTCAGAGATCCTGGTGCTTATGTAGCTGCCTTCAGCATCAGAAACAGCAGAGGGAGGGAGACACACCAAAGAAGGAACATAACCAGAAAACTGAATTTAAATAGTATGACCCAAATTTTCCATGACCATTTTAATCAGTATCTCCTCAGTTGCTTTTATGCCCTGCTAAGTAACAGCCCAAGAGAGTCCTGTTTATTTTTATGTGAGAGCTCTTTCTGAGACCTGGATTTCTGGGCAGGCACAGCTCCTGCCATCACTGATGTTGTAATAAATGAAGATGTTTGGTGAGCTGGGATGTCCCCAGGCCACTGCCACATCCCCAGCTCGTGGCACAGCAAGTGTGCAGCACTTGGAGAGCTGCTCATGGCAGAGAGCATCTTTTAAACACTGCTCAAGCTTTAAAGGCAGGGAGATGCTGCTGCTGCTGCTGGGTTCAGGCTTTGTTTTGCTCCCTGAATTCTTGTGGTCAGATTATTTACTTTATTGTGCCATTCAAAAGCAGTGGGGAGGTAATTCTTTGTCTGTGTATTTTTCCATTGATGTTGAGCAGGGCTGGATGATTACATGGGTTGTGCTTTGTTAATTAGGAGCACTTAGAGAAAAATCCCCTTGCATTGTTGCTGCTGGGTGGGTGAGTGTGCAGCCTTTCCAGAACCAATTCCCAGCTGTGCAGCTCCAAGGGCATGGCCACATCACACAATGGAGTGTGGGGCAGCCAGACCCAGGGAATTCTGACCAAACCAGCTCCCAGACTGGGAGCAGCAGGGCTGTGTTAGCACAGGGCTGCATTTTGCAGCCAGAATTGTTAATCAGAATGCAGCTTGCAGGGCTGGGCCTGGCGTGGCTGCACTCCCTGGATGTACCAGCAGGACCCCACGACCTTCTGTACCATATAGAAGCTATATGCACCTATAAATAATCCATTTGGCTGTTGCTGCAGTATCACATTTGTTATGTGATAGTCCCGTGGCCCACAGGTGGATCAGGGCTCCCACAGCCCTTGGAGCCATCTGGCACTGCACAAAAGGGAATTGGATATCCCAAAGACACCAATCCAGGAATTCTTGGGCCAGGGTGAATCTCACTGGGCTATTCCTGGAAAGTGAATGCAAAATATGCACGAGGAGTTTAAAGCAAATCAGCAAGGCCACTGAACAGGCAGAGTTTTGTTTATACAGCTCTGAAACTTTTTCCATGTGATTTCATGGAGACCCAGAAGATTCCAAGGCTGCCCTGCACAGCTCTCCCTGCAACTGCAGCTGTACCCTGGCCTTGGGGAGATGAGTGCCCTGCTTCACCTGCAGGGTGGAACTGCCTCCCCAGCCTCAGAGATGCCTTTTGCTAGGCATGATTTCCAGATTTTCAGTCTGGGTTAGACCTTCAGCTAACAAAAGCCAGGATTTCTTTTGATCCCCAAAACCCTCGTGGTGCTATGGCAATTTACAGCACTCAAAAACGTGGCTCAGGCACATATTAACAAAAATCCCAGGCTGCAGAGAGCATTTGCAACAGGAAACCCTGCATCAGAGCAGTTCTATTCCAGATCCCTCCCTTGGAGAATATGCACAAGGTGAAGAGGAGGCAGCCTGCCAACCCGACCTTGTTTTAATTCAGCTCCCTGTGAGACATCAGTCTGGGTTTCTACTTCTGGGATTCACTTGCCTTAGAAACAGTTGCTCATTCCTAGGTTTATCCAGAAGCTACAGAGCTCTTACAGCTTTTGTTTGTAATTAGAGAGCAAAGTTTAATCCCCACTTCCTGCCCTATTAATAACAAACCATCACCTCTTCTCCTGCACAAGGGAGCAGCAATTGAATATTAAAAACACTTTGACACCTGGCTTGCACACAGGGGTTTTGATCAATAGATCTCAAAACACTTTGCAAAGGAAGTAAAAAATCATTTTAATTTCACTGGAACTGCACCACAGGGCTGGGACAAGCACTCTGCAGTGCTCCTGGCCCCTTGGAAAACATGCCCAACACACGAAATGTGAAGACATGGGATCAGAGAAACTCCTAGTGTCCCATAAAGGACATTCCAAAATACACAGAGAAGCACTAAAAAAGAGATTTAAATTAGGATCTTCCAGTTCTGTTTGAAGGCTGAAGCTGGATGCTGAAAACTGGCAGGTCTGGCCTAGGGAATTTTTATGTGGCCCATTTTAGAAATAGAATGTTTGGAGCTGTGGGCAGGAGTTTGACCTTTTCCTAAATCACTCCTAAAAAGAGTTCTAGAATCCTACTGCATCTTTATCCTGAAAGCATTAGAACCTGTGTGTATCTTAAAAATAGGATTTGTACCTCTCAGCCCACAGAAATGCTTGCTGTCCAGCTTTTCTGGCTGTATCATTCACCACTCAAAATCCACTGTTAGCAGGTCTGTTATTTAAATCTGTCTGAATCCTGGTGACAAACTGGCCTGAGGATTTCCTGCCATGAAAGGAGTTTGTTTTTTTCATGCAGCTTAGGGACGAGTGGTGTTGAGCAAGAGGATTTGTCAGCTGATTCCCTTCAGACATTTGTTATCATTTGGTGGGAAGATGCAGAATTTACTATTCTCAGCAGCAGGCTGATCTACTGAATGTCCCTGTGCTCCTGCCATGGGCTGGGGAGGGAGGGAGGGAGGGAGGGAGGGGATGTCCTTACCTCTGCTCCTTGGGGGGAGTGAATTGGGCATCAGTTGTGGGGTCACTGCACTGATGTGCAAGCTGGGGCTGCAGAGGTGACCTCTGTGGAGACCACGTTCCTGTCACACCCCATCACATGCCAAAGCATCAGCCCCACAAAGGAGCACGTGGTGCCCTTGCTCAGATTGTTTAAGGAAGAAAAACAAGGATTTGGAGTGGGCTGAGTAACTCAGGGTGGAAACAGGGAGGTCGAGACTGTTGTGCTTGGCTTAAGAGGGAGGGCAAGTAATGCATTTAATTAAGTGTTTGTGAAATTGTTTATGTTTTCTTTTACTTTCAATCCTTGTATCAATGATTAGAAGTTTATGTTGATGGGCAAGAAATGCAATAATTCTCCAAATGAAAACTTCTTCCCCTGGCAGAGTAGGTGAGAATTACAAGGAGAAAGACAAACGTGGTGCACTGATCAGTAGAAATGTATTTTGACATGGAGACAGCCATGACTGAGTGTTTTGTCCTCGTAGGAGGGCCTGCAAAGGAAATCAAACCAGGTCACTTTTGGTGTAAGAAGTGATGGTTGGTCCAAAAAATCAAATTAATTTGAAATCTGCTTTAAATGGAAGTTTTCTGCACTGGGTAGAGCACTTTGGTGCACAGAAGGGACCTGGTTGCATAGGAAAGGTCCACACAGGAAGGGAAAATAAATACCAGCCAGCAGTTTCCCCAGAGGAATCCCATCTCCTGCATGTGCAGGGTGCAGGAAGGACTGGAGCTGCACTTTGTGTCCAGGCAGAGCCACTGTGAGAAACTCGAGGCACATTTTGCAACGTGGCGTGGGAACGGTGCCCGGAGCCGAGCAGGAGCACAAGGGACAAGCAGAGGGAGCCTGGAGTAGGAAGTCCCCAAAGTCCCACACATTTACCCATGGCTCCACCACAGCCATCCCAGATGGGCTGAGGCTGCTGCAGGATCCATCTTTTTTTATTTCTCTGCATGTGTCTCTCTGGATTTAGCAGCTCACCACTCCATGCTCCCCCTCTCCTCTCCCCACTCTCCCCCACTTTGACCTCACACCATGAAACTGTCAGAGTGAGGAAACAGTTTGAGCTGAAACATTCATTCCACATTACGTGATTCTAGATTAAAGGCAGGAAGCATTTAACCCTTTGAGAGCCGTTCCCCTCATCCTGGGATGCCTTGGCTTTCATACTCCTTGCAAACCATGTGTAAGTGGGTGATGAGAACTGGTGTTTTTAGATGTCTGTTCTTGTTTTACCAGTGGCTCTTCCCAGAAGCCACAGCACTGGAATTCAGGAGTGTCTGGACTTTGCAAACTGAACATATTCTTCCAGCCCTACTCAAGATTTTTGATTTTTCTAGTGCTGAGATGTATTTGCAGTGTGGTGAAAATGTGCATTTCCCAATGTACAAAGAGATGAACCTCTGGCTCCATGTGCTTCACTTCATGCCACAGTTTGAGGTTCAGGTTCATTCCATTTCCTTGATTCATTCCAGTTTGAGGTTCAGAAGTGCAAATAGCTAAAACTAAAGCTACAAAAACAGATAAAATGAGGACTTTCAATGATTAGCACTCAGGATTTAGAAACAAAACTTCTTGCTTTATTTAAAGCTGCCTAATAAATAACTCCCACAGAACAGCACTTCCATGTAAAATGTATCATTTCACAGGCCTGACACAAATATGTATTCTGGGCTTTAAAAGCTGCTCTTTTGGCAGATTAGGGCTCTCCTGAGAGCCAGCTCCTGCTCTCCAGCACAGGCTGATGAACACTTGTCAGATATATTTGGTGTCTGGTGCTAACTCATGGGTTCTGCACTCCATAGGTGGTCTTGGCAGCTAAAAGGGTGGAGGAGAAGGGCAAGTCCAACCCTCCATCCCCAGTGTTTGCACTGGGAACAGCAGCACCATGGCAGCCCTTCAGGAGAAGGGACTTTGACATTGTCCTGATGGAACCACTTGGGCTGGAAGGTGATGAAGATGTGGGGGTTTCACCACTGCTCCCAAGGATGTGGATGGGAAGCACTCATGGCTCTCCAGCCTGGATTCTGGGTTTCCTTTTCAGCAGAGCATCCACAGAAAGAACATTTTGGTTCAGTTTCAGAGAGCTGATAGTTTCCAGTAACCTTCATTTGCACATTTGGGAAGTTCCTACAGATATTGGCCTCTGCCACTATTCCCAGATGGAGGGATTGGAGCACAGACTGTCAAGGCAGAATTGCCACCATCACCTCCTCCATATCCAGCAGCACCCCCAGCCTGTCACCTTTCCCAGAGCTGAGGGAGGGTCAGTCTCCCTTAAGGGAAATCAAAGGCAGAGAGGAGAGTAATTAAAAGATTGGATTCCTCTTCTACTCCCTGATCCCACTGCTCTTTGCTGACAGTCACAGAACTGCTGGGCTGTGCCTTGTACTATTGGGTAAAGAATGAAGAGTCTTGTTCATTCAAAACCACAATCATGGAATGGTTTGGGTTGGAAGGGACCTTAAATCCCATCCAGTCCCTCCTGTCCTTGGCAGGGACAGCTCCCACTGTCCCAGGCTGCTCCAAGCCCTGTCCAGCCTGGCCTGGGACACTCCCAGGGATCCAGGGGCAGCCACAGCTGCTCTGGGACATCTGGTCAAACACCTTTGCTGAAGAGCAGGAGTTTGAGTTCAGGTCCTCAATAAATGCAAAGCCATGACCTTCATCAAAAACAGGGAATCAAGGGAACAGGCTGTTACATTATTAATGTGAGGTTCCAAATTAGCTTTTTCATCGTGGCATAGGAAAATATTGAGTTTTGAAGTGAAATACAATGCAGAACACAGAGTGGTGGCCTCTGCAAGAATCTGGAAACCTGGATCACAATCAAAAGTGAAATAATTCAGCTCTCTCTGTGAGAGTTCAAAGGCAGCCTCAGAAAAAACCCAACCTCAGCTTATCTGGTGAGCTTTCTAACCATCAGAGAAGGTACAGAGTGTCTCCAGATTCAGCACAAACCCCCCTCGTATCTTTTCCAAATGACCGGTTACTGATTGTGAGTGTTCTGCATTACTGGCCAGAGAGAAGAAAAACGTCCTTAGGAACAGTCTCCACAATCATCCCTCACAACAGCACAGACATGCAGAGTTCCACCCATCACCCCTGGAAAATGTGCAGCTTCCCCTGACCTGCTGGAGGGGATGGAAGTGTCTGTGTGATGAGATGCAGAGGCTCCGTCCTGAAACCCTTTTGGATAAGAGGGAAAATGTAAAAAATGTATCTTCTAAAGAAGAGAGGATTGGTGTGACAGCTCCTGAATGAATTGGATCCCAGAGTTTACAGTCTATCAGCTCAGCTCTGCGCTTCATATTTGGTGTTTTTCCATCTGTAGGAAAAAGCATTATCATTTAGGATGAACTTTGTCCACTTTATGACAGATAGAATTATTGCACCAGCTACAGATGAAGGGAGACGAGAAGTGGCCTTGGTGCATCATTTTCCATGCTCCTGTTTATTCCAAAATCTTCGACAATGGGCTAAAATCTGACAGAGCAGAAAACCACCAGCTGTTGTGAGCTGCTTTCCCAGCTGCACAGCTGCTTAGAGAAGAGAATCTGTCTGATTAAATGGAAGGGATTTCAGAGAGAGCAGCAAAATGTAAGAACTGAACAGGTTTAAGTAAGCAATGACTCTGTAACATTAATAAGCCCAACATTGTAAGCACAAAACAAGGGGAGGAAATATTGGGCTAAGCCAGTGAGAGCTCTTGGGGAGAAGTGGCAGAAATTCAAAGCACAGAGCTGTAGCTGGGTTTTAAAATGCTTTAGGTAAATAAGGTCAAAAGACTAAGTAGACACTCTTCTTTTGTTATAAACCGTGCTTGGAGTTCAAATATTTGGAAATAAATTTTTAACTAGCCTGCAAAAGTATGTTTCTAAGGCAAAGGAAGAAGAATTGCAGAAGGTTTTGCTTGCTAAGTGAAATGAGAACAAAGGCATGAATGGAAAGGGGCAAGGAGGGCAGAGCCAGTGAGAAATTATCAAAGGAAGAGTCTTGCTTTGTCTCCATTAGTGATAGATTGGATCATCTTCTCTAGCCCATTGTCCCTGCTTTGGAGCTTTTAAAGTGAAGCTGGAGAACTTTTTTAACTTTAATTCCGTGGTTTTCCTGTGTGAGCCCCAGAGGAGACAGGCACAGCTCAGCAGAGCTCTGGGAACCCATGAACATGAAAAATTAGCAAGAATTTCATTGTGTTCTGCTGCCTCAGGGCTGTGTGCAGGCTCTGCAAACACAGCACTGGGATTCTGACCCCAAATCTGCTTTGCCAGTGGGCAGAGGGAAATCCAGCAGCAACAATCAACTGTCAGCCCCCAGCTTGCCTTGGAAAACAATTAGACAAGATTGTTTTCTGGTACAGAGCAAGTTGCTTTTGATATCTCAGAAAATGATTCCTTCTTCATTTGTACACCTGACACAAATCCTGGGAGCAGCCAGGTACCCTGGATACAAATATTTCTGTCTGAGCAGTTCCCTGAAATCAGGACCTGAATTTTCTGGTTTCCAGGTGTAAATGTGGATCTAAACAACAAAGGAGTTTTAATGGAATGCAGAAGCAAGATGTGAGTTCAGATGTAAATATTTCAGCATCGCCATGCAAATGGGGGCAATTCCTTCATTTCTCCTTGGTGATTCTACCCCAGGGATGCTGAAGTGGGTGACAGCTTTCTGTGACCTGTGGGCAGAGTAACTCAGAGAAGGGATGTGGCCAAGATGCAGCTGCCAGAACACAGAAATAACCATTGACAAATATCTCCAGTGGCTCCCAAGCCTGTCTGGGGTCACTGTGAGCTGCCAGCCTGCCACTGAGACTTTGCTCAGCACCCAGCACAGGTGAGATTGAAGAGACTTTGCCCAACTTTTAATTACAATCCTGTGCAACTCTCTGTGCTTTGTGCATACCTTGAGGGAGGTGTAAGGTCTGAGAGTTGTTGTAGAGAGTTGGGAATTAATTACAAAGGACACAGGGTTGGAGTTCCTCTCAAGTACTTGCTCAGCTGTGTAACCTTGGGGCAAATCACTCAACTGCTTTGTGCCCAAGTAAACCCAGCTGTAAAACCATCTTGAAAACCAGATGGTGCACAAAGATTTAAAATGCTCAGGAGAATGATGAGGGATGAGAAAAAAAAATTGAAAGAAGGAATTCTACAGTTCACTGCTGCTGGTATTGATTCCAGCAGAGTTAATCTGGACTAAATCAATAGAACTGAGAGGAGAATTTTCTTTGATATCCAAGAATCATCCCACACTCTCAAACCTTTGTTTTCCCTCTCCCCTCTTGACTTTGTGTCAGTACTTTCTCTCTAGAGGGTTAATTTTAAACCTTCAGTAGAATTCATGTTTTCCCCTGGCAGCCTGAAGTTTCTAATTCAGGATCAGGTTCTACATGACTAAACTTTGATCTTGTACAGGATTATTTTTAGGCACTTGATTCTATAGCATTCTTTTCTCCCTGCTTTTTGTGCTGCCCTTCAAGCTTGCCTCTGGGGCACAGTGAGGTGTCGGGGGCTCAACTGCTGCACCCCAAATAAAAATACTGAGCTTTATTGCCTTCTGTAGATGCTTAGTCCTGGCTTAAAACCAGTATTTGTACTCCTGGTCAATGAACAAAGGAAATACTAAAGTTTCTGTAGCAGAATAAATGTTTGCCACATGTTAGTACCTAAGAGAAGACTTAAATGTTTCAATCTTTTTTTGGCTTTAGCTAAAATGTAGATTTTTTTCCCCCCACAGGAATGTGGCAATACTTATTTTCATAAGGAGTATTTCCTTACATAAGGAATATTTCCAAAGCAGGGTATCTTAGGTTGTAAGAAGGGAAAACAATAAATTTTAGTGTAAATAAGGAATATTTAAATATGTGACACATTGAGAAGCCATTTTATTCACTACTCAGGAAGACCTTGCATGTTTTTATTAATCACTAATGAAACTAAAATATTGACAGGTTTGAATTTTGGTGACATTTCTTCCTAAATTAGAAATTATTTGAGCTGAAGGAATTGCAAACAAATCAATGTCAGCAAAATGTCTTCAGCAAATTTAGCCCTTGTTATGCAGTACTGGAGTGGCAAAATTGTTAATTGCTATTCAAAACTGGTGATCATTTTTCCAACACAAAAATACTTCCATTTCTGTGTGTCTTGCAAACTGTTCTATTTCTTGTTATTGAAACTTTCGACTCAATATTTAAGCCATTGAATCTCTAGATTCAATATTTGAATTATTGAATTTCACATTCAATATTTGAGCAGTGCTATTATTAATTTAAAATATTGAAAATCCATGCCATAAATACCAGAGTGCCTGGGATAGTTAATGACACTGCTCAAACACCAAATTTTTAATTAAGCATAAGCCAAAGTAAAAATTCCCTGATATAATTTGAGTCCCTTTTTGGATGATCCAACTTTTCCCCTCCTAATACCACTTGAAAAACTGAATTTAAAACCAGGTGCAGAGCATTTGTGGGAATGAGAGACTCTTAAATGAATCAGAACACAAGACATTCTCAGATGAGAAGCTGTGGAAAACAATAAATAAAACAGAAAGTGAGCTGGAGATAAGGCAAATCCAGGTGATAAAATCATGGCTAGAGCTGTCTAATATAGGGAAATGAAAAATACAAAGTACATTTTAAAGCCCTGAGCTATACAAATACTCATCAGACTCCATTTGCATTTTTGCTGCTCCTAATGAGGAAAAGGTTGATTTAGCTCAGTCTTGCCAGATGAAGCTGCAGCTGGGAGTGTTTTTCCATATCCATCAAACTCGGGTTTCCCTCCAGTGTCCCTGAGTATAAATCACTGAGCTTGACTTCATTTCATGGTCCTTGAATTGCTCATCTGCTCCCTTGAAGGAGAGGTTGGAGCATCATGAATTTTTCATGCTCCAAGCCTGTTGCTCCCCACCTCAGTGAGAACAGAGTGCTGGGAGCTCCCTGGGCTGGTGTTGGTTCCATAAATCAGTTCCTGGGATGCAGCCCCAAATCCTTGGACGTGCTGAGGCACAACCAGACGCTGCCACTGGGACTTGTCCTGACAGGCTGGGATGCTCTGGGAGCTGCTCAGGGAAGCCTGGGTTTAACAACAAACACTCAAACAACAAAATAATGAATTCCCAAAGCCAAAAATTTCAGGCATCATAAAACCTTTTCTTCCTAAAAAACCCCTGGATAACCTAATGGTGTAAATATGTTTTGTGTGAAGGCTTTGTTTCTTTAAAAGTGTTTTGAACTTGAAGTCTAACTAGTTTGGGGGGAAAAAATTAAGAGTTTTAGGTGACCTCCTTGCTCTTGATCAGTGAAGCCCATTTTCTGGCAGGTTTTAAACCACTCTGATCTATTTTTCCCTTTTGCCATGAAAGAAACCTTCGGAAAAATGAGAAATGCCATGGAGAAACTACTGGACATTGTGACATTGGTAAATACAGAATGCTGCCCCAAATTTTGTCCAAATAATCACTTTCAGAAGCAGTCACTGTGCTTTTAAACAAAAATAATCTGAAAAAAATAGTGATTTTTTAAAAAATCTCCCTTTAAAGAGACACTGTAAGGCTTAAGTTTGCAAATGAACAAATTTCTCCCCATTGCTCAGAACTTTTTCTTTCAATTAATACTTTTCACTATTTATTCTCTTCATTTAAAGGAATTAATTCATTTATTTTCCAGTCTTGCACTGAAGCAGATCTGGTCCATTTTTCTTGCTCAGTAGAGCTCCCATCACTCTACTCATGCCCTGCTGTAGTTCACTGCCTGTGTTTGGGAACACAACCATCCCCAAGGGAAGTCACATCTCTTAAAAGCAGGATTTCATTATTCTCATTAACAAAACCCACTTTTTAACACCAAGATATTTGACTGCAGCCCTTTCCAAAAAGAAATAAAAAGACAGAATGAATTTGGGACGATTTCTTTTTTTAAACCACAGTTTGGAAATCCTTGCTCCAGAGAGCAAATTCTGCGAGTTCCTCTGCTGAATGAGCAGGGGCTTTTTGAGGAGGATGTGAAGACCAAACAAAAGAGTCTCTCACAGGACCCGAGGGTCTCTCACAGGACTGAGAGTCTCTCCCACATCCTGATGGCTGAATTGATGCCCCTTTTCCCCAGCTTGTTGCCCTTTTACCCAGGGCTCCAGAACACAATCCCTGAGCAGGAACATCAAAGCGTGGTGGCAGATTTGCCTTTGGAAGTCAGAGCCTGCTTCAAACGCCTCTTCAAGTCCTGCATGTTGGGCGACTTGGGCCTGACCAGGTGGAGACCTCTCCTCTTCTCCCCGTTGCAGCTGGAGCTGCTCCTGCTGAGCTCCTGGCACAGCTGCTGGAAGGCCTCGTGCACGCCCTCGCAGCTCTCCCGCGCCGACACCTCGCAGTAGGTGCCGCCCAGCTCGGTGGCCAGCTGCAGCCCCTCCTTGGAGGACACCTGCCTGGCCCTCAGCAGGTCCCCCTTGTTGGCCATGAGCAGCAGGGGGATGTTGGCGTTGGGGTGGATCCTGCGGATGTGCTGGTGCAGCGGGCGCAGCAGGCGGAAGCTCTCGTAGTCCGTGATGGAGAACACGAAGACGAAGCCGTCGGCCCAGTAGATGGAGCGGTTTATCTGCTCCTGGCAGCAGATGCTGTCTGTGTCATCCTGCAAAACAGCAACATGGCATGTGCACATCAGGGATCAGCCCCACACAGAGCTGGATTTGAGCATGGGACTGTTTTCCCAGAAACCTCTCTGGAGGTACCAGGGAAATTCCTGGTGTTGGTAGCACTGTGCTGGCTTGTCCAGCCTGGAGAAATGTAGGGGGATAGAATATAAGAAAATAAAGATAGTGGAGAAAGTAATCTCACCCCTAAGGAGTTGCCCGAGCCATCCCACTCCTTTGCCACAGAGACAGGTTTGCTCAATAACAGCTGCTCGTAAGTAGCTTGCTTGGGTTTTGGGATGGCAAACTTAAATTCATTTTGCTTGGTTTATCTTGCTAGACCATGATGCAAAAGGTACAAGGGTTGATCTTTGCAGTTTATAGCTCAGTTTATTCATTATTATTTCATCTTTCCCCTACAGTACGTACTCTCTATCACACCAATGGTGTCTTTACTATTCCTATACTGGGACTAGTCAATGCTTTAGTTGAGTGTTGAGTGGGCCAGTTATCAAAGATTAGGAGTAGGCCTGACTTTAACAGGCCACAGCTGTAACCAGTGAGAAGAAGATGCTGTGAAAGAGCGGTGTTGAGAAGGGAGCTGGAGTCAGGTGGCTGCTTTGTGAAGAAGAAAGAGTCAGTGCTTTGAGGAGTTGCCCATGAGAAACACCAAGAAGGTATGAAACCTTGTGATAAGGAGACAACAGTATGGAACCCCTGTGATAAGATGACAACAGAGAAAAGCAGATTCTGGGGGGAACCTGGTTGTCACCATTAAGCCAGAAATGACACAAATTCACTCAAAGGCTGGTTTGCAGGACAGGAGCATTTAATATGAAAAATCCTCTCTTTTAGAGATAGATTCGACACATTCTACTTGATTGGCTAACTAACAAAACATCTTTATCACAAACAGTCCTTGAGAAGAACAGAAAAACTGAGTAGCAAAACAGCACCTGCAGGTTGTTTACACTAACAAGTTATTATTGTTTCTATGACTCCCTAAAAAGCCTCACAAGTCCACTGTGAGAAAACAAACCCCATTTTCTCTCACTCTGACCAGGCTGTTGCATCCACACCTGGTGACTGTAGCCAAGTGTGGGCCAGGCTCTGCTCCCAGGAACAGAACAAGAGGAAACACCTCAAGCTGCACCAGAGGAGGTTTAGGGTGGATATCAGGAGGAGTTTCTCCATGGAAAGGGTGGTCAGGCAATGGCAGGGGCTGCCCAGGGAGGTTTGGAGTCCCCAGCCCTGGAGGTGTCCAAGGAATGACTGGATATGGCACTCAGTGCAAGGTGGGGATCAATCATGGGTTTGACTCATTCTTCCTTTCCAACCTCACTGATTCCACGATTCTCTCATCCCGTACTGCAGGAAAGCAGTAATGTGGAATGGAGAGGGGTCAGAGCAAAGTGTTTGAAGAGAAAAGCCAAAATAATGCTTTGGAAAGTTAGTTCTAAATTCTCTGGTACCCAACCAGTCAGAAACTCACACTGTTATTGTGGACAAAACTGTGACAGGCACAGTAAGAGCACTAAAAGTCCATCAGGTTTGTCACAGCATGACAAGTGAACAGCTGTCCCCCCAGATGACTTTTAGGGCTTTTTCCAATTCTTTATTCAATGTCTCCATGGACAGAGGCTCTCACTAACTCTGTTTGGTGAAGCCTGCCAGGTTTATCTGCCTTGCAGGTCTCCAGATAGTCAAAGTTCTTTTGAAAAAAAGCAATTGGTTACCAAGAAGCAATGACTGGAACTGAAAATCAGCTGAAGAGGAATTGGTAGTTTGTGGAGCTGTTTATATAATTTGGTTTATATAATTTTTTTCTGGTCACATATTTCTTGAGTCCATCACCCCTCCTATTTAGAGCCCCAACAACACCAGCTCTGGGACTACAAAGCTGAGTGCAGCACTGTGGGCCTGAAAAGAGATCAGCTCATTTGTCAGGATGATGCTATTTCCAGCTAATCCTCTCCTCTTTGTTACCCTGCAGGGACAGGGATAGCCCAGCCAGAGAGGGAGATCCCTGCTGCAGTCTGCTTGCTTTGGAAAAGCTGTCTCTCCTGTCAATGTTACATTTCTGCAATGTTATAATTTTTAAAATATCCTTTATTTAAGTTATATTTTATATAACAAGCATATTCTGTGTACAGCTCTTCATGAAGCTGGTAAAAATTGTGTATTTTAAGGAGAGTTCCACATCAAAAATAGAGAGCTCAACTTTTTATTATTGTTGCTAAATTCTATCCAAGAAATTTTCATTAACTTCAGTAAGACTGATAGAAAACACATTCCATTATCTATAATCTATAGAATGCATATCTGCCATTCACATTAATTCTAACAGAATTTAGTGCTCAGCACTCTCCCCAAACAGAGCACTTTTATTTAGACCTAAACATGAATGATGAAGCCTAACTTCAGATGGCAGAGGTAGCAAAGAATGAGTAACACTGATCAGTTTTCTCCTGGTAGATCAGACAGTAAAAGAACTACTGACAAACTCTTCTGTGAGGAGGAGGAAGCAGAATTTCTGAAGGGGCAGAGTGTAAATTAGGCTCAAAGCTTTCCCCAGGAGTTCTGCCAGCCAAGTGCCCTTTGTAAATATTTCATTACTACCCTCAGAGACACTGGCTCATCACACCTTGAGTATGTCTTTGCCAGCTCATAGCTAAATCCTGTGAGCAGTGACATTGGTTATCAGCTGCTCCTATCACTCCTCCCCAAACCCCAAAGCAGAATGATGCAGAGGGATCCTCCCCACAGCCTTGTTGGGAGGGTTAATGAGAGTGAACTCCAGCCAGGCTGGGGCAGCCTGTGGGAAGAAGGGCAATTTGCACTGTTGGGGTCTGGGCTGTAGCCAGTCTGGGGATAATTAGCCACTCTCCATGTCCTGGAAGCCTCTTTTCACCAGCAAAACCCTTTCATGGCAAAAAAAAAAAAAAAAAAAAAAAAAACCAAAAAAACAAAAAACCAACAAAACTAATTGCAGTGGCAAGCTTTGAGAATGGGTTTGGAGAAGGTGCACATTCAGAGAGCCCTAAGAGCAGAAATTCTCCCTCACTGCAGCTAGGCCCACCCAGCAGTGAGATGGATGGATGGATAATCCCAAGTGGAATGCTTTATTCAGGAAATCAAAGGTTAATGGGCTACTTTTTAAATGGAAATCTCTGCTCCAGAATGAATTTTGAAACACACAGGCCATTGCAGTGTATAGGCCAAGCAGCAATGAATCACCCAACAAAACCACTCATCTGCTTCTGTTTCTCTCTTACAATTTCACATTTCTGGGGGCTTGAATCCTCAGGGTTTCCACATGATTTCCTCCTGGAACACTGCACTCAGCCTGCAGAGTGCAGGAAACTCTCATCCTTAAGGATTTTAATAAAAAATCCAACATTTTCTAAATCTTAACTTGTTCTGTCACAGTCCCTCCAATTATTGCAGATTTATTATTTGAAGCAAACAGACATAGGGGGAGATAAGGGTGTCTGTGGGAGATCTTGGAACAGCACAGAAATTGGACTGGGACAAAGAAAATGAAACTCATTCCTAACTAATTTAAATAATTTCTAACTAAGCAACATCAGCTGTAGGCTTGGCTAAATTTTGTGCAGCTCTGGAGTCACTGAACTGTAGGACACAGCTTTAATTTAAACAGGAAAATAGCATCTCTGTGGTCTGAAAACAGGAGTTCAATTATCCCATGGCACAGAAGAGAGAAGGGATTTCCTTTGTTAAATGTTTATCAGGCAATCCCAGCGGTGCCCAATCCCCCCCAGCTCCTCTCTGCAGGGCAAGCTGGCCAGGCCTTTGTGCTGGTAAATCCCACTCGAATATTTGGAGAGCTTCCACTGCAGCTTTTGTTTGCCTCTGAGTGTGCAGAGCAGATGAGGGCTCCTGCCCTCTGCTCTGTGCACCTTGCACAGAAGAGTGGGATTGCATCAAAGCTTTCCCCTTCAGCCCACTTCCAGGCAGAGGAGCTGGAAATGGAACTTTGGAAATTGGAGCTTTGCTTATTCCCTTGTGGGAATTCAGGATGAAGAGTCCCGTGGCACAGAGATGCTCAGGTGGCTCTGGGCAGGTAAAACAAAGGTGCAGAGCTGTCCAGGGCAGCCTGACACATGAGGAGAGAGGGTAGTGTTCCCATGCCAACATATTGGCCAAATCTAAGTCTAGTCTGAGGTTAAGGCCACACCTAGAAGTTTAAGCTTGGTGGTACAATGAGAATACCTGATTTAATAATGGAATCTCTGCTATTCTGTAGGTATTATTACTCATGAGACTTCCAGCATTCATGTAACCCCAAATTTCACTGCATTTCCTGTTGCTCTGACACTATTTTCATCCTCTTGTTCTGCATGTGAAGCAGATCTTCAAGGAGAAACAGTATTAATCCTGCTTGGAAAAATATTTCTAGAAAGAGGTTCCTGGTAGAATATTAAATCTAGAATATAATAGAATCATCAAATCATTAAGATTGGAAAAGGTCTTTAATATCACAATAGAATTATAGAATCCTTAAGATTGGAAAAGGTCTTTATTATCACAATAGAATTATAGAATCATTAAGATTGGAAAAGGTCTTTAATATCACAATACAATTATAGAATCATTAAGATTGGAAAAAGTCTTTAATATCATCGAGTCCAACTGTCTAGAGCACTGATAGAAAAAGGAGTGTGATAATTGCTAACATCTTAAAAAAAGGAATTAATTACATTTAAAACCAGGGTAAGGAAAGCAGGGCAAAGCACCACAGCTGGAAATGGCAGCTGCTGTGAAGCCTGACCCCTTGGAAAGAAACACTTCTCCAAATCTGAGAGACTTTGGGTGGGGAGGAAGAGACTCTGGGCCTCTGGGCAGGTGAGTTTCCTGCCATGCAGGGACAGAAACCACTTGACAGAAAATAAAACAATCAAGCTGTTGGCAAGAGGGAAGCAGATTGTGATTTTACTGCTGTTTAGTAATGTGTTGGTAATAAAATTGGTTTAATTTTGGCTCACTCCTGAAGGAGCCTGATTTAACACCTTCAAGAGCTCATTTTGGTGCAGTTTAAGGTACCTTGATGAGTCTTGGGTTTGAGCCCAGGTGTGTTCCTGCTGCTAAGCAGAGTTAATTACAGATGGAAGTGCTGGCAATAAACATGAGACAGAAGCGTGTGGAAAAGCACAGAGCAGTTGTTTTACCTCCAATGAGACAAAGGGAGTGTCCTGCACCTGCAGAGAGATCTGCTCCCCATCTATGGTGAACTTCCTGGAATACAAAGCACCTGGGGGAGAAGGAAGATGTCAGTCAGGGACTGTACCAGGGAAGCAAAATGACAAAGGAAAGGTAAAATGGGACTGTTGAAATCCAGAGCTCTGAGGTTTAGGATGTGGAGCTGCCTGTAGGAAAGTGCCTGGCCTGGAGTGCTGCTGTGGCTGTTTGCTCAGCAGTGGGGCTGTGTTTGCTGAGTGGGGACATGTCCTGAAGGCACAGCCAGCCTGGGGGTGGGAAGGGTCACTCAGGATTGAGTCACAGACACAAAGTGGGCACATAAACCCCACTCAGGTTTCCAGTCCATACTGTCAACTTTATATAGAAGTGCAGTTCACTTTTATAATCACAAATGAAGACATCCAGGTGTGGTTGGTGAAAGGAGTGAGTGTTTCCTGATGCATTTTTCTGAATGCCTTTAAAAAAGGAAAGTGCTCCAGTTTTGGGCACAGAATGAGGGATGGTATACAAATCCCCCAGGTGCTCTTGGGGTTTGTGTGATTTAGAGCTTGGTTGAAATCCCCAAAGACTGGACACTTCAAACCTGACTTTGGTTAATCTGGAGGAGCCAGTTCTACCCACCTAGGCCTGATCTAGCTCTGATCTAACCAACCCTATCCTGGGCTTGAACATTATTTTGTTACTGCAGCTGAGGTAAATGACAACAAAAATTTAAGTCTTGGTCTTGTGAACTCTCTGTGGTTCAGAGGTGGCTGTCATCCTCATTTTCCTTTAGAACTTAGCCCCAGTCACGTGGGGCTGTGAGGAAATGCTAATCCACAGCTGCTGTGTACAGCCCTTCTGTCCTGCCCCAGCACCATTGTCACTGCTGCCTCCAGAACAATGTCAGATGTGGAGAAATCCACCCACTGGAGAGCAAGGAATTCACATGAACAGGGAGCCCACTAGTGACAGTAATGCCCTCACTTCTGAAAATCAGCTTTGTTTCAAGGAAACAAATTATTTTATTCCAGTGGAAAGGACCCTGAGCTCACAGAGCATTTTCAGCACAAGGAAATTCAGCGCTGAATCCCACATTACCATGTTGTGGTTTAATACTGTGAGGGGATCCAGGCCTGGTGGGATTTGGTTTGTGTTTAAAAGCAGCCCTGATTTAAAGCTGTAAAGGTGATTTATGAGAAGACACTGCACCCCAAGACCAGACAGCCCCTTGTTCCCATTGCATGATGCCCTGCAGAACAATGAGCAGGAGCTGCCAGGCAGTGCCCCTGCTCTGCCCAGGGATGCCTGGCACAAAGACAGGCAGGGCTGAGTGATCCCAAGGGCAGTCACTGCCACCTGTTCATTATTGCTGGAACATTCACCTCTCCTGCAGCATGGCCACGGGCCTGGGAGCTTAATGGGAAAAGCATGTGGCTCCCAGCACTGCTCTGGCAGCCATCACTGCACAGCTCCCAGCTCTCACTTGATGTACAGCCTCCCAGAGAAGAGGTGACACAAGAAAAGGAGCAAAAGTGCAGCCAAGCATCAGGGTTAACCAGGGTCAGGGAGGGGGAGCTGGGAGGAGGAGCTTCCAGAGTGCATTTCCTCAGATCAAAGGTGCCTTGTGCTGCTCCTTCCTCATCCTGAGCTCAGCAAGCATCTCCAAAGTGAAGCATTTTCTGAATTCTGCCCACTTTTACCCCAAAACTGTGAGGTGGCAAATGTAGGGGGTGTGCAGTAGGGGTGAGCATGGGGGTACAGTATTTTCCTGGAACAGTTCACATGAACACACCCTCTGGATTAAACAAGGAATGAATGGTTGCTTTGCCTTTCTTATGGAGAGAAGGTTTCAATTTCAAGGTTTCCCTGGTTTTAATAGCCCCTGAAATAAAGGGAATGCACAGAAAAGGTTCTGAACTGCATTTACACTCCTCAGAATTCCTCTGCCTTCCCTGGGGTTGCAGGGGGAGCAGCATTAGGTTTCCATGGTTTAGTTGATGTGTAAGTTGTTCCCTGAGACTGTGTTTCACTATAGGTATGTCCCCAAGCAAACCTTTTACTCTGATCCCTTTCCATCAACTTGGAGAAAAAAAAAAAAACAAACAGCTGAAAGGATCATAAATAATGAGCCTTTGATTTATTGCTTTCATAGCTCGAGGCTATTAACTGAAAATATGCACCTTATGGACATCTAACACCACTTGGCTTCCCTGTAACGTGCAGCAGTCACAAAGCAGACAGGATTTCTTTCCCACTCCCTGCAGGGCTGCTGGGCAGAGCAGAACTCACCAGTGTTGGCTTCGTAGTCCCCAATAAATCTCTTAGTGAGGAAGCGCACGACCAGGGCTGCAAAACAACGACAGAAAGGTGGGTGCTTGGTGAGAGAGAGCCCTGAGCACCCTGCACAGCTGCTGGGGCATCCCCTGCAGGAGGGAGGCTCACGTGGAACCAGCTTCATCTCGGCATTGCTCATGTGCTGCTCTGCCAGAGCTGCTCTCAGCTCTCACAGACAAAGATCTGGGGCCAGCCTGGGATACCCAGCACAGAGTTCTTCACAGCTTGTGTTGGAAATGAGCCCTGGGATTCAGGAGGTTGTTTCCCTGTGACTGCAGGTAAAACAATCTGTCCTTTGCTCTGAAAGAATTTAGAAGAGTAACAAGGCAGCAGACTGCGGCTAATCCAGATTTAAGCATTTTCTGTCATGCAAGAAGTGAGGCTGATGGATGGAATGGCTCTTTCCAGCCTTAAAACCTCTCACAAAACCCATTAGTGGTATCTAATCACACCCAGCAAACAAACTCCATGTGCTCTGCACCCTTGGGTCATGCTGCAGCACCCTGGCTTCTTATTCACCTTATTCACCTCAACCTGAGCTGCTTTCTTAAACTCTGATAAGAACATTTTCCTTTTTCTGCATAAAACATTTAAATCCCATCATGGCAACAGTAACATATACTCCTGTGGTGCTTGGATCTCAGTAGATTCCTAGTAACTTGCAACACCACTTAATTAAGAATTAAACAAAATATCTTATTCTGCAAGCAACATTATTTTATAATAGATTTCATTTCAAGCAATAATTTTTCTCACAGTGACACTGGGTCATCCTTTAACATCCTTAAATGAAATTGTCTGTGCAGCTGTCTTTAAGAAACTATTTAAAAATAATATGAAGATGTGGCTGCTTCAAAGCCAAAACAAACATTTTGCTGAATCCCGTGGAACCACAGACGTAATAAATCAATCTGCTTTTCATAATTCCTGAAATCATGGACCAGATATTCAACAATGCTCTCTTTACCCTCTTTTCTTCCCCTCTCCTTTGGACAATAATAAAGACACATCTTGTACACTGTGATTTGTCTGAGCATAAAAGCATAAAACAGAGCATAAAACACTTACAGAAAGGAGGATAAAAGCCGCCTTTTGGGGTGTGGAAATGTAGCTACAGTTAAATAATTTGCTCAAGAGCAGCTAGAAGCATTTGGGAGTACAAAACTCACTGCTGGCTCATGTTGGCTTCTCACGCATCTACAGCAAATCTCAAAAATTCTCCTATGCCTTTTCTTTAAAATAAAAGAAAAAAGGAAAGAAAAGAAAAGAAAGCAAATTGAAATAGTTAAGCTAAATTTCGCTAGTTTGGGTGTGTCTGGCAGCGAAGGAGCAGGGAAGGAAAGCGGGGCACACACCTGTCCTTACCTGTCTTGCCCACGCCGCTGCCGCCCAGCACCACCAGCTTGATGATTTTGTTGGGCGCGCAGTCCAGCGCAGGGTACTCCGGGATGGGCAGCAGCAGGAAGTTGGTGGAGTACTGAGACATCGTGTGCTCAGGGATGAGGAGCATGCCAGAAGGGATGGCTGCTCGGCCCGGGCTGCGGGAGGAAAGCAGGAGCGCGGCTCCGCGGCGCCCGTCCTCGCCCGGCTCTGCCGGCAGCCAGAAGCGCTCTCATCCCACTGCAGGCGATCTCCCGAGGAATGCGAGAGCGCCCGGCCTCCCTCAGCCAATGCCTCTGCTCAGGCAGCGACTTCGCAGAGCCGAGGGGAACTTTTTGATCGGCCCCCGTGAAAGCTGACTCCGGCAGCGCGCAGCCAATGGCGAGGGCAGCGGGACATTCCTGCCCCGGCCCCGAGCGGGCCGCGCCTGCCGCCCCTCACAGCTCGCCCCTCACAGCCCTCCCTTCACAACTCTCCCCTCACGGCTCTCCCATCACAGCCGTCCCCTCACAGCCGTCCCCTCGCAGCTCTCCCCTCGCAGCTCTCCCCTCACCCTGCCGCCCCTCACAGCCCTCCCCTCACAGCCCTCCCCTCACGGCTCTCCCATCACAGCCCTCCCCAGGCCTGCTCCGTGCGCTCCCCTGGCCGGCTGCTAAAATCCAGATTTTGGGGCTTTGCAGCCGTCACGGGAGCGCTCGGAGCGCGGTGCGGTCACGGCCGTGCTCAGCTCTAATTCGGCTGTGAATAATCCTGTTCTGCCTGTCCGAGTCCTTCGCCCTTTCCGCGACCCCAGCCCCGCGCTCTGTTGTTCTCCCTGCGCCCTTCATTGTGTACTGCCCATGAGACCCCGCTCTCCAGGATAATAAACATTTCCATCTCCCTCAGAGCTTTGGGGCAGCTGTGGGATATTCCAAAATCCCAGCTGACATGCCGTGAATCCTCCGGGATACATTTGATCTGCTGCTTTGTGAGTCCTGAAGGGCGGCAGGAACGTGGGGCAGCGTTGGGGTGGGACCCTGCAGGCTCTGCAAAGGGAATTTGGGGCTGCTGACAGACTGGGGCTGGGCGGCTTCCAGAGGGAAGAATGAGGAGAGAATGGCTTCTCTAGGAAAACTGAGTGGGGTTTTAGGGCAGCTGGCAGGGTCTGTGGCATGACAGCCTGGAAATGAACACTGGCTACAATCAGCTCTCTGGGATAGCGGGGAGGGAAGAACACTGGGGAGGGAGTGACCCAGATAAAGCAGAACTGCATATAATACAAAACAGATGTAAATTAAACTTAAAAAAATAATGTAGTTGGAGCATTCATCTTTGAAAGCCTTCTCAGAAGGGAGCAGAGGCGAGGCTGGGACATGGACTCTGTCAGGCTGTGTGGGAGACGTGGATGGGAATGGAGAGCGAGATAAACTCCCAAAGCTCATGGAGACCTGGGGATGCAGATTCTCTGCAGGCAGGAGATGGGCTTGGCTCGCTCTGGAGAGGCTGCAGCCACCAGAAAGGCTCTCTGTGCCCAGCTGCTCTCATGGGGCTCTCATGGGGACCCACAGCACGTACCTGAGCCCTCCCCAGCAGCTCCCAGGGAATGGGAAATCCTGACAGGGCTCTGGATCACTGTCCCTTCCCAAAGGATGGGTGCCCAGCTTCCACACCAGCATCTCACAAGGTGTCAACTGCCCGGAGGAAAATCCAGCCCTGGGGCACAGCAGTGCAGTGAAATCAGCACAAGAATGCCAAGATTTATGGACATGTCCCTTTTCCAAGGTTCTGTTTCCCCTCTGAAACCTCGTTGTGCAGCAGTATTTGTGCAGTGATGCTCTGCAAGCTCCCAGTGTTGCTCCTTTGACCATCCTGGCAGCTGATGAAGAGGAGGAAGAAAGGTCTGGAGGCTGATGCAGCTCATGAAACTGGGAGGGAAATGCTGGATCCTCTGTCTTTTGGGACATGGCTCCTGTGGGAATGGTTTGCAAGTCTTCCAGTGACAATTTGCTTCCAGATTTTGCAAAACCCCAAACACTGATAAAAAAAAATCTTTTCCAAGAAATTTATTTACTGGCGTGCTTTAATCTCACACAAGTTTTGTAAGAAGAAGCAAAATGAGAGGAAAAATAGGAAAAAAACTCAAAATCTTGTGGTCAATTAATAGGGCAGCACTTTGAAATGTGCTATTGAGCAGGACAGTGATAAATTTGGGATTAGTTAGCAGCAGTAAGTCACTGTCTGCCTGTCTGAGTGCTGGAACCTTTGTTCCCATTTGCTATTAAAAGCATATGTTAGTGAGTAATATAAAACCATTCATCACAATAGTCCTCCTCCAAAACCAAACAATCATAGATCTGTCAGCTTCTAGGTGGCCACAAGAGCTCCAGCCCAGGAAAAAAAAAAGCCAGATAAGTTCAGAAAGACCGTGAAGAATATTCTATATGAGCAAAGACATTCCTAGAAGAAAACAGCTCTGCAGGCTTGCTCCAAGAGGGAGGCACGTTCAACTGAAAGAAAAAAAAAAGTCAAAATTGTTTTGGGTAACCAAATGTGGTGCTGAGGAACACAGAAAGGAGTCAGAGGCACATGAGGGTGAGCTTTGGCCTGGATGAATGTGAGGCAGACACAAAGAATGCAAACTGTGCTCAAAGGATGCTGAGCTTGGATGTGGCACTCGAAAATCAGGAGTCCCAAGCAGGGGCAAGGAGCAGCTGCTGTGTGAGGAGGGACAGGGAAGCTGCTCCATGTGCTTGCAGGGCTGGATCTGCTGCTGACATGGGAGAGGGGATGTGTGGGGGCAGGAATGAGACAGCAGTGCTGCAGGAAATGTCAAACTGCTGCTTTTGGCAGCTCTGAGGGCTTCTGGTTGCTTAAAACAAATGTGAAAGAGTTTCAGGCTGCATGTTGGAAGCAGAGCAGTGGAGTTGGAGCTCCTTGGCTGATCTGGTTCAATATGAATTTCTCCTGCACCAGCCCTGGCTTCTTGTGCTTCTCCCCAGATCTTGTTCCACCACGTGCAGGAATCTCTGTGCAGAGAGAATGGCTTTAGTACAAATAAAAAAGCTGTGCATTCTCCCAAAGTTTTCAACCTGCTCTCAAGCTCTCCTTTCCTCTCAACTTCAAGGGTTTAATTCTGAAAGGATTCAAGTAAAATACAGAATCAAACCCAGAAGTTTTCAAATGTGGTCCTTGTCTAATTTTCTAGATTGCCAGAGCAACCTTTTCAGAGACAAGAAAGATTCACACTCTCTGGGGTTGTGTAACCCTTGGCATGTGGAATAACAATTGTTTTTAAAGGAGATATTCATTGTTTGTGCACAGTGGACTTATATTTAGCTAAAAACCCCATGTTTTACATTCTAATTCTCTTGGAAAAACAATAGCTTAAATTAGAGGGGGAATGTTTGCAAAACTGAGAGTGACTTTGGAAACACTTGGATGGTTCTGGAGGTTTCACTTTACCACCCCTTGGGTTGCTCATGCAAAGATGTGTGCCTTTGCATGGTGCACAGAGATTGTTATTTCCACACCAAATTTTTTACAGATTTATTTACTGCTCTGTGTTGCTTTTGGCTCTGTTTGTTAGAAGATTTTCTATTTATATTGTTGTTGGCCCTCCTACACATTTTCAGAGACAAAGCTTGCTAAAAATAAAAGTATTTGCCATGACCATTGTGCCCGTGACAGGAGGATGTCAGAGAGCTTTAAAACTGGCTGTAATGATTCCTCCTGCATTGTACAAAAGAAGTAAGAGATGACCAGAGCCAGAGAGACCTTGCTAAGGTCCCAGCATGTTGGGAAAATGTTTCTTCATCTGCCTAGCTCTGGCAGAAATGATTTTTCCTCCAGAAGTCAATTTGTAACCATTACATTTGCCTCTGGCACATCTTTTATAGAATATATTGATGTTAGGGGGACTTGGGAGGAGAAACAGGGCTGGTTTTGGAGCAGAAATGGGAAATGTGGCTGTGGGGAAGTGCCAGGGGCTGTGGCAGATGCTGAGACAGAACTTGTGGCCGGCAGCTCATGCACACACCTCTGAAGTGACTTGAACCAACAAGAATTGGTCCCTGCAGCTCTCTCTGCCCCTCTTTGGGGCAAACTTGGGGCCCAAAGGTCACTTATGACACTGCATTCAACAGAAACTGTCTTTGAAGCACCTTTGTGCTCCCAGGAACTGAACACCTCCAAGCTGGAAAAGGCAAAGGGGGAGGAGATAAGAAAGGATGAAAAATGAGTGTGGTGTGCTCAGAGAACCAGCCTTGGCCTGTGTGCTCACAATTCCACCTTGCTGAGTTTAGATGAATTAAAAGTGCATCTCTGTGCTCCAGCAGTGACCTCTGAAGACATTCAGGGACAAGACCACGATTTTAGCCCTGTAATTCTACTCAGCACCAAGTTGTTCTGATCCTGAGGCTAAAGGGCAAGGAAATGTCCTCAGATGCTGCTGCAGCAGCTGTGATAAATCATCTTTGACTCTATTTTGGGATGTAAGAGAGATGAACATTTAAATACACACTTCAATCTGGTCAAACACTGCACAGCTTCCCCAGTTCCTGCATTTCCTGTCCCTAATTTTAAAGCACTGCCATTCATGGCAGCCCTGTGAGGAGCACGTGGCCCTTTCACTTTGGGGATTTTTGGGAAGGATTGGGGTTTTTGTGCTCCTGGGGCCTGTCCCTGGGGAGGCTGCAGCAGATGACGTGGGAAGCCCAGCATGGGTAGGAGAAGATCTCTGCAGGCCAGCAGCTCAAACAGAATGGAAACATCTCAGCCTCATAAAGAAGTTTCTGCTTTGGAAACAGAACAGTTCACCCTTCCCACAGATATTCCCACAAGGTCAGGGCTGGAGAGTGGAAACAGCCCTGGCAGAGCTGGGACTGTGAGCAGGGAGCTCCCAGTGCCCTCACAGGCACTCCCACAGCTCGTGGGGATGAGGGGAGGCTGCAGCCTCCAGGCTGGGCACACCTCTGTGTCAGGATCAGCCACACCCCCATCCCCAATTTCTGCCTGTTCCTTGCTGCTTCCCAGGGCTGTTCCTTCTGAGGTGTGTTTGCTGTCACTGTGCCCTGCAGGATGGGCTCTGTGCTGCCTCAGGAACGTTTCCCACTCCTTCTCCCACTGGATGGACAATGGGCACTGTTGTCATTCACAGAATCACAGAATCACTGGGTTGGAAGAGACCTTTGAGATCATCGAGTCCAGCCCAGCCCCAACCCCTCACCCAACCCCTGGCACCCAGTGCCACATCCAGGCTTTGTTAAACACACCCAGGGATGGGGACTGCACCACCTCCACAGGCAGAACATTCCAGAAATTTATCACTTTTCTGTAAAAACCTTTTCCTGCTATCCAGCCTGCATTTCCCTTGGCACAGCTCGGGGCTGTGTGCTCTGGCTGTGTCAGTTCCTGCAGACAGAGCCCAGCCCCAGCTGAGCACAGGCACCTTTCAGGAGCTGTGCAGAGCGATGGGGGCACCCCTGAGTCTCCTTTTCTGCAGGCTGAGCACCCCCAGCTCCCTCAGGGGCTCCTCTCAGGGTTTGTGTTCCAGCCCCTCTCTCTGGATGTGCTCAGTGTCCCAAGGTCCTTCCCAAGCTGAGGGGCCAGAGCTGGGCACAGCACTCGGGGTGTGCCCTCACAGTGCCAGGGACAGGGGCACAGTGACCTCCCTGCTCCTGCTGGGCACAGCTCTGGGTCAGGATCAGCCCCATCCTGCATTTCTGTCCATTCCTTGCTGTTCCTGCCGAGCTGTGTTTGTTGTCACTGTGCCCTGCAGGACGGGCTCTGTGGTGTCTCAGGAACGCTTCCCACTCCTTCTCCCACAGGATTGACAATGGATTGACAATGGGCACTGTTGTCATTGCAGTGCTGAGCTCTCAAAGAGCCCTTTTGTCACCGTGCTGGAGCAGGGACATGTGGCGTGGAACAGCAGAGGATGCCTGGGCAGCACCACTGTCTCACCCCATACCAAAATCCCGCAACCTCTGCAAAGAGCCTTGGGAATCACAGAGTTCCATGGGCACCTCTGAGGGTCCTGGTGCTCTGGGCTGGCTGTGGTGTCCCTTGGTGGTGTTTTGGTGACACCCTCAGTGCCCAGCCCTGCGGGGACAGTGCCTTCCTCCAGTGTCACAGAGCCCTCGCAGAGCCCAGCCCAGTGGGGCTTCCCTGAGCCCTGGAAACCACGGGATATCCTGAGGGAAGGGGCCCACAAGGATCATGGAATCACAGACCCACAGAATGTTATGGTCTGGGAGAGACCCCAAAGCCCCTCCAGTGCCACCCCTGCCATGGCAGGACACCTTTCCCTATCCCAGGCTGCTCCAAACCCCAATGCCCAGCCTGGCCTTGGGCACTGCCAGGGATCCAGGGGCAGCCACAGCTGCTCTGGGAAAACTGTTTCCCATAATGAACCCAATTCCATCCCAATCCTTTTCCCATCTCTGTCTGTTCCAATCCCTGTGCTGTTCCCGATCCCATTCCCATTCCCATTCCTGATCCCATTCCCGTTCCCATTCCCATTCCTGTTCCCATTCCCACTCCCACTCCCATTCCCATTCCCCATTCCCATCCCCATTCCCATCCCCATTCCCGATCCCTTTCCCGACCCCATTCCCATTCCTGACCCCATTCCCATTCCCATTCCCATCCCCATTCCCATTCCCATTCCCGACCCCATTCCCATTCCCATTCCCATTCCCGATCCCATTCCCGATCCCTTTCCCGACCCCATTCCCATTCCCATTCCCATTCCCATTCCCGACCCCATTCCCATTCCCATTCCCATCCCCATTCCCGATCCCATTCCCATTCCTGACCCCATTCCCATTCCCATTCCCATCCCCATTCCCGATCCCTTTCCCAACCCCATTCCCATTCCCATTCCCATCCCCATTCCCGATCCCATCCCCATTCCCGATCCCGTTCCGCAGCCCGTCCCCCCGGACCGAGCACGCCTCGGAACGGTGGTTTCGCGGCGCAGGCGGCGCTGTTTCGGCGGCGCACGGCCCGGGCCGGTTATCGGGTGCGCAGGTGGCGCTGTCAGTCGCGGCCCAAGATGGCGGCGGCCGGGGGCGGATGGAGGCGCTGGTGACGGTGCGGAGACTCGCCGCCGTCTGTACCATGGTGAGAGCCCTGGGGCCGCCCGGCCCGCGCCGCCGCTCCTCGGGGGCTCCCGGCCTTGTGCCCCGCGCCGAGCGGCGGGGAGAGCCCGCGCTGCGCGCCCCGGCGCCGTGCGGGCAGTTCAGAGCCACCGCTGCGGGAGGCCCCGCCGCCGGCACCGGGCTCGGAGGGGCCGGGGCGGAGCGGCTGTGCCCGGGCAGGGCGAGCGGAGCGCGGGGAGCCGCGGCCGGGCTGAGCGCGGGTGCCGGCCTGGCCGGGGCTCGCAGGGCTTTGGGATAATGGGGTGAAATCCCGGTGGGAGAGGCGCCGGAGGCTCGGCAGGAACGCGAGCCCGGCGCTCCCGGTGGGTGTGTCTGCGCCGCCCGTGCCCTGAAATGTTCTTCGGGTCGGTGCGTGCTGCCTTTCGCAGAGAAAAGGAATTATCGAGCATTAATTGGCCTTGTGCCCAGGTCGTGTCGGGTTGTTGTGATAACTGAGTTCATTTTAAAGCTCGTTCTACTCGTTTGTCAGAGCTCTGCAGTGGCTCCACGTGCATGCGTGTACCGGGACCGTCCCTGCCGCCAGCCGGGCAGAGAGGCAGGCTGGTAATTGCATGATTATGCAGAATTCTTAATGAAGCTCCGCTGCTGTGTAAATAGAGCCCGGAGTGGCCGGGCTGGCGCTGGGCACGGCTGAAATACCTGAGCCCGGCCGTGAAACAGCGGAGCTGAGCTCACAGAACCTTCTGGGAGGAGCTCCGTGCTGCGAGCCCGGGCTGCAGGAGGCGCCCACTGGAGCAGTTCGGTGTTCACAGTCCCTCCTTTTCACTGCTCAGCTCCCCTCTCCCTCTGCAGCCTGCACACCGGTCACTGGCTCTGTTTTACCTGTGTGGGACAGGAACAGGATTTTCCTTCTGTTCCGTGCAGGTGCTGCCTCCCAGTGTGAGTCCAGGCCCAGCTGAGCTGAGCCAGTAAAAACTGACCAAAATGCCCAGGTCCAAACTGAGCATTTGCAGCCTCACACCCTAACAGGAGACATCAACCTTTGCTTCTCAAATCCCTGGCCTTGGAGACCTCCCTGGAAGTCTTTGGGAGAAAGTTTCCCAGAACTTCATCCTTCCTTAATGTCA
The DNA here is from genome assembly GCF_027579445.1 of Ammospiza nelsoni. Classification (NCBI taxonomy): domain Eukaryota; kingdom Metazoa; phylum Chordata; class Aves; order Passeriformes; family Passerellidae; genus Ammospiza; species Ammospiza nelsoni. The sequence continues at coordinate 17,798,897 of NC_080647.1, read as the reverse complement.
CTAAATGGGTTTTTTTCCTACATAATTTGTTTTTTTTTAATTGCCATGACAGACCCAGGTGAGATGAAGGCCATGAGAGGTGAGTCAGGAATTTGCTGAGGAGTTCTGCACCCAGGGGCAGAGATTGACTCAGTCCCTGGAATATTTTGGGTGCATTCCTGGGAGCAGCTGGGACTGAGAGGGCAGAGCATTTCCCTGGGACTGTGCAGCCACACCTGAGCACATCCCTGTGGGCTTTTGGCATTTTTGCTCCTGATTTTGGCTGGGAGGATGGATGGAAGCTGGGCAGGTTCCTCCCGTTCCCCTCCTGAGTTTCTGGGAATTCTTTTCCAAGAACTGCAGCAGATTCTCCCCATTGTGTTTCAAGTGGAGAATTTGCTGTTTCAGTTCTGTGCAGAAATAATTGCATGAAACTGTCCTCCAAATTTCTTAATTAGTCATTTAATCAAGTGCTGTGGGATCTGTCAGCATCAGTGTTTAGGTGCATGTGTAGCTTGGCTAAATTTACTGTCAATATTAACATTTATTCCCTCATCTAGCCCAGGAAATTAAGGTCTGGGTGCTGGATTTTAGAACTGGATCAGTTTATTTGCATGTCCAGCAAGTAAAAATACTGTTAAAAAAAAGGTAGATGAAAAAGCTGAGCTTTCTTTTTAAAAACATTGAAATACATGAACAAAGTCCCTTTGGGAGCTGCTTTCTCCAGGATTATGCTAAACTGGAGTGATTGTACAGAACTTTACATATTTTTTTTAGTAAAACATGCAGTTTTAACCAGCATTTCCAGTCATCATCTGTGCTCCAGGCTGGAACAGTGAAACCCAGGTTTGTGACATTGTCAGACCCTTCAGCCTCACAGGGACTGCTGTTCCTGACTGCTCCTCAGCCACCCCATTCCTCTCCAATGTCTCTCTAAAAATGAAATCCCAAGCTTGAGTTCATTCCAGCCAGTGATGAGGTTGAGCTTGGATCATCTCCCCTCCCTGAAATCACTTCTGGAGGATCAGCTCTGCTGTGCCTCAGGGTGGTGGCATTTCCTTGGTGGGAGCACCATCCCTTTTCCAGGGTTTTGATGCCTCAGGTTTGAGCTTTTCTGTTTTTCACATTCAGTGCTGCTTTAGTGTGTGGGTCTGGGTTCATATTATGGGATGGTGAGCCTAGGGAGACAAAACAATTCCTGCTCCAGCTGGGGACCAAGGACAAATGATCCAAATCTCAGCCCAAGAGCACAAACACCCTGAGCTGAGAGAGAAAAACAAGCAGGGTGGGACTGCATGGGCTAAAGCTGGAACGGGACAGTGAACTGCAATATGGAAATGGAGCAGAACTGATCACAGTGAGAGAGCCCATGACCAGTCAGGGATTTTTGTGACCATTTTGGTTCATCTTGGGTGCACCCTGGTATGGCCCAAGGTGGATCCATGGAGGAGATCCTTTTAATACATCCCTGCTTTATTCTTTAACTCTGCCCAGCCTCTGCTCAGCTCAGCCTTCCCAAGGCCTCAGTTTCACCACATCCCTGTGGCAGCTCCAGCCTGGGCAGGACTGGGAGCAGGGGTTGTTCCCTGGGATGTGATTCCTGGCTTGGGGAGGCTGTGGCACCACGGGGGAAGCACAGCCATGGCCAGGAGCCACTGCTCCAGCTCTGCCTCCCTGGCACCAGCTTTGTGTCCCAGCCCTTCCCTCTGCTCTGGGCTTTGGGGTTTTTCCTTCTGTTTGCAGGGAGCTGCAGGATTGAGGGAAATGGCTGCAGAGGTGGAAACAGAGAGCACTGCTGAGGCATTTTGCTTAAACAATCTACAGTTGCTGTTTCAGAAGTGTTTAAAGGGGAGTCTGGGGTGCACAGGTGGGAATGCTCTCTTGGAGAGGGGGGCAGAATTCCTTGGGTCTGACTGCATCCTCTGACCCAGGATGTGTTTGCTGTGCTCTGAGGCAGTTGTAGAACTGAGTTTCTCATTCAGAACTTGAGGATTTTGTTGAATTGACAGAACTTTTGGAAAAGCAGACCAGAACTTGAGAAGGGAGCAAGGTGCAAAGGCCAGAGCTGGGATTTTCCTCCCTGGCAGCTTGTGAGGAGTCTGTAGCAAGCTGTGAGCAGAATTTTGTTTCTTGTAGGCAATTAGGGCCACTTCCTCTAGGTTCATGTCTAATTGTTGGTCAAACCAGTAGGACATGCCTGAAGAGCTCCAATCCAGGCTACAAATTGGGGGTAGCCTTACACAGTCTGAATCAGGACATAATTATTGACTTCAGTGCTGCAGGGGAGGTGGCTGCAGCATTTGTAAGTGCCACATTTCCATTTGCCACCTGAATAATTTACACTGGGCAGCTCAAGCAGAGCTGTGGTGTCCCTGGTGTGGAATGTCACCTCCCTGCTGTCACCTGTAGCTGTAGGACTTTGCTTTGGCTCTATCAGAGAATTAACATTTATAGCTTTTATTTTTATCACTGCAAGAAGGGAAGGTGGAGCTGGCTAAGCAGATTTCTGTCTCCAGCAGTGCTCTGCTTCTTGACTGACTTGTTAAGCTGAAAGAAACCAAATATTCATCTTTGCACTTAGAGCCCAGCCTGAGAATAACTGAGAATAATTGTTTTGGGGGGAAAAAAAAATATACAACCCTTTACAAAGTAGGGAGGAGGTCACTTCAAGGTTTTCCCACATGCTGTTTGTGTTGTGGTTTAATGCTGTGTGTGATGGGTGTTTGTTGCTGCACATTTGGGGTTTCTGACAGTTTGGGGCTGGAAGCAAAGGAGGCTGCAGTTCAGGTGGACCACACAGGTCCCCTTGGAATGAGCTTTGGGATTTTACAGGAGTCCTGAACACCTGAAGGAGCTTTTGTGCTGTTCTGGTGCCTGCTTTGATTGTCTGTAAACTTTTAAAATGTCATTCTTTAATGAGATTTCTCTCAGGAAAATGAGAGATCATGAGAGCTCCCAGCTGTGTTGTGCCATGGGCACTCCATAGTTCATTAGTTCAAAGTAGACACTGATTTTATTAGAGGACTTCTGCTTCAGTTCATGTAAAAATGAAATGTGAATACCTGGGGAAAGATGCAAAAATAAGAGTGTAGCTTGTTCAAGATGTGCTCTGTTACTCAATCTCTGTTGTTTGGCTCTTTAATCAGGATTTAGAGGAAATGCTTTTATTGGAATTCATCTGTTTGCATGCACATCACTTGCTGTCTTGTTGCCATTAAAAAAGCAATGGCTTTCAGTGCTTGCTCCAGCAGATGTCAGTTTGGGGGATTCCTGCACTTGCTGCCAAAAGAAAGGGCAGCACTGTGCATCATTATGGTTTGTTTGTGTGTTGTATTTTCTATTTTCAGCTCCTTTTATAGTGAACACTTAAAGTGGGCTTGTAAAACAGATGGGGAGAAACTTTGTTGTGAAAGGACAAGAGGGAATGGTTTTAAATGAAAAGTGGGTTAATTTAGACTAGAAAGGAAGGAATATTTTTCATTAAGGATGGTAAAGCACTGGCACAGGTGCCCAGAGCAGCTGTGGCTGCCCCTGGATCCCTGGCAGTGCCCAAGGCCAGGTTGGACAGGGCTGGGAGCACCTGGGACAGGGGAAGGTGTCCCTGCTGTGGCAGGGGGTGGCAGTGGATGAGCTCTAAGGTCCCTTCCAGCCTAAACTATTCCATGATTTATCCACTTAACCCCTCACACACCGAGTTGTGAATATATCTCCCCATTCAGATCCATTGATTGGGCTCACAGCTGAATTTTGCTGCGCTGTGCCTGTGTAATAGCTGAAGTTATAAATGAAATATTAACCTATTTATAAATCTTTGCTCTCCCTCAGCATCCACTTCCTCACCCTCCACAGCATTGTCCCTGCCCTGTTTGATGTGTGAGGCTCCTGATAAAATCTCCCTGCCAGCTCACAAAAGAACAATGCTGGTAAACACTGGGCCCTGCACAGCTGGGAGCTGTTTGTGTTTGTTCTCTCAGGGAGCTGCAGAGTCCCTGGGAGCTGAGCTGGCAAAGCCTCCCCTGCTGTGTGTGTTACTGGGTCACTGCAGAAACACAGGGGCACCACGAGGCTTGGGGGGGGAATCAGGGGGATGGGCTGGGAGCTGTGGGATGTGGGAGGCTGAGGGGACTGGGATGGACTGGGAGCAGTGGTGATTTGGGAGCCTGGGATGGACTGGGAGCAGTGGTGATTTGGGAGCTTTGGATGAACTGGGAGCAGTGGTGGTGTGGGAGGCAGTGGCTGAGGAGACTGGGATGAACTGGAATGAACTGGGATAGACTGGGAGCAGTGTGATGTGGGAGGCAATGGCTGAGGAGACTGGGATGTGCTGGGAGCAGTGGTGATTTGGGAGCCTGGGATGAGCTGGGAGTGGTGTGATGTGGGAGGCAGTGGCTGAGGAGACTGGGATGGACTGGAATGAACTGGGATGGACTGGGAGCAGGGTGATGTGGGAGGCAGTGGCTAAGAAGACTGGGATGGACTGGGAGCAGTGGTGATTTGGGAGCCTGGGATGGACTGGGATGCACTGGCAGCAGTGCTGATGTGGGAGGCAGTGGCTGAGGATTGGATGGACTGGGATGGACTGGGAGCACCACACAGATTCCCTTGGAATGAGCTTTGGGATTTTACAGGAGTCCTGAACGCCTGAAGGAGCTTTTGTGCTGTTCTGGTGCCTGCTTTGATTGTCTGTAAACTTCTAAAATGTAATGTTTTAATTGTCCTCAGGAAAATGAGAGATCATGAGAGCTCCCAGCTGTGTTGTGCCATTGAGTTGGGGAAAGTGGGCACTCCATGGTTCATTAGTTCAAAGTAGACACTGATTATATTAGAGAACTTCTGCTTCAGTTCATGTAAAAATGAAGTGTGAATACCTGGGGAAGGATGCAAAAATAACAGAGTGTAGCTTGTTCAAGATGTGCTGAGGACAGTGGGAGACAGTGGCTGAGGATACTGGGATGGACTGGGAGCAGTGGTGATTTGGGAGCCTGGGATGCACTGGGAGCAGTGCTGATGTGGGAGGCAGTGGCTGAGGAGACTGGGATGCACTGGGAGCAGTGGTGATTTGGGAGGCAGTGGCTGAGGATTGGATGGACTGGGATGCACTGGGAGCAGTGCTGATGTGGGAGGCAGTGGCTGAGGAGACTGGGATGCACTGGGATGCACTGGGAGCAGTGCTGATGTGGGAGGCAGTGGCTGAGGAGAGGAAGCAGCTGCTGCCAAAGCTCAGCCCTGAGCAGTGGTTCTGCTTTTCCTGCCCTTTCTCCCCAATCCTTTCCAGGTGTTTTCTCACTGGAGCCAGCTCTGCTGTCCCTCACAGAGCATAAATGAGAGGGTTTCCCAGGAGCTGGGCCCTGCTGTCCTTTGGGAGTGTGGATCCTGAGGACCTGGCAGGAGCAGCTCCTCACAGAATAAACACGTGCTTGGAGGAGTTTACACAGCACTCTGCTCTCATTGATTTAAACACTCCAGTTAAGGCTTCCTAGGAGGAAATTCCTTTGGAAATGCAGCACTTTGGAGTTTCCCTGGGTGCCATGGCAGCAGTCAGGGTGCTCTGTGAGCTCTCCTCTCTGCTGGAAATGGGCACAGCCTTTCCAGGAGGAAGATTCTGTGGCATTTGGAAGGTGGAGCCTTGGATGGTCTGTGACACTGCTCCTTCCAGGATTATCAGTTTGTTTGGAGTGCTTATGCAGGCAAAGTGCTGCAATCCAGGGCTCAATTTACAGTAATTTGTTATGCCTGGAACACAGACAGCCTTCCCAGATCTGTGAAAAGGGATCCTTTCAAACCAGAGCTGACAACTCTTTTTATCTGACTTCAGTGCTCCACAGCCCCGAGTTTTAAAGGATGGGGAGAGCAACATCTAATCTGTGTTTACAAAGCCATGCCGGTGTTCTATAAACCTGCAGCAATACAACCCCAATCTGCTCCATTTCCACTTCCCCCCAGGGTAATTTTAATAGTCCTGAAGCTGGAACTATTATCTCAGCAAATACAGCAAGTGCAGGCAGATTCTACATCAGCTCATGCAGATTTCTTTCCTGCAAAAGCAGCTTTTTTTTTTTTTTTTCCCCTACTTGTTCTTTTCCCCCCTTTTTGTTTTGATTTGTTTATTCACTCTTAAACAACTCCTCAGCAGTTGGTTTAAGCAGCTCCTCTAATCTGGAGTGCTGCACCATGGTGTCCCTGGGAGCCTTTCTGCACAACCTGAAAGCTGCTTCCCAGCTTGCTTCAAACCCTCAGTCTTCTGCTACTCTCATTTGTTCAAAGCTAAATGAGTAATTAGAGAGCAAGTTGTGCACCAGGCATGTTCTGGACACTGAAATCCTGTAGATTTTCCCATTTTTTGTGTTTTTTTAAAGGGAAATGTTTTTTGCCGGCTGGTTCCAGTCCAGGAGTTAGAATGGTGTAGAGTCCAAGCCAAATATCCTCAGAGATTTTATTTCATCAAGTTTTTACTCCACTGATGCTCCACAGCTCCTGGGTGTGCATCCAGCTGCAGGGAAAGGTTAGAGATCCCCTGAGTTATGAGCCTTTAATTCCTTCACTTGAACTGAATTAGATTCATTGCAAAGAGAGAAATGCATAAAAATCAGGTAATTTGAAATTAATATTTAGTACTGAGCTAAAATAATAGTAATTATCCTTAAAGAAAGGCTGAATCTTCCAATTTGCATTTATGGAGAGGGCTTTAAATTGATTATTAAAAGTGAACTAATGGAATTAATTAATCTTGGGTGTATTTTAGACAGGCCAGAAGCAGCTGAAAGGTGGCGACCCCATAAAGAACTAGAGTTTTAACAGGATACAGTGAACAAATAGAAATTTTCTGAAATTTTGGGACACAAATCCAGATTTTAAAAGGTCTCTTCTGACAATCTGCAACTGTCCACAAATGAGGTGTAAATGGAGCATCTGTTGGGGTGTGTATATTTGTGTGTGTCCATCTAAAGTAGTGGAGTGCCCAAAATAAACACAGCAGACTTTAACAAAAAAAATAAAATTAAAATTGACTTCTTGTAGATTTTGGCAGGATTCATTTTGAAAAAAGACCAAGCTGTAAGTTTGTAGTTGTATTTTTGAAAAGGTTGGGAGGACTGCTCCTACACAAGCTAGCTGGCCGTGGTCTGGATAGGAATACCCTTTGCTGGGTTCAAAACTGGCTGGATGGCCAGGCCCAAAGAGTGCTGGTGAATGGTGTCACATCTAGCTGGCGACCAGTCACAAGTGGTGTCCCTCAGGGTTCTGTGTTGGGACCAGTTTTGTTCAATATTTTTATTGACGATATGGATGAGGGCTTAGAGTCTTTTATTAGTAGTTTCGCTGGTGATACCAAATTGGGTATGAGTGTAGATCAACTAGAGGGGTGTAGGGCTCTGCAGAGAGACTTGGAACGGCTGGACACATGGACAGAATCAAATGGGATGAACTTCAATAAGTCCAAGTGCCGAGTATTGCACTTCGGCCATAATAATCCCCTGTACCGATACAAGCTGGGGATGGAGTGGCTGGATAGTGCCCAGGTGGAAAGGGACCTGGGGGTGCTGGTTGACAGTCGATTGAATATGAGCCAGCAGTGTGCCCAGGTAGCCAAGAGGGCCAATGCCATCCTGGCCAGTATCAGAAATGGTATGGCCAGCAGGAACAGAGAGGTCATTCTTCCCCTGTACTCGGCACTGGTGAGGCCTCACTTGGAGTACTGTATCCAGTTCTGGGCCCCTCACTTTAAGAGGGACGTTGAGTTACTTAAGCGTGTCCAGAGGAGAGCAACGAAACTAATAAGGGGCTTGGAACACAAGCCATATGAAGAGCGACTGAGGGAGCTGGGGTTGTTCAGCCTGGAGAAAAGGAGACTAAGGGGTGACCTCATCGCTCTCTACAACTTCCTGAAGGGTGGCTGTAGTGAGCTGGGGGTCGGTCTCTTTCTCCGGGCGACAACGGATAGAACAAGAGGACACAGTCTCAAGTTGCGTCAAGCTAGATGTAAGTTAGAAGTAAGAAGGAAATACTTCACAGAAAGAGTGGTCAGAAACTGGAATCATTTACCCAGTGAGGTGGTAGAGGCATCATCCCTTGAAGAATTTAAAAAAAGACTGGATGTGGCACTTGCTGCCATGATCTAGCTGAACAGTTAGAACATCGGCTGGACTAGATGATCTTATAGGTCTCTTCCAGTCTTGAAAATTCTGTGATTCTGTGATTTCAGTGAATTCCCTTGTACTTGAAGCAGCTGCTGCATCCCTGTTGAAAACCATCAATTAGAACCTCATGGGGCATTTGTTTGACAAGTCTTTCTGAATTTCTGTGTCTGTTAATGGCACCAGATAAATCTTGAGTATTTTTTGTCATTATATTGAGCCAGTGATGGTTATGGAAAGGCTCTAAACCCACTGGCAATTCCAACCCTGTGTAATTACAGCTCCTCAGAACTTGTCAGGGGTGAATGCCATGAGCTCTGAGGGCAGTGGGATCTCCCCTCTCGTGACTCCTTCCCTGCTCTGTGGGTTTTTCCCTCATTTTCCAGCTCACTGTTGGCTGAGCAGCAGCACAGCACTGACCTGATTGTTCTGACAAGAGCTCAGAATAGCACTGAGGGTCCTGCCCCAGAGTTGTGCTAATTTTGGTCCTTTTCTCTCTGGAGCTGCAGCAGCAGCTGCTCCATGCTCTGGTCCCCTCACACCCTTCTCTCTGCTTTTCTGACCATCCCCACATGGGCAGAGTGACCTCTGAGCACAGAGAGCAGATATTTGGGAATGGAAATGGGGATTCCAGCCGAGTGGGAAAGTGTGAATTCAGGGTGAAAAATGGGTAGTTTGTACTAACAGTGCACTAGTTGTCAGCCAGGGTTTGTGGTGGGGCAGGATTTCACTGAAACTCAGTAAAACTGATATTGTTGAGAAGGAGAGAGGTTGTAGCTTGAAGCAGGAGCCATGAGGATGCTGGAAGTGTGGAATTCTCAGCTGACAGCAGCTCCTGTCCTGAGCTCAGGGGTTGTTCATAATCACTCCCAGCTTTTATCATCCACAGCTTCACCAAAACTCCTCAACTCAGAGCCTGATTGCAATTTCTGCCATAAAGATAATTAAATATAATACAGACAAAAGTGACCACTCCTCTGATTCCTGTCAGATAATGCAATCTTTTGTCTGTAAGAATAATTACAAATCCAGTAAATTTAAGGTCACCAAGTAGTGAAACTCCTGTTGTTTGATACATTTCTGAAATCAATTAAATCTAGGCTATGCAAAATACTAATTTTCTTTGCAGGAATAGGATTTTTTTTTTTGCTAATGCCTCATTATCCTTCTCTGTGATCTCCTTTTGGTGCTGCAGTGGCTAAGAAACAAAAGTCTACTACTGTTTATTCCATTTGCATGGTGCATTGAACTGGAAATAAATCTTCAAGACTTCTCTAGTGAGCAAAAATCACTCAGAGCTTACAAGCTGGAGGAGTTGATAGATCTCTCTTCTGGATTTGATGGGTTTTTCAGTTAAAATTTCAGGAATACTGTGGGATCACTGCCTCAGCATGGCTTGGTTAGACAGCTCCCTCAGGTAAGGGGGTTTGAAACTGCTCCTTTCACATCCCTTTTCTTTAAAAATTCAGCAAAACTTTCCTTGATTGTTCTCTGGGTAGATATTAGTTTGCCTTAATGCTGTTTTCTCTGTGTCTTATCCAGCTCTGAGCATGGAATAGAATCCCAGAATCCTTCAGGTTGGAAAATACCTCCAGGATCATGGAGCCCAAAATGACAATCCCTACCTTGTCACCAGTCCAGAGCACTGAGTGCCACATCCAGCCTTTTCTTGCACTTTTAAATCAGGATATTGGTGTGATGTCCCTCACTGTGTTGGTATGAAAAAGTGAGGAAAACTTGAATATTACCAATTCCTTGTGCTTCAATATTTGGTATATTGGATTTTTTTAAGGGTGTTCTTTGTCTTTTCAGCCACGAAATGTTCATGGAAATGTTCATCACCTTCTTCTAATTAGCTGATATGCACAAAGTGAAATGATTTCAGCTGTGACAGGAAATATTTTATTGTTGTTCTTTGGGGGTTTTCTTGGCCATTTGTAGCTGTGTGTATTCCTGCTGAGGTGGTGATGGGCCAGGCAGTTTTTCATTTTCCTGTTCGACTGATAATTGCAGAGCTGTGGAAGCACAGCCCGTTCTGTGAGTGGGCTGTGAGCAGGAAAGGGGAGCTCTGAGACAACACTTGAAATCCAGGAATTTCTAGAAAATGGAAAATTCTTCTTACAAGTGCTGAAACTTCCTTTGTCACCTCCCCCAGCACTGTGGAACACTAAATCCACATCTCATTATGTAAGTCAATCACTATTACCACATGGTTAAATGAGAAGTTTTCCTCCTGGGGTAATTGTGTGTTGCAGAAATTTGGGTTTATTCTGCTCACAGAGCTGAGTTTGATGGTCCTGAAGCAGAGCAGCAACTTGAGAGCATTTCCTTGCACCTCCCACAAGTCAGGGATGTACTCTGGGGTTGTTAAAACATTCATTTATTTGCCCTGCACCAGCAGTGAGAAGTCAGTTCTAATCCCCTGCATTAATCTTTATATTCGGCTGTATTTTAGTTTTTTGTGGTTTTGCTTAGCTGTTTTACACCAAGCAGGCTCAATTGCTATGGATGAGGGATTTTTTCGTAGCATTTCTTGTTGCTCCCACAATATATGACATAGTTTAGCAAAACTCTATTGATTTTCTGATGGTTTTAGGTGTGCAAAGTACCACAAGATGCAGAACACTTCGGCTGTGGCACCCCAAAGAGGAGAATTTAATTAATTCCCCAAATAACAAAATACATTTCATATTATGTACACTTGCCACTTTGGTTAGATTTTTAATTCTGGACAAGGTGTGACTTTTATATTTCCAGAATCATGAAGCGAGGATTGTTTCTCATGTTATTCCTGTGGCAGATGGAAAAATCTTTTAACTGGGTGGACAAAGGGATGTGACACCTGTCAGGGTGACAGCAAAGCCTCATTGCAGCAGGACATGGCTCAGGCTGGAGCAGGTTTCAGTGCACTGGGTTAATTGGTAATTGTTAATTGAGTTGCAGGGATCCCTGGTTGGGAGGAGCTGGACTTTGCCTGCACTTCTGGACCTTACCCCAAAACGTGACTGGGGCCAAGTGGTGCCCTCACATAAAGTGAATTTCCCCATGTCCTTGTTCAGTTCTCCTGGCCATTGACTCCGTGGTGAATCATCTGTGCTGCTGCAGGGGAGTTCTTTTTCCATGGAACACTGGGCATTGCATTTCCTGGAACTTTTTCACTGCTTAATTTGCAAGTTTGCATCTTCAGAGCTATTTATGATTCATCTCTGATTTTTTTTTTATTCCTCCCACAAGTGCTTTGAGTCCTGTTTTGGTTTTTTTATGATTTTAAAAATTTAAAATATTCTCTAGCAAGAAACGTCAGAATCATCTCCAGAATCCCAGAATGATTTGGGTTGGAAGGGACCTCAAAGCTCATCCCATTCCATGGACAGGGACACCTTCCACTATCCCAGAGTGCTCCAGCCTGGCCTTGAACACTCCCAGGGATGAGGCATCTACAACTTCAGTTGGAAATAATACATTAAATATAATGTAATTTATTAAGGAAACCTTAATTTTTAATCTGCCTCTGCAGTTAATTTACCCAAATTTATAAAGTTTGGGCAATAAATACAAGGAAACACTTGGGAAAAAACTCACCTGTGACCTGTCAGGTTAAATGGATACAAGTTGGTGGCCTGGTTTATAGTAGGCTATTCAATTCTTTATATCATAGCTTTATTCAAAATTACAGTTCTTATGGTTTTATTTATTTGTTCAGATATTTATTCCATGTGTTGCTTTCCAGCTGCAGCATTTGGGCTGTCAGTTTTCACTGGTTTTGGAGGTTTGGTACCTCCTTTAATGGGCTTTTCCCCAGTGTTTCCCTAATAAAATTCTGGAGATCATGGAGAGGGTGAGGAACCTCCTGAGAAATTGAAACTGAACTTCACAAGCTCTCAGGATTTACAGATCCTCCTTTCCTAATCTCCAAACATGCAGCATGGAAGAGCAAAACAACCTCAGCAGGGGCCAATTCTGATTTCCAGGCTGAAAATTCAGAATTTTCCCCTTCTGTGCATTTCCATGAATTTTGGAAATGTTGAATTTTGAATTTTACAGCATTTCCCAAAGGCAGTGTGGATCAGAGCAGTGAAGAGCTGAGGTAGCCCAGGACAGACCCCTGCCAGCAAATCCTCCTTGCTGATGGTTCTCCTTTTATTTTAGGTTAGATTTGGGTTTTATTCAGGGGAAATATTGGAGGAAAAAGAGAAGCAGGGAATGACTGCAAGGAAACAAATGAAAGGAGCTGCCTGGAGTGGCACTGATGCCTCAGAAATGTTGTGTGTAATTGCTGCTGGAGCAGACTCTGCTTGTAAATCTGTCAGCACCCTGTGAGTGTTTGCTGGGGTTTGGAGTTCCCAGTTCTGAGCCTGCCTCATTTTATCTGCTCTGGGAAATGTAACTCACTATAAATCTGATGGGGGACATCCAACTACAGCTGTTAAACCTGATTGTTTCTTGCTTTCTCTCCTGGTTTTTAGGAAATTTTGAGTTATTTCTCTGTTAAAAACAATCTGGATGGAGCTGTCCTTACAGTCTCTACTTGTGGTTTATATTAATAGGGAGATGATGGAAATGTTTGCTCAGGAATTGAAAAACATTGGTAGCTTCAGGGGAATAAATAAATTGAGTTTTGGAAGAAATAAATTGAGTTTTCCTGGGCTGTAATGTTTGGTTGAAGGTTTTTCTGAGGTGTCTGAAGGTGCCTCACCTGTGCAGGAGGATTTCTGTTTGGGCAAGGTTAGAGTTGGAGTCACTTGAGCATTTAAAACAGAATTAGGAATCCAAAGTGTGGATTCTGCACAAAGGAGCTCAGGACTGTTGGAGCATCAGCAAGAGGCATTAAAGAACAAGATGGAGAGGAATGAGGGAAGGAACCAACCCCAGATATTCCCATCCATAAGGAGCTGGTGGATTGAAAATGGAGAAAGATGAAAAAACCACTTTGAATATGAAGTGGAGCAAGTTAAAATTCAAAATAAAACATTGGAATGCTTTAGTTGTTGCTTTATGTGCCAGATAAGAGCAGTGGTGGTTTTCAGTTGTATCCAAAACAGCAAATTCCATCCTCATTGCACTGTGGAAACTCAAGGATGTGTCAAAATGCACTGTGAGCTTCATATGTTGCCTTGAAATTAAAGGTAACCAAGGCAAAGCACTTTCAGGTGATCTGTGATAAAATTCTTCCTTCCATTCTGCTGGGGATTTGTAAAAAAACCTCCATTTGTCCATAGTATTTTGCAAAATAAACCTAGAAAAAGACAGGATAAGTTTATTTTTACAGTGCATTCTTGACTAAATTAAGTTGCTGATTCTAGATCACTCTTGCCAACCTGGTGTTTTAAGTGAGAACAGTTAATTGTGGTAATTTCTAAATAAACTCAAATGTAGCAAACCCTTCTGTTAGATCAGATCACTAATTTTGGCTGAGGGAGTTGAGATTTTAAATGACACCTTGGTACATTTGTGATAATAAAGCGTCACATTCATTTAATTCTGACAAACTGCTGATTTTCAATGGAAATAAATGATTTCCTAAGCTTTGGGGTTTTTTAGGAAATTTCTGTTTTCTCTAACATGAATTTTGTTTTTTGTAGGGCGCCAATGCCTCTGCTTTGGAGAAAGAGATTGGTCCTGAGCAGTTCCCTGTGAATGAGCATTATTTTGGCTTGGTCAATGTAAGTGAATTTTCTATGCTTAAAATGCTGGGGTTTAATTCACATCCTAATTTGGAGCTTAGCAGGATTCTCTGAGAACTTGATTGATGAAACTTCTCACTTGGAGTGGGACTGAGCACAGACACCACATCCTGCAGTGTGCTTATTTACCAAAATAGCATTTCATCTGAAACACAGAAAAATAAATGTATTTCTTGTAAAGTCTCTGAGAGAACTCTTCTTCCTCCAGTACATTTCTACTTATAAGATTTTAATATTTAGCTGGAAAATTGGAAATAATAAAGTGTGTCCATTGTTCATATGCTGTTCCAGAGAAGATTTTCCACTGATGCTGCAGTGCAGGGGAGGCTTTAAAATTAAAATGTGTTACTTTTTAGTTCTAAAAACACTCCTCTCGTGGGAGGAATGGAAGTTTTGTGCAGGAGATGAATGACATGGACTGGGTGGATATTTCCTTCATGTTGTAATACTCCTTCTGGATTTTTAGCCATGAACCCTCCAAAAAGCTGAATTTTTGCAGTTTGTGTGGCTGTGGGGCAGCAGAGCTGTGCAGAGGATGTTGATCCTGGTGAGTTTAGAGCAGCAGAGGTTCTGTGGCATCCTGTTCATGATGGGAAAATGCAATTTTGGCAGAACTCACTAGAAACAATTATTCCTGTTGTGTTGAGAGCTGGGAGATGCTCCATGTCTTCACCCACCAAGTAAGGCCAACTAAACAGTATTTATTGAGCTCATTAGAGACCCAGTTAATTGACTTTGTGTGGGTTTCTAGCAGTTTACATTTCAAACACCCAGAATTCTGTTCCCTTCATGGGGTGTTGGTGGCCATTCCAGAGCTGCTGAGGTTTGCCCCATAATGGCAAAAATGGAACTGTGACAGAAATAGCAGCGCACTGAATGGAGTGAGGAGGAAAAACAGCATCCTAAAAATAACCAGAATTATTAGAACTCATCCATTCTCTGTTTTGAAGGACAAAACATGACTAACACTGTTGTGCTTCATTTCATGCAACTGGTTTCTTGAGGGTGGTGTTTTCACACTGTGGTTCTGCTGAGCTTTTTCCGAAGTTATTTCTGGTTCTTTCATGATTTGGAATTAATGGGAGCATTTTAAGGAAGGCAGTTTCATGGCTTCAGTATCAGTGCTGTTAAATGTGTCATTGCACTGCAGATACAATCAGGTGTTGAACTCATGGGCAGTGGAGGCCAAAACTTTGGGTTGAATAGTTATTTAATTATTTATAGTATAGTATGTTAGTATATTTTATATAATATTCTATATTTTATGTATATAATATAGTATATTTTATAAATAGTTCTTTAATTTTTGGATCAGTGAGCTAAAGCAACCTGAGTCTGTTAAACTGTGTCTAAAGCCACTGCAGAATATGTGGGAAAATGTTTAAATAGTTTATATTTACTAAAACCCAAGAGGGATGGAACAATGGTGTTATTCCAGAATTTCATCTCAATTTTCATTTTAAGAAGCTCCTATCTTCAAATAAGCTTTCAGACCTAGGATGCCTGTTTTGTGTTGTGTGCAGATTTATTTAGCATGATGATTCTTTGTTTTTCTAGGTCACTAACAAGCATGTGAGTGATTCTCTCTCCTAATTCATGTGTTTGTTTAGTTTACATATATGATTTTCCTCATGTTAATAAGTTTTCACTGTCGTTCTCTGTTGTTTGCATATGGTGTAAATCAATGTTACTGGAGCTATAATCTGTAATCTTTTGAGCTGTATGAATGAAGATGTTCATCTTCTGTTTCAGTCCAAGTGATTATTACCTTGAAACCATTCTGCAGTGATCACACCAAATTTGGGTGAACAGTGGCCATGTCTCAGTGGATCACCTAAAACCAGTCTGCTCTGCAGACAGATTTTTATGCTTTTTTGGTTTATTTAAAATATGTTGCTCTTGGGGTGCAGAACCTTGTTACCAGAACATCTGGGGACTGCAAACCCAGAATTTGTGTCCCTTCTTTGAAGCAGCAGCACAGTAGACTGCAGAGCAGCAGCTCTGAAGCCATGGTTTGTGGTTGTGGGTGATAAGCTGATATCCTGGTGTCCTCCTTGCTCAGCCAGGGGGAGCAGCCCCTGCAGGGCCTTATCTGTGCCTGGCACTGCCTGCACACAGGCCAGATGCAAACCAGCTGCTCTGTGCCTGGCCCTGCCTCATGTGCTGCTCAAAACATTCTGTTATGAGCAGGAAATACTGGTTTTATTATTAATTTATAATAGGTTTTGCCCCTGGGATTGGCTCAGGGTGCTGGTAATGCCAAGGCTGTGGGTTTGATCCCTGTATGGGGTGTTCACTTTGGAGTTGGACTCAGTGATCCTCAGGGGTCCCTCCCAACTTAAAATATTCTGTGGAATTCATCATTTATTTATTTAGTGTCCTTGCTACCTCTCCCCTCTCAGGATGATGAGTTGTGCTGTGTCTCCACAAATTTTGATTCTTTGCTGAACCGTTAATTACTTTATTACTTATTCCCAGTATCCTGTGAGTGATGTCTCCTCTCCCTTCCCTTGCTGTCACAAAGGCTCAACCTTTCCCCCCCATCCCAACCAGTGTTTTCCCTTATTCTAACCAGTATTTCCCCCATCCCAACCAGTGTTTCTTCCCCCATTCCAACCAGTGTTTCCTCCATCCCAACCAGTGTTTCCCCCATCCCAACCAGTGTTTCTTCCCCCGTCCCAAGCAGTTCCCCCCATTCCAACCAGTGTTTCCCCCCATTCCAAGCAATGTTTCCGTCATCCCAACCAGCGTTCCCCCATCTCACAACCAGCATTTCTTCCCCCCATCCCAAGCAGTATTTTCCACCATCCCAAGCAGCATTTCCCCCTATCCCAACCAGCATTTCCCCCATTCCAACCAGCGTTTCCCCCATCCCACAACCTGTTTCCCCCCCATTCCCAGCCAGTGTTCCCCCCGTTCCAAGCAGTGTTTCCCCCATTCCAACCAGTTTTTCCCATTCCAAGCAGTGTTTCTTCCCCCCACTCCAACCAGTGTTTCCCCCCATTCCAAGCAATATTTCCCCCATCCCAAGCAGTTTCCCCCACGTTCCAACCAATGTTTCTTCCCTCCATCCCAGCCAATGTTTGCCCCATTTCAACCAGTATTTCCCCCCGTCCCCCCCCATTCCAAGCAGTGTTTGCCCCATTCCAAGCAGTGTTCCCCCATTCCACAACCAGCGTGTCCCCTTATTCCAACCAGTATTTCCCCCCACTACAGCCAGTGTTTCCCTCCATTCTCCCCATCCCAAGCAGTTCCCCCTATTCCCCCCACTCCAACCAGTGTTTCTTCCCCCCCTTCCAACCAGTGTTTCCCCCCATCCCAACCAATGTTTCCCTCACTCCAAGCAGCATTTCCCCCCATTCCTAACCAGTGTTTCCCCCCATTCCTAACCAGTGTTTCCCCCCATTCCTAACCAGTGTTTCCCCCCATTCCTAACCAGTGTTTCCCCCCATTCCCAACCAGTGTTTCCCCCCATTCCCAACCAGTGTTTCCCCCCATTCCTAACCAGTGTTTCCCCCCATTCCAACCAGTGTTCCCCCCAGTGTTTCCCCCATCCCACAAGCAGTATTTCCCTCATTCCAACCAGTGTTTCTTCCCCCCCATCCCACCCAGTGTTTCTCCAATAAATGATCTCTGCCAGGTGACTCCTCCAGTTTCACTGTGTGACATTCTTGATGAACTCTTCCTGTGATTGCTTTTTGGCAGCCCTAATGCAAAGGCTTTGTTCTCCCTGTGTTCTGTTTCTGACCAGTTCGGCAATACCTGCTACTGCAACTCCGTCTTGCAGGCCCTGTATTTCTGTCGGCCCTTTCGGGAAAAGGTTTTGGCCTACAAGGTGCAGCCTCGAAAGAAGGAAAGCCTCCTGACCTGCCTCTCTGATCTCTTCAACAGTATTGCCACACAAAAGAAGAAGGTGGGAGTCATCCCACCCAAGAAATTTATTTCCCGCTTGAGGAAGGAAAATGGTAAATGAGGAAATGGTTTTTAAATGTGTTTTTAAGGATGTAAAATGTTAAATTCAGGGAGTTTTTTTGAGTAAAAATTGTCAAGTTTGAACAGGTTTCTTGGAGATTTTTGTGGTGTGAAGTTCACCACCTGTGTGCTTGTCCTCAGTGTCTGTGTTTCTGGACTTGCACATGTCCAGATATTCCACCCTGGCATGGTGCTCCCTAGAGGAACAAAGCACACTGCAGGTCATTGCTCTCATGAATTCTCACAGGAGACTCAGCTGTGATGGTGTTCACAGGGGTTCTTGGATGAGGGAAGAGATGAGGATCTGACTCCATGTTTCAGAGGCTTATTATTTTATAATACATATTACATTAAAACTATACTAAAAGAATAGAAGAAAAGGTTTCATCAGAAGGTTAGCTAAGAATAGAAAGGAAAGGAATGATAACAAAAGCTTCTGTCTCGGACAGAGAGTTTAAGCCAGCTGACTGTGATTGACCATTAATTACAAACAACTCTATGACACCAATCCCAGATGCACCTGTTGCATTCCACAGCAGCAGATAACCATTGTTTACATTTTGTTCCTGAGGCCTCTCAGCTTCTCAGGAGGAAAAATCTTAAGAAAAAATCTTTATAAAAGATGTATGCGACACCCAGCCACTCACAGCCTGTTCCCTTGCATTTGTGGCAGGATGAATTCCTTAGGATCAGAACTGGTGGTAATTTCTCAGGGCTGTTTGATGAGGACATTTCTGGCTCATTTGATTTCTCCTCTCTGCTTGAACTTGAAAAGATAACAAACTTCCAGTAGGGGATTTTTGCCCCTTGGTGCTGGACTTAATGAATCAGTGGCCCAAGGCAACACATCTGAATTTCTTTATTCCTCTCCCTTTCCAAAGAAAAGAAGGAAAAAAACTACAAAAAGCCCCAAACCAATCGTGGTTTCTTCAGTTCTAAGAAATGGCCAAGCTAAGTTTTCTTAGTGATATTTTTCAGCTGTTTGTTTCTTGCAACCTGAAGATAATCATTGAGGGAACAACAAAGTGCAATTCTCCCCAAACTCACCAGAGCTGTGTAACAGGGGAGAGGAGGGAAGGGAAAAAACCACAGTGACCTGGTGTAGGAAGTGTCTGTAGTTGTTCACTCTCCTCCTGTCTCTCTTTCCAGAATTATTTGATAATTACATGCAGCAGGATGCACACGAATTCCTGAACTACCTACTGAACACTATTGCTGACTTGCTGCAAGAGGAGAAGAAGCAGGAGAAGCAGAATGGGAAGCTCCAGAATGGCAGCATTGAGAGTGAAGAAGGAGACAAGGCTGATCTGACGTGGGTCCATGAAATCTTCCAAGGAACACTAACCAATGAAACCAGATGTCTTAACTGTGAGGCTGTACGTGCACCACCAAACCACTCCTCCTTAGCTTTCTCCCAGCTCCTGGATTGGTTTCCCTAACACTGAGCACCCTTTTTCATTCATTAGGCTAGATGAAATTGCACTGTCTCTATTAAAATATGGAGCATAGCCTATTTTAGGACTCTATGTTCAAACCAGTGCTCATTAAGGTATGTTGCCCAGAAAAAGCCCAGTGTTTTCCCTGTTTCTCCTCCCTGTTTCCATTGAGGCAGCTGCACTTGGCTGACCCAAGCTGCCTTTTTGTCTCCATGTTATTCCCTGTGTCAGTGGCTGAGAGTTTATATTGTGTTCCTACATGAGAGTTGCTCTTAATTTAACTCTGGCATGAACTGAGTTGCTTGAACTGGAATTCTGTGCTTGGTGCTGGTCCTTGGCCACTCTGTTTGAGAACAAAAAAAGTGGCATGAAGTCTAGAATTAGAACCACAGCACCTTCAGACCAGAGATTTGTAGTTTGTCATATGCTCTGATTTAATAGTGCTAAAAAAAAAAAAAGAAAACCCAGATGGGGAGAGAAATAAAAAACCCAAGAAGTGATTACAACAGAAAAGACTGCTCTTGGCATTTAAAATCTAAAGTTATGGCTATGTGGTGAGGAGAAGCTCTAAAAATGACATTAATAGGATTCTGTCTCAAGGTTTTTGCAATGAAATGTGACTGTTCCACAAATGGAAGGATGGTTTTCCTCCCTGCTAACCCATTTAATTGAGGAGCCATCTGCCTGTTTCTGCCTTTTCTCTGAGTATTGACTGTTACACCCTGAAATGCAGCAGAAAGCTGCAGCAGGCTGCAGAGAAAATGGAATGTGGTTAAAACCTCTCCAGTGAGAGCTCTGGGTGGTTAAACCTGGCTCTGCCAGAGAAATAATCAGAAATGCCTTCAAGTCTCAAGGGGGAAGAGATGTTTCATGAGGAAGTATTTGGGTTTTTGTGCTTTTTTCCATGGGTTTTTGGCTTTGTTTTGTTGCTTTTTTTAATGCTCCTCTTCAGATTTTAACACCACATCAGACTATTTAATCACTTGTAGTTTACCTCGAGAAAAGGCCTCTTTGTGTGCGTGTACATTTATTTTTAATCACATTGCACCACTCCAGAATTGGATAAAAGAAATCTGCCAGCTCTAAATTGTTACCAAATATCTCTTATTATTATTTTCTTTCAAGGTTAGTAGCAAAGATGAGGACTTTCTGGACCTCTCGGTTGATGTGGAACAAAATACATCAATTACACATTGTCTAAGGTAAACAGAATTCTTTGGGAATGGAAAAAATACCTGCCCTGGTCAGAAGGAAAGAGCCTGGATTAGTTATTCTCTGTAGGCTTTGACATGAGGTAAAATATTGTGAGTTCTGGAAGGTTTTAGTAGTTAATAAATACTAGTGGCAGATAAGATTGATTTTTTTTACTTTCTTTTATGGAGATTTGAATTTGTTACATCACACAGCCAGGCTTTATCAAAAATAAACATGCACTGTTTGTTTTCACAATAAATTCTTGATTATTTTCATATTCTTATTGAATTTCAGTGCCTGGCCCTGATGTTAAGGGTCAGCTTGGTTTTTCCTGGTAGACATTTGCTCCATGTGTTTGTCTGCTGGATCCAAGGCTTATCAGCTGCTTGGATATTTAATTAGCATCCAGCATCTGGCTATTTAATAGCTGATAATGGATCTCTAATTGCTGGGAGCTGAAGGATCATCCAGACTTTGCTACTTAATGACTGGAGATGTGAACATTTAATTTCTGCCACTAAAGAAAACATGGAATGGCTACTGATGGAAACAAAACTCAGTCACCTTCTTGCTGTTTATTACCTTTCCTAGCCAGAAAATAGGCAGTTAATAGTGCAAATTCCAGATTTTTCCAGCTGAACATTGATGGTGCATCCCAGGAATGAGACAAATACACATCAAATTTCTCTGGGAGCACCATGAATGAAAGGAGCTTCATCCTCTGTGTGTTGTTTGGGGTTTTTTCAGCATTTTCAGCCTGGATACTCTGGAATATCCCTGCTTATGCCACTCTCTGATTTCCACAGGGGATTTAGTAACACTGAAACTCTATGCAGTGAATACAAATACTATTGTGAGCAGTGCCGAAGCAAACAGGAGGCACAGAAGAGGTAAGGGCCAAACATTCAGCCTGAGGGAGATGTTCTCTTTACATTTCTGGGCAAATTCTGGTGAATTCAGGCAAAGAAAAGGTGAGGTTGTCTAGGTCTGTGTTTGGTGAAGGAGAAGTGAAGAGACCGAGTAACTTCATGGCAGCCTTGTCATGAGGAGATTCATTCTGTGTTTCTCCCTGAAGAGTTTCTATCTGCTCTTTCCAGACATCCACATTTTCCCCAGTTAGCATTAATCAGCTTAAAGCTACTGGAAAACATCCCATCTGCTTTGTCTGGGAGCACTGGGTACAAAAAAATCTTATTTCTACCCTCAGACTTGGTCACAGCCAGAGCAGCAACACAGATTTATTCCAGCTCTTTCTTCCCACTGATGGGTGAAAAATTGATGTTTTCCTGCAGTTGTTTTGCATTCAGATGTCAATTGTGCTGTTAATAATTTGGTATAAATATTGCCTGTTCTCACTAAGAGAGAAAAAAAAAAGATTTTTTTAATGCTATCAATATTTTGGATTATATGAGATTTGTTTTATGGCGCTTCCTCATAAGGAAGATATTCTTGAACAAATCTTTGTCTGGAGTGATTTGCTAACCCTTACCCTTTATTTCCCACATTTCTGTGCTCCAGAATGAGGGTGAAGAAGCTGCCCATGATCCTGGCTCTGCACTTGAAGAGGTTCAAGTACATGGACCAGCTGCACCGCTACACCAAGCTGTCCTACAGGGTGGTGTTCCCCCTGGAGCTGAGGCTCTTCAACACCTCGGGGGATGCCACCAACCCTGACAGGATGTACGACCTGGTGGCCGTGGTGGTGCACTGTGGCAGGTACCTCTGCACATCCCCTGCAATTCTGAGGGAATCTCTCATCCCTCTGCTGCTTTATAACACTGCTTGGTAATGCAGGAGATGGTTGGCTGGTAGTATTTTGGTTTTTTAAAAAAATGTCTTGTGTTTTTACTAGGTTTTTTGCTATTTTAAATTTTATGTTGCATCTTTTACTGTCACTTTCTCCGAGTTTGGATTGAAGGCACTTGAGGAGGTAGTTCATGTTCAGACTCAGGTGTTTATTATTTCTTATCAGTAAAACAGCCTCACAACCATGAGTTCAGCAGCTTTTCATTAGTAGGCACAAAATAGCTAACTGTCTCTTGTTACAAGGTCATTTAATACTGAACTATCCAATTTAGAAAGAACACCTAATTTATTTTCCCTTTTAACCCAATAACTGATCCCTCTAAGTCAGCAATGCAGACTTTTCTGTCCAATTAGAAAACATCACCCAAACCCATGAAGAAGGAAGAAGAAGGTGAAGAAGAACAACCTGTCTCTGCCCTAAAACCTCCATTTTGCTTCATATTTATTTCTATATTCTAAAATCCCAAACTCTTGAGTTTTCCACCCTGTGACATTACACACTTCTAACCAACTCCACACCCACAATCCCAGTGCTATCAATCAATTTTGGAAGTTTTCTCCACAGTCTCAGGTCAATGCAGTGTTCTCTTGTGGCTCTGTGCCTTTCAGCACAGAAAAGTTGAAATTCTCAGCATCCAGAGTTCCAACATTTTACTATTTTAAATTTTACTTTACAGGTTCAGATTTGTCATTTTGTGTCATCAGCACAGTGGCACATCAGACAAGTTCTTTCTTTGAGCTGTAGCAGAGAACAATCATTAAAAAAACCCAAAACAACAAAACCCCCACCCCTAACTTGGCTTTCCAGGAAATCTAAATGGAACAAAAAGAAATCTTGGAAAAACACCTACTGGAATAGAATTAAATTATATTTTTCATCTTGCTGCTGCCCAAACCCTTGACGTTTCTTTAGAAGCTGGTGCCATCATGTGGAATAAATTGTGCACTGCTGGGTTTCTAAAATATCCTTATTTTCTTAATTAAATTTTAGTTTTAGCAGCTTCAGTTCTGGTTTTAAAAGCAAAGAGGAAAAAACTTCTAAGCATTTTAGGAGAAAAAGCCCTCATGGAAGGGGAATAATATTTCTAACTGCCTTCAGGAAGTGTGAGTTTTAAAATAACCAGTTATTACAGCACATAAATGCTTTGAAATATCTTTGTGAGGAGAAAAATGCTAATAATGCATAGATTTATTATAAATAAGCTTCATATAATTCTAGAAGGTTTTTGTTGTGCAGTTATAGTTAGATATAATTTTTATTATTTTAGGATCTCATGCAATGCATTTTCTTGTGTAGTTTTTATGTATCTACACTTACATGTTTGGATAATGGTGATTAATAATTCAGATTATTAAATGGTTTTCCTTTCTTTCCTCAAACCTTTTATCCTATATGGGGCTTTTAGGATTTCTGTAACTCACCTGCTCTCAGTTCTTACCAGGAATTTACCAAAGGCTTGAGAAAAATGAGATTTTGTGAATATTTTGAGTTCTCAGAACTTGTTTGAAATATTTTGCACATAGGGTTTTACTTCAGTTTAAATTTAAATTAGGTTTAAATTTAAGTTTAAATTTAGTTTTATTTAGTTGCCCTAAACAAAGGAATTCCATTCTGTGAATTGGAAACTTCCACCAGAAAAGTGGGAAGAGCTCTCCCAGAAGTCAGGTTAAACCACACTGAGAACTAAAGGAATTCCTGCTGTGAAATAAAATATTTCAGAGCTGATTTAATTCAAAACTTCAATTTTAAGTCAAAATACTCAGCAGTGCTGAATGCAACACAACAGAGATTGAAATATTTTTAATTTGCTTTTTAAAATCTATGAATGATGACATGAAATATTTACAGCATCGTGTGTTTTGAACATTTTAATTGGAGCAATTTGGCAAAAACCAAAAACTTCCCCAGAGGAAAGCTGGGCAGTGGAGCTGGGAGAGCAGAGGTGGTTTTGGGGAGGGCAGTGGCTCCTGGTTGATAAATTTGCAATTCCTTTTCCTGCAGTGGCCCCAACCGTGGGCACTACATCACCATCGTGAAGAGCCACGGCTTCTGGCTGCTCTTTGATGATGACATTGTAGAGGTGGGTAACAAAAGAACAACAAAACACCCCAAAACTCTCATTGCAGCCCATTTCTAGGCTCCTCTCCATTGCTAACTTGCATTTCCTTGCTGCACTTAAGAGCTTCTCACTTTTTTTGAGTCACTTTTCAGCCACAAATTGTAATAGAAAAATATTTTTAGTGATGATGTTGAAACAGCTCAAGCAAATTTTTCCTTTTCTGCCAACATGTCTGTAAAGGCTGATATCCACAATATTTATACATCCATGGATTTCACCTAATTATTAAGCAAATATCAAACAACATAGAACAAATGCCACAGCAGAGTTGCTTTTTGTAAAGATGAAAATGCTTTGTTTGTCTTGGAGATCCCGTGGTCAAGGCCTGATTAAGTGTCTAAATAGCAACATCCATGCTTGTGTTGAAATAAAAATGTAGGACATTCCCCATTTTTAACTGTTTTTGATCTTTGCATGGCTTTGAGCATCAGGGGTGGCTCCTCAGTGTGTGTGGCTGTGAGCAGTTCCCTTTTTCCTATTTTTTATATTTTTGGGGTAATTTTCCTCTGTTTCTGTCATAGAAACAGAAACATTTTCCAAGTACAGAATTTTGTCACCTTATTTGGAAATAGTGTTCGCCCCAATATTTTAAAATGCAAGTGTTATCTGTATTTTCCATCCAGGAGATGAACTTCACATTTTAAAAGATGTAAAATAACCATCCTCTTAGTCTGTATTTGTTTTCTGTCAGTCACTTCTATGTTGAATCTTCACTTTTAGTGCAAAACCAAGTTTCTGTTTATCTGCAAGCACTGTTGACACTTTCATAGATGTGCCAAAAATGGCTTTTATATGTGCTGTCTGTTATTGGGCAGTAAATCCAAGGAGCTGTCATGTAGTTCTTCTCTTCTGGGAAAAAACCCACATTTTTTTCCTTTATGTTGCTTTTCTATCTTTAATTCTGGCTTGCTTTTGCTTTTCAAGTTCATCTTTTATAGATTTTTTTTAAATGCTGTAAAAAAAAAGCTCTTTGGAGGTTTTAAATTCTAGGTGTGGCCACCTAACAAAACAGGTTTGAAAAGGTGAGTGCAAAGCTCTTGTTCACAAATATTGCAGCTGAAAACCCAGGAAAAGCTTTTTTCCCCTGAAATGCAAAAATCTTTCTTGCATTTTTGGCAAGTGATGTGAGTGAACAGCTCCAAACTGCAAACAGGAAGGAGTTTGTCCTCATTACCCACTAAATGTCAGCAGTGGGGAAGGCAGATTTATTTGTCTGTTAGGATTTCATGGGAGGGCCAACTCTCAATTAAATTGGAGATTGATGATCCCCAAACATCCTGCAGCATATGGGGGAAACAGCAAATCCAGGGGACAGCTCAGTCCAAGGGGGATCCTGAGCCAGAAATGGGCAGAGAAAGCTGAGCCAATGATCTGGGGCTGATTTGAGTTTGACATTTGTCACAGAGCAGCCAGTGCCAGAATTTACCTGGAAACTCCATCCTTGGAGCAATCCACACTGAGGGCAGGCACAGAATGGCTCTGCTTAAAAAATCCCTCAGGAATTTGAATGCTGGGCTGCATTTGGTTTAAAGAACCAGAATAGATGTCTGGAAATGACCAAATCTCAGTTCATAACAAACATTTTTAATGCCAGGTGAGGTTGCAGAATCCTAAGAATTGTAGCTTTAGAGTAACAGCATCCACTGGTAGTTACTCTGCAGTTACAACTGGGTTAAACTATATCTGGTCAGTAAGAATGGGAAGAATAGAATCTGTATCATCCCCTTTCAGCTCCACTCTGTTTTTTGTGCATAGTGAAATTAAAGGAGGGAGTCAGTTTTGCTGTGCTGAAACTAAAAATATCTGAGGCATGAATTAATATGGATCAAATGTTTGAATTGCATTCAGGATGAGTAGTGGAAATAGGCTTGATTGCATGGCAAGTGAGCTGGCACTTAAAATAAAACATGTTTGACTTGTCTGCTAAATATACTGCAGGAGCAGAGGAGTGTTCTTTCACTAGATTTCTGTTAAAATGTGCCTCTAACAGCCTGTAGTAACGTTCTGTTAATAAATGGTGTGAAAATGCAGCAGCCTCAGCAGGGGATTTCAGCTTCCTCTCACTCCTTGAATGGAGAAAAGACAAAATCTGTTTGGGGGGTTTATTTCCCATCTGATTTTTTAAGAAAATGTGTTTAACAAGGCCCTTAAAGAGAGAATTTCTGCAGTTGATGCATCCTCTGAAAACTCCAATCTGCTTTTTTTGTGCTGGGAAAAGGCTGCTCCCAGCTCAGTGCTGTTTGGCAGTGCTGCTGAGCTCGTGGTGATGCCAAAATCTGCTCAGGGAGCAGAGATCTCACCTTCTCCAAGTGGCTTCTGCAGCTTTCTTTTTTTTTATTTTCTTTTCTTTTAAGGTGTAATCACAGGTTGGTCTCTGCTCCTCCTGAGCAGGGCAGGTGTTCAACCCAGAGCTTCTTGTGTTTGCAACATTTTTTTACTTCCTCAGCTTTATTCCTTGGGAATAAAAGGAAACTTGAGGCTCATCTCCTCCTCAGCCTCTCATTTCTGTGCATCCAGAGTCCTAAAGGGACTAAAAAACTCCATCCCAGTGGAGTGCTGAGCAGCACAGGTGCCTGGGCAAGTTTTATTATTTATTTATGCTCACTGCTGGGAAGCCATTTGTGCTCAGGACCTGAACTACAACATCTTAAAAAACCCTTTAAAATTCCCTCCAGTTGCTGCTTGGAGTATGAGAGCAAAGCAGCTTTTCTGCACATAATCCCAACTTGAAATGCAAGCAGATTTTAATTATATTAGTACAGCAAATCATAATTTTTCTTAAGACACAAACCTTGTGATAATACTCCAGGCTTTGCTTGGTAGGAAAGCTCTTTTATGACCAAAAATCATAATTAGATGAGACCCACAGAGCTCATGAAGCACTTGCAGGACTTTTCTCCTTAAAGGGGTCACAATAATGTAGAAATCTGGACTTATTTTAGCTGAATTTTCAATCTGCACATCTGTACAAAAACCTTCTTACCTGATTACTGACTTTTTTTTAAATTATAAAATAATTTAATTATGAAAATACTCAGGCAAGGTACCACCAGCATGAGAAAAGCAAGTATAAAAATGTCATGCAGTCCTTTAAGGATCCATTTTCGTGGATCACTTTTTTGTAGTCCAGTTTAGGACTGCACCCCTTCTGAAAAGTTTATTATTTCATCCTCATTTCCTGTTTTTTTCAGTAGTCAGTAAGTTATTAAGTGGGAAAAAAATGTTTTGTTGGATTGAATGATGTTGGAGTGTCACCATGTCAGCACTGCTTGGTTTTCCCAAGAGCTGGGAATAATGGTTTATCTGGGAAGAGGCTTTTAGGGTGGTGATATGATTGAAACTAATTAAAACTTCCATTCATTTTCAGAAAATTGACGCCCAGGCCATTGAAGAATTCTATGGGTTAACATCAGACATCTCCAAAAACTCTGAGTCTGGATATATCCTCTTCTACCAGTCCAGGGACTGACAGGAGACACAAAGGATGGACACAAGGAACAAGGGATCAAGCTATGTCCAGGTGGACGCTGTGTGTGCCAGCAGAGCAGCTCCTCGTGGTGCTGTAGGACCAGGACAGACCCAGGGGAGGGCAGAGCTCCCTCCTCCCCCTTTGGAGGATTAGTGCTGAACTGCCCTAACAAGAAGAGCTTTTGTTCCAGTTTTCTTTCTGGGCTTTTTTTGGGTTTTTTCTTTTACGTGCTATCTTCCAAAATCTGTGTTACCTCTACTTGAAACCCGGCTGCTTATTTGTTCATGAACTCAAGAAGAGATTTCAAAGTAGCATTGTAGGATT
Source organism: Ammospiza nelsoni (assembly GCF_027579445.1). NCBI lineage: Eukaryota > Metazoa > Chordata > Aves > Passeriformes > Passerellidae > Ammospiza > Ammospiza nelsoni. Next base: position 17,770,781 of record NC_080647.1, on the reverse strand, counting down.
TTTACCATTTAAAGTTGGCCTGAGGCTATAACTTGGTTTCTGCCATCGTTTTTCTGTATTTTAGCAGAATGATTTCAATATTCAGTGTCAGCTGAAGGCGTATTTTAGGATATGAGCAGCAGCTGCTTGCTGGATATTTTTGGTGACTCAGACTTGAGAAGCAGTACAAAGCTAAGACATATTGGAAATGTCAAGTCTGTAATTTTTATAAAGAAAAAGCAGACAAACCCTTCTCTCTGCGGCATTGTAAACCTCTCCATTGTGCATTCTCTTGGGTTTAGAGAACACTAACAGCACTGCTTCTTTTTGTACTCTTCTTTGTGCTGTTCTGTTTCTCCTGCAGAAGGCAGAGAGGTGTCTCCACAGCCAGCCTCTCCTGCTGTGCATTTTCCTTTGCAAGCAGCAGTTTTGCCTCCAGTTGCTGCAGGTTCCAGGGGAGCAGAGCAGCCCTGAGCTGTCAAAGACCATGTCTGCTGTAGAAAAGTTGGGAATTCCAGCCTTTCTTGGAGCTGTTGCATAAACCAAAAGTGCCCTCATTCTGAAGCAGGATCTGTTCCACATTTCACTCAATTCCAAGCAAACTGATGCAAGTTGCATTTTGAATCTATGCTAATCCACAGAAACAGCACCAGTTGGGAAGGGTTGGCCAAGGGAAGGTGTTTAGGGAACTAATCCAGGAGTTCTGAGTCTTCAGGGTGATGAACAGTGGGAAGGAAAACCAACCCACCCAGCAGACATTACCTGGTCAGTGTTGAGCCATTGCTGGTGATGTTTGTCTCCATCTGGGAATCATAACCCCCCTAAAATGCTTCTGATTGTTTTACCTCTCTAGGCCTTGCTTCCCAGTGGAGATGGTTGGTCTGTTGAAGACTGAAATGAAGCAATTATCTGTTATGTGTGTATATTCTAATCTCAAGGATAACTAGGAGGAAAAGACTAAAGAAGTTGGTGAGAAATCTCAGAAAATCTTGTGCAAGTTTCCTTTGGAGAAGTGCTGTTGCTGTGCCAAGGCCTGTCACAGCTGGCTCCAGCCTCCCAGTGGGAATGTGTCCTGCTGGGTCCCTGAGCTGTGTGTCCTCAGTGTGGCTGTCACAGCCCCTCATCTGTCCCCAGTGCTTGTTGTTCTTGAGGATCTTTAACTTATGCAATTCTGTGGCTTGTGCAGGATATTCGATATTTTACCAAAACACTGTCCTCAGGAAAGCAGCATCTCCCAGCTCCTCGTGCTGCCTGTGTCTGTTCCTTCCTCTCATGACCACAAAGGTGATGTTTAGCAATTAACTCCTGCCTACAAAATGCAAATGAACCTTTGCCATTGTATTCCAGCTGGGTGCAGCTTCCATTCTCCTGGCACATCTCTTCCAGAAGATAAAATATGGACATTGGGTTTTTTAATTCTTTTTTATTATACAGAGTACTGTCATTTTAAGAGACACATTCAACAGCAGCAAATGTTCTTGTCATCTTGTTCTGTTGTGTGACAATTGTTCCTGGCTAAGAGTCTTCTCCCCTTCTCCACACACAAGCTGTGAGTCCTCTCCTGGTGATGCCACCAGAAGACTCTCATCACTGAGTCTTGCAAAAAATGAAAAAAAAAAAAGAGAGCACTGAGTTAAAAATAATCTAAACAGTAAATACAAAAAGTAATGTAGTACACTAGACATGTATTTTGTATATCTGGTGATACCTTTTTACAAATAAAATACCTGACTGAGAGATAATATTGAAAGATATATACTATAGATTAAAAACTGCTCAAAGTGCACTTTTGCTACAGATTTATAAGGAGACTAAAAGGAATTAAATGGGAAGAGAATGGTGTGATGTGACTTCTGTATAATAAATGACCCCTCCTGTCTCCAATAAAGGTCATTATGATCAAACCTGCAGCACCCAGAGGTTTTTCCTTGAATTTCACTCCTTAACCTCTCCCAGCCTGCTGCCTGGCTGAGGATCCTGATCCTGCTGTGTTTGCATCCCTGTAACCTGTGCAGGAATGGGTCAGAGCAGGAGAGATGAATAATTCATTCAGTGTCAGAGATTGGAACTGCTGTGCTGGTGCAGCAGGGAGAGGTTATCCAGGGCCTCTGTTCCTCCTTCCCCCATCACCCTGGAGCTCTGCTCCTGCCTTCCCTGAGATTTCTGCTCCCTCTTCCCCCTCTGTTGTGCTCCCTGAGATTTTGTTGCAAATATCTTCTGACTGATCTGGAACAGAGACATTTAAAGGCAAAAACAGGAGCCTGTGCTTGGAGCTGTTGAGGTTCATTGCAGGACAGGTTTTCATTTTGTTGTGGTTCACTGCAGTTCACCTTAGTACAGGAAAATGGGATCCTGTGAGTAGGAATTTATGGGAATACAATGCAGTGGGAGCAGGCAAGATTGGAAGATGGCAGCTGCTCTGTAAAACCAGGTTGTAAATCCCAAATGCTGTCTGGCCCCTGTCCTGCTGGGTCACACCTCAGCAGGAAATAAATAAGTTGAGCTAATTTTAACTGCAGTGAACATGAGCTGGACTTGCAGGAAGAGCATTCCCTGGAAATTGGGAGAAAACAACCAAACCCAGAAGGGCTGAAAGCAAAGTGGTTTGAGCTGGTTTGAGCCACCAGGGCAGGATGGAGCTGGGATCTGGGAGCTGGGCTGGTCCCTGCAGCTCTTCTCCAGACCCTCTACTGGAGCGAGGGTGGAGACCATCCCATGCTTATTATTTCTCTATTAAATGATGTTTTGCTTCAAATTCCACATTTGTGGAGAGGCTCTGCAGCCCAGAGGTGCTCTCTGACCTGATGGTGGTGCTCAGCACATTCTGGGTACCAGCAGGAGCTTTTAAAGACCCGGTGCCAGCTCAGTTTAGGAGACACTTTAAACAAATCCTATTTGATGGGTACAAGAAAGAAAATGGACTGACAAAACCCCCTGAGACGAGTCAGGCATTTAGCAAAAGGAAACAATCCCTGAAGTGTAATTAATTCCCAACGTGTGAAGTGCTGCTGGCTCTCACTAATTAACCCTGGGGCTGCTGCTGCTCCTGCAAACCCGACCTGGCTGGGGCATCTCTGCAGGATCCGGGGGACATGAGGTGTCTGGAGGGAGAGATCAGGGTGGGGAGGGTTAGGGATGGAGCAGGGGAGGGTTGGAGATGGAGCAGGGGAGGGTTAGGGATGGAGCAGGGGAGGGTTAGGGTTGGAGCAGTGTTGGGTTATACACGAAGCAGTGGCACTGACGTGGTTCCAGCGTCATCCTGTCCTTGTGCCCTGCAGTCAAAGCTGCAAAGGGAAACGCTTTGATCTTTACACATCGTTTGTGGCAGGATGAATGGCCTCGAAGTGACACTGGGGCACTTCAGGTGAGATATTGGGAATCAGGAATTCCTCCCTGGGAGGGTGGCAGGCCCTGGCACAGCTGTCCCTGGATCTCTGGCAGTGCCCAAGGCCAGGCTGGATGGGATTTGGAGCAGCCCATCCCCATCCCTGCCATGGATTGGGATCATCCTTAAGGTCCCTTCCAACCCCTCCCCTCCCTCGTGGGATGTTTGGATCTGCTGCAGTGTGGGGATGTTTCTGCACCCGCAGGAGAAGGAAGGATGAATTAATTACGCAGCAGCAGCTGTTAAATGTTTGAGTTGCTAATAATGAGTGCATTAGTTGTTGTCAGTTGTTTTAAAAGCTCCCAAATACAAATAACAACCACAAATACAAAACACTGCAGTGGTTACAACACTTCAGCTCGTGTAAAATCAATTAAAAACATTCAGTTAGTCCCAGCTGGGTCTTCCCTGGTGATTTCCAAGTCCCAGGCAGGGTGAGGGGAGGGCAGAGGGGCGAGGATGGGGTTTGGGAGCTCTTTGGGGTCGGGAACATCCCAGACCTACCAGAATTCATTTTGTTTTCCAGGTGGTTTTTAAATGGAGCGAGCTCCTTTAGCAGAACGTGTTGTGTGAGGAATTTTGATGCAGAAAAGAGACATTTACTCGGATTTAAGGCCTGGAATTAGCAGGGCCAAGCCATCAAGAGCTGAACTGAATCTGGGGCTCTTGGGAGGCTGAGCCCAAATGCAGCTGAACTTTGTGTGTCCATGAGCTCGCAGGTGGAGTTCAGCAGGAGCTGAGTTTGGGAGTGATTAAGTGCCCTAATTAGCGCTCAATTAAGTGGTTTTGTTTCCTTCTCGGAGGAGCAGCCACAGCTACTGCAGCAAATCATTGCCAGGCAGAAGGCAGGGAAGTGCTGTGGGGAATGGAATGGAATGGAATGGAATGGAATGGAATGGAATGGAATGGAATGGAATGGAATGGAATGGCCCAAAGGAAGGGAAATCCCATCTGTTGGTGCTGCTCTGCATGCCCAGCTGTGTCCAGGGACACTTGGGAGCACAGGGTTGCTCTCTTGGGGATCTTTGTGGGATAAATCCCCTCAAAGCCAGCAGGGAAATGTGTTCAGCCAGGAATCTCACACTGATGACAGCTCAGAGACCTCCTTGTCTGGACTCCTTTGCATCCCCCACCGTTTGGGTCTGTTTGTCCTTCTGGATGATGTGAAAGGATTGGAATATTTGGATATTTTGGAAGCATCAGCTGCACAGCAGGGTCCTTGCAGGTCATGGGAACTGTGGTGGAGGGAAGTTTCCATCCCTGCATCCCAGAGAACCCCAGGATGGTGAAACCTGTGCAGGTCCAACCCACACCTGTAAAAATCCTCTCTTTCCCATCAGCTGGACCAGCTGAGGTGAAATCCTTCAGAGTTTTGCTTCATTTGGAAGCTGCTCCCACCCTCCCACCCTCATCTCCTCCTCAGCAAATCCTGAGGGAATTGCAGAGGCAGCACGTGGGGGTGATCAGGGACAGGGTTATTCTTGGCCATCCTCCCCAGGTCCTCTTTTTCCTTTTTGCTTTTTTTTGAACATTAAACTGCTCATTTTCAGATTTTGAGTCACAATATTTCTCCAAGCAAAAGGCCACGAGTCTGGAAAAAATCCAGTTTATTCCTTCAGAATTCTCTGCCATCATTTCAGCCCAGAAGAGCCAAAGCAGAGCTGGGACCTGCTGCTGCTGCTGGCATGGGGGGACAGTGCTGACACCTCCAGGGTGCTGAGGGTGCTCATCCCCTGCCAGGTGTCCCCTGAAAGGTGAGGACAGTGTGGGTTGGTGATGATCAGGAAGGGGCATTATGCCAGCAGACAGAGCAAAAATGGAATTATTTTATCATTATATATTTTTTTGTTATTTTATTTCTTTTATATTTAATTATTTATAATTATATATACTCACCTCTAGGGAGTAGTAAAGTGAAAAATGGAGATTTTACTCCTTTTTTCCCCCTGGTTTCACATGGATGTTATAAAACTGAACCTAAGCCCAGGTTTAAATGGAATTTCTTGAACCCCAGACCCAGCAGAAAAGCCAAGCTTTGGTTTTATTAACGTTTCCACGGGAGGAGGTTGCTGGATTTGGGAAAACCAATTTCTCTGTGCTTCTTCCCCCCAGTGTGAGCCAAGTGCTCCAGAGCAGTGACTCGGGGACAGGAGGATTCCCAGGAGAGCTGGACACGCCTTATCTTCAAAAAATATCTCCAACAACCTCAAACCCTCTGAAACAAGGTGGGGAGGGCAGGACGCGATCCTGGGCTGTGGGCAGGGATGGAGCAGGGAACAGGAGATGTGTTTGTGCTGGGAACAGGGAGGGACAAAGCCAGGGGACACTGGGCTGTGCTGGGGGACAGCGGCTGCAGGAGCATCCTCTGGAGCGGGGGGAAAATGGGAAAGGAAAACCAAGAGCTTGGGGGCACTCTGTGTGTGGTGGCTGGTAAAAATAGCTTAGAAACTGTTGGAAAATAGTTGATGGATCGTTAGTGCTGTTAGTTTGGTTGTTATATTGTAAAAGGGATTGAAAAGGCAGTTATATGAAATATGGTACTCAAGGTACCATAACGCGCCTCAGTGAAGAAGCCGGAGTTAAAGCCAATAAATAGACAGGACCAGTGTGGGGGTGTCGAGCTGCCTGGTGCTCCACTTCAAAGCTGGGAATTTGTTCCCCAGGATTTCTGGAAGCCAATGTCCTTCCTGCCCAGTGAAGTGCACCATGAGCCAGCCTGGACAGAGCTGTAATGGCCAATTGAGCGCCTTAAACCTTCATGCAAGTGAAGGATCCAAACAGAAACCAATCCAAAGGGACAAAAAAACAGGATAAAAAGGGGCTCCTGACCCACTGAATGTGTGCTGCTGTGTAGCATCCCATGAATTCTCCCCCTTGGTCAATCCCCAAGCCCTCAGCCCTGGAAACATTAACTGCTTACCATAGAGTCATCCCTCCCAAAGGGGAAAAGAGTTGTGACCGTGTTCACAGGGGTCTGAGGGTGAGGGAAGAGATGAGGATCTGACTCCATGTTTCAGAAGGCTGATTTATTATTTTATGATATATATTATATTAAAACTACACTAAAAGAATAGAAGAAAGGATTTCATCAGAAGGCTGGCTAAGAATAGGAAAGAATGATAACAAAGGTTTGTGGCTCAGACAGAGAGTCTGAGCCAGCTGACTGTGATTGGCCATTAATTACAAACAACCACATGAGACCAATCACAGATGCACCTGTTGCAGTCCACAGCAGCAGATAATCAATGTTTACATTATCATCAGGGAATCATCGTGGAATGGTTCAGAAGAGACCTTAAAGATCATCTGGTTCCACCCCGTGCCAGGGACAGGGACACTTTTCCCTCTCCCAGGTTTCCCCAAGCCCCACCCAACCACTTCCACGGATGGGGAGTCACCTTGCTTTGGGTTTCATCCCATCCATGTGCACCCTGCTGTTCCTCCAAGCCTGCTGGGAGGTGTTTAGGGAGGTCTCTCTTGTCCTTGTGCATCTTTGATGGATTTGAGCTCTGCTCTCCCCTTGGCAGCCAGTGCTGCACCATCAGCAGCTCCGTTCCCTGTGGCAGGGGGAAGTTCCATCCCTGCATCCCAGGGAATCCCTGGATGGTGAAACCTGGGTAGGTCCAACCCACACCTGCAAAAATCCTCCCTTTCCATCAGCTGGACCAGTGAGGTGAAATCCTTCAGAGTTTTGCTCCATTTGGAAGCTGCTGAGCAGTCCCCAGCACTGCTCCAGGGAGCCTCAGGTGCTGGGAGAAGCTGAGCTGTTTATTTCCCCCTTTTCCTTCACTCCAGAAGGATTTGGGCTGTCCCAAGAGCCTGCAGAGCCAGGAGCAGAGGAAGGAGGGCTGGGCTGGCTCAGGGATTTTCCAGCGGCTCTCACTGTGCATTAGCTCTCTTTTATTTACCCTGCTGAGCAGGTTGCCCTGCCCAGGCACAGCCCTGCTCCCCACCAGGGTTTTGCCCCTTGCCAGGGCACCCGTGGTACCCCAAACTCCCTGATCTGGGGTCCCTTCCTCGGGCACTCCCTCCTGGCTGGGCAGCGCTGTGGGGCATGGAGGAGGTGAGGCCCCCATCGTGCTGTGCCACCCCTCGGGTTGTGACACCTGGAGAGGTTTAGAGGATGAAAATGCTGCTCTTTCCTCTAAACTCAAAAGGTTTAGAGGATGAAAATGCTGCAGTTAGAGGGGAAATACCCCTGGATTTGCCCAATGCAGTGCCAGGCAGGAAGGGGCTCCCAGAGCCACCTTGGGGTGCCTCTGCTGGGGCACAGGGACGGAGCTCAGCCCCGGGGATGCTCCAGCCCCGGGGATGCTCCAAAACCCAAAACAGCCCCCAGGGCCGGGCCAGGCTGCTGGGGGGGGGGTTCTGGCGTGGCCCCACCTGCTCTGGGTGCTCCACAAACCAACCCCGCTGCCTTTCCTCCCCTTCCCCGCGCACTAATTGAGCCGAGGCACTAATTAACGCCACAGCACCCAGCCGTGCGCCGGGAGGATGCTCTGATCTCCCCGTTCCCGGTTTAGCAGGGTCAGGAAATGCCACACCCTGTGCCCTGGGGTGAAATCTGTGACATTTCCCTAAACCTGCCGTGAGCAGGGCTGGGGCCGGGCTGTGAGCGCTCAGAGATGCTCCGGGGATCCCTCCCCAGCACCGGCAGCTCGGGCTCGGCTTATTCCTCCCAAAATCCCCGCGATGTTTTTTCCTCTGTGGGGTTTTGTTCTCTCAGAAATCCACGCAGCTAAAAACAGCCGTGAGCCCGCGGCGTCCCGGTGTGAATCCGTGTGCGGAGCCGCCCCCCGGGCTGCGCTGGTGCTGCGCCCTTTAAAAACCTCTGCTGTGCCTCAAGAAACGCCTGATGGGGAAAACGAGGGGGTTCCCTCGCTGAAAGAACCTCCCGGACTCAGATTATCCCGAAGTGGATGATTTCGAGTCGGATTTCATTAAGCACAGGGCTGTGGTAATTTGGTTGTGTGGCTGCGGAGAAGCTCTGCCTTCCCCAGGGCTGGGGTTGTGCACCTTGGGATGCAGGGAGACAGCAGGACGGGATTTGGGTGTCAGGAACCCATCAGGGCAGGATTTGGGGGTCAGGGGCTTGATGAGAAAGAATCTGGGGGGTTAGCACTCAACAAGGGAAATTTGAGGGAAAGAGACTCAACAAGGGGAATTTGGGATGCAGGAACACCCACCAGGGTAGGATTTGGGGATGCAGGGCAGGATGTGGGATGCAAGGACTCAGCAGGGCAGGATTTGGGATGCAGGACAGGATTTGGGATGCAGGAACATCTTGCAGGGCAGGATTTGAGGATGCAGGGACCCATTAGGGCAGGATTTGGGATGCAGGGCAGGATTTGGGATGCTGGAACACAACAGGGCAGGATTTGGGATGCAGGGACCCATCAGGGCAGGATTTGGGATGCAGGGCAGGATTTGGGATTCAGGGACCAGGCAGGGCAGGATTTGGGGAACTCAGCCCCCAACGAAGCGGATTTGGGCACAGACACCCCGTGAAGCACGAGGGGATTCATGGAGCAGAGGGAATTCCAGTGCTCCCCCCTCCATGGGTGTGGTGCTGCCAGCGTGAGGAGCTCCCAAAACGCCTGGGGAATTTGCCAGGCTGGGTTTGGCGGGGCTGTGGTGGCTTGGAGAGGACAGAGGTGGTGGGACAGAGCCTTCCCCAGTGCTGGCAGTGCCACCGTGGCATGAGAGCACCCAAAACCATCAAGCCCCCATGGAGGAATGGTGGATTTGTCTTTCCAAACCAGCTGTGGGTCTGCTGGTAGATAAAACCAGCACTGGGAGGTAAAAGAAACAATGGGAACGATTCCCTCATTGATGAATGGAAAAAGACATTTGGTTTTACAAATAAACCTCAGGTTTTTTGATAAATGAAATTAGACATTGAAAGAGGAAAGAAACAATGGGGAAGAAAAGCTCCTAAATTCCATAAGAATTAAAAATGAAAAGGGAGGGTTGTACATTAGAGGGGAATCTTTGGTATCAAGTGTATTGGGAAGTCTGAACCTCTCAAGTACCTCAGAAATGGGGTAAGAGAGAAGGGAAATGTGGGTGGAAATTGGGATAAAAAGGAGGCTGGGTGTTCCAAAAATTGGAGAGATCCCAGGGGAATGCCCCATGGCCTTATTCCAATAAATTAAAAGGACTCCTCTGTCTCCTTTTGGACATAAACCTCTGGTGTTTGTGGATTAATTTCCCTAACAGGGTTGAAGGCTACAGTCACCCAGCCAGGAGGGGATGGGCACAGTGACACTGGTGGGAGGGGATGGGCACAGTGACACTGGCTGGGATGGTCACGGTGACACTGGCTGGGAGGGGATGGGCACAGTGACATTTCCTTGTCCTCGGTGCCCTGGTGGCCGCGTTCCCAAAGGTGACACAGGCACAGCTCCCCCAGCCCGGTGCAGTTCTCACCTTTCCGAGCAGGGCAGCAGCTCCTGGCAGAGGGATCAGGCTCTCCTGGGAGTGCTGTGATTCCCTCAATGGAGGGAAAAGCCCTGAGGAGGGGTGGGGAGCTCAGCAGGGTCTGCCCCTGTCACCCCAGAACCCCTGGAGCTCCAAACCCAACCCCAGTGCTCATCCAGACCCCTCCCAGCCCTGTGATGTCCCCAAACACCAGGATGTCCCATGCTCAGGGACCTGCCTGGCCATCCCTGCAGCCAGGGTACCAAACTGTGCCAAAAAGTTCCAGCAAAGGGGAGTTTGGGCCAGATTTGTTGGGATTTTCAGTTTGCTCAGCGTAAGGGAGGGATCCTCTCCCCTCGGCTGCCATCCCTATAGCAACCAGCAGCCTCTTCTGTTAAACAAGCGACTCATCACACACGGCTGCACTCGGGTCAGGGATGCTGCTTGTGACTTCCAGCTCTCACAAGGGAGCTGACCTTTCAGGAGGGAAAAAAAAATCAGAAAAACCCCGGGGGAACAGCTCAAACCTGGGTGGGAAGGTGAAGTTCTGGGTCTCATCTTCCCCATCCATCCTGCTGCTTTTAGCTCCCACTAATCCTTCAAATTCAGCAGTTTTGAAGAATTGGGAGGGGTTTCCCTGTTGCTGCTTCTCCCATTGCCTGCTCCAGGTGCCTTTGTGCCATGAATCCATCCCTGGGGCTCTGGGGGATGTTCCTCAGCCAAGGCACCTCCAGCAGCACCAGGGCACAGGCCCAGCACAGCTCTGGGGTGGAGCCCCCAGGGCAGAGAGAATTCCTGTGGGACCAGAGACCCTCCCTGCTTCAAACCCCAGCCTGAGGATGGAGAAGGGAAATTCCCAGGATGTTCAGCAGCTCTCCACTCTGGCTGGGTGTTCACACCCCTGGGAATGTCTCTTTTATCCTGGGGAAATCTCCAAATGCTGAGACAGCTCTGTAAGTGGTGCTGAAGGAGAAATTGCAATGCCCAGAGAGGGAAAACCACTTCCACACCCCCAAAATCCAGGTGGGCACAGCTCAGGCTGAGGGTTGGGGTGTGGCTACATTGCTGGCAAGCCCCACTCATGGCTCTCTTTAAGTAAAGAGATTTTTTCCAAGCCAAGCACTTGGTTTATGGGAATGATTTCACTCCCAGCCTGCAGCTGTGGCCTTTTCTGGGTGATGTCCTAACCCAGCCAGTCCTGGAAAACTCTTCATCCAGGCATTGTGGTTCCCCAGGCTGATTCCCAGGAATGTGCCCTGCTCAGGAGGGGAGCCCAGTGCTGTGGCCCCACACAGGGTCCTGCTGAAATTTCACAAGCCTGAGTTACAGCCAATAAATAGACAGGACCAGCATGGGGGTGTCGAGCTGCCTGGTGCTCAACTTCAAAGCTAGGAATTTGTTCCTGGGATTTCTGGAAGCCAATGTCCTTCCTGCCCAGCAGGAATGGAGCTGGACGGGCTGGAGGTGCTTCCAGGGCCACCACAGGAGGTTCCCCCATTGAAAACCTTGTGTTCCCTATGGAAAACCTCGTGTTCCCCATAGAAAACCTCGTGTTCCCCATGGAAAACCTCGTGTTCCCCATAGAAAACCTCGTGTTCCCCATGGAAAACCTCGTGTTCCCCATGGAAAACCTCGTGTTCCCCATTGAAAACCTTGTGTTCCCTATGGAAAACCTCGTGTTCCCCATGGAAAACCTCGTGTTCCCCATTGAAAACCTCGTGTTCCCCATGGAAAACCTTGTGTTCCCCATAGAAAACCTCGTGTTCCCCATGGAAAACCTTGTGTTCCCCATGGAAAACCTCGTGTTCCCCATGGAAAACTTCATGTTCCCCCATGGAAAACCTCGTGTTCTCCCATAGAAAACCTCGTGTTCCCCATGGAAAACCTCGTGTTCCCCATGGAAAACTTCATGTTCCCCCATGGAAAACCTCATGTTCCCCATGGAAAACCTCGTGTTCTCCCACGGAAAACCTCGTGTTCCCCCATGGAAAACCTCGTGTTCCCTATGGAAAACCTCATGTTCCCCATAGAAAACCTCGTGTTCTCCCACGGAAAACCTCGTGTTCCCCATGGAAAACCTCGTGTTCCCCATGGAAAACCTTGTGTTCCCCCAAGGAAAACCTCGTGTTCCCCCATGGAAAACCTCGTGTTCCCTATGGAAAACCTCATGTTCCCCATAGAAAACCTCGTGTTCCCCATGGAAAACTCGTGTTCCCCCATGGAAAACCTCGTGTTCCCTATGGAAAACCTCATGTTCCCCATAGAAAACCTCGTGTTCCCCATGGAAAACCTCATGTTCCCCATGGAAAACCTCGTGTTCTCCCACGGAAAACCTCGTGTTCTCCCACGGAAAACCTCGTGTTCCCCCAAGGAAAACCTCGTGTTCCTCCAAGGAAAACCTTATGTTCCCCCAAGGAAAACCTCGTGTTCTCCGTGCCAGTCCTCCAGGAGGGATCACCAGGGGTTTCAGGGGTTGGATGGAGCAGCAAATCCATCCCTGCATGGATTCTACACTCAGTGCCTGTGGATTCAGCTGTGCTGGTCTGTCCTTAGGGCAGCTGAGGGTTTTTCCACACAGAGCTGGAACCTTCCTGGTGCTCAGAGCTGCTTCTCTGCTGTGGCTCCAGGGTTTGGTGCTCAGAGCTGCTCACTCCAAGCCTGGTTTTGGAAAACTCCCATTGGTGGCAGGGGCACAGCAGGGAGGGATGGCTGCCCAGCACTCAGATCAAAAACCTCCAAGTTTTCTAATTTTTTAAGGACTTTTCCTATTTTTCCCCATCCAAACCCCTAGAAAACTTTCCTTACCCCTGTGTCACATCAGGTAAATTGTGTTATTGTTAATTATTAATTATCACACTCATATTTTGCTGAATATTTTGCCTCATATTCTGCAGGCTCCCAGTGTTCCCTATGGCTGAATGGCAGTTTAGGGAAACAGTCACTCCTGGTGAGGCACCCAGCCAGAGCAGCACACAGAGCTTGGGAGAGGGAGTAAAACACAGTGCAAAACCCTTTATTTGAAAAAAAAAAAGCCAAAAAACCCCATAAAACAAAACAAAAGAAAAGACAAAATAAAAAAAAAAAAACAAAACCAAACCAAAACCAAAACAAAAAAAAACCAAAACAAAACAAAGCAAACCAAAACAAACAAACAAAAAACCCAACAAAAAACAAACAAACAAAACAAACAAAAAAAAAAACCTTTTCCCAGAAGCCCTTCTCAGCAACATATGGTGACACAGCATGTGCCAGCAAAGGTGCTCCAAAACGTGTCCCTCTGGCTCAGGAAAGGACTTGGAGCAAAACCATTCGTATGAGGATGATATCACTGATGGAAGGAGCAGAATTCCTCCCCCTGGCTTGGCTGAGTGTTTGTTTGGTGGGAATTAAGGAGAAGAGGTTGGAGTGAACTTGGGATTGTTCCTTCCCTCCTGGCACAGCCAGGCACTGTCCCCCTAAATGGGAATTGTTCCCTGCATGTGTAACAGGACCAGGTGTCTTGGTTTGGAAAGGCAGGAGTCTGCTAAGGAAGGCAGGAGCCTCTCCTGAAATGGAGAATGTAAACCCTCCCCACCCCTCCCAATTGCTATAAATTTTAAATTAAGGGGCTCTCAGGCAAAAATATGGGAGCAGGAAATAACAGTTCTTTAATAGGGAAGGAAAAAAATAAGAGGATAAAATAAACAATGCAGTACTAGAACAACACTGACAGAGTCAGAACCCAACCTGACACCCTGTGGGTCAGGGTGTTGGTGGCAGTCCCATTGGAATTGTGGCTCAGCCCTCCTGCAGTGTCAGGGGTGGCTCTGCTGGAGCAGGGATCCTGGAGAGAAGGATGGATTCTTCATCTGAAGATCCAGTGGAAGGAGAGGCAGCTGCTGTTCCTCTGGGGAATCCAGTGGAGAAGCCGTGCTGGTGTCTCAAAACCTCTGGATTATATCTGGGTAGGAATGCTTGGCTCCTCCCCCTGGGCTCACATCTCCCAGTGGGATGCTGTAGTTCTTATCAGCCATGCAGTGACATTCAATAGCTGTTATCAGCAATGTCCCCTCCCAGGGAGGTGTGAATGTGGTTACTCAGAGAGAGAGATAAGGCAAACTGCCCACTTGATAAAGACAATCTGTCATACAGATGGTAATGGAAAACATCTTGCATTACAATCTTCAACACCAGGGCAGTGGGACACGGTGTCCCCACTGTCCCCAGGCTGGGCAGCCCAGAGGGAAGGGGCAGGAAGGTGATCCCTGCTGCTGGCAGAGCCAAAGATCCGCCCGTGGCTCTCCAAGAGGCAAAGTCAGGGTTGCAGCAGCGCTGTGCCACAGGGCACCCTTGCAAGCCAGGACCTGGAAGGGCCCACCCCAGCCACCTGGAGAGGCATTTCCAGGCAAATCAGCAGCTTTTCCACAGAGCTGGACGATTTCGTCAGCCACACTCCTGCCTGCCACCCTCCCATGCCTGGCTTTGGCACCTACATCTCAACCACCCCAACCCACCACAGAGCCCTGGTCCTTCCCACCAGGCTGGGATGCTGCAGCTGGAGAATTCCCATCTTTCCAGTGGCAGCAGTGAGAAAATGGCCTCATTTCCAGCAGGAATTATGCAAAGCCTGTGAATGTAGGGCTCCATCGCTCGCAGCAGCGCAGCCCCCACGGCCCCGTTTTGGGGAGGGCTTGTTTGCCATCCTGATTAGTCAGCACTGCTAATTATAGCTGAGCTTTTCCTGCTTCCAGCTCCTCAAGCACCGTTGGAGTAACAGGAACAAGGGAGGTGCTGGAACGGGGCTGGATCCACTCGCTGCAGAAAAGAGAAATAAAATGTGGGGAATGTCCAGCTCTGGGCCTGGCTCAGCGGGCACAAGGCACAAGGAGCTCATGGATGTGCCAGCTCAGCCACAGGATGCTCCCAGAGGAATGGGAGCTGGGCTGGGAAAAGCTGGTGGGATGCCAGGGGTGATGATGTTTCCCCAAAGCAAAGATAAAAAGCTGATTTTGGTACTTGTGGAGGTGAAAATGCTGGAGAATTGGAGTTGTGGTTATCCCTCTGTACTACCAGTGTGCCTTAAACAGCAGCTCTTGCTCCAGCTTTGGTTCCCAGTGGGCTGGGCTTGGGACACCATGCCATCAGTGACTGCCAGCCCGGTTTTAACTTGCCACCCACTGGTTTTAACCAGAAAAGCACAAATTCTAAGGGAGGATGGGCCCCAGGTAAAGCCCTGCTCTGGGCTGGGAGCACCCAGCAGCCCCACAGGAAAACCTGCCTTGTTCAGCACTGAGCTTTCTCCCAAGGGCCAAAATCCAAGGACAATGGTGAGGAATGAAGGTGGGAGACTTTTTCCATGCTGAACAGCATTCCCAGGTGAGGCTGGTGGCCTCTTGCTCTGTAATTAGTGTCAGGCTTGTGTCTTTGCTTAGCTTTGATCTTTGCTCCTCTCTATTGAGTCTATAATTTAAACACAGATAAATTCCTATATCTAATATATGAATATTCCCAGAATAGTCTTGCAGCTACTCAGGGAGTTCAGAATATTGAATACAACTTGAAAAAGTAGATTGTCAAGCCTTGAAAACAGGGTATGCAGTGGCCCATCCTCTCATGTGCAACAGGGCTGCTCTGGGCACAGCAAGATAATGTCATATTTGTCACCCAAAAATCTCAGCATTCTTGGGGTCCTTTCCAATCCACTGCTCCCCCTTGCACAGGGGAACCCCCAAAAAATCCCATTGGAGAGATGGGGCTGCTTTTCCCTGGGTAGGAGGACAAGCAGCTCCCAGTGCTGGCTGAAATCCACTGGGATGTGTGTTTGGAAAGGGAATTTCTGGAGCCCAAGGGGTAACAGTGCAGGGACTGGTGTTCCTGTAGGACACAGCAAAAACATCCCAGGATTGGGGCAAATCTGTGCTGGGATGGCGAAGGGAGGAGCTGGAGCTGGGAGGGAAGGGGCTGCTGTGGGTGTTTGAGGGGAGAGGGCAGGAAGGGTGGGATGCTGGATGGGGCCAAGGCAGCTGCAGTGACCCACGGGGTTTGGGATCAGCCGGGACCCTCTGGAGCGCTCGTGTGATAGTAAAAGGTTTCAAAATCATAAAATTCGGGGAATTAGAAAGAAGCTAGACTTAGTGGGGCCCTGGAAAAATGTCAAAAATAGACTCTGAAAATGTGAGGCTTTGTGTTTGCCAGCTCATGTGAAATTGCACCTGCGTAAGCAGTGTATGATAAATGGTATAATTGTTAGATGTGATGATTGTTTAGTAATTAAACATATTATTGTTTAATCGTAAGAAGAATCATTAGAAGCTATGTTAGAAGTTTGAGGGGGACCACGAGGAGCCCATGCTTGGATGAAATCTATGGATACAACAGAACAACATCAGTTTAATAATTAAGAAGAAAGTTATATAACGATAGAATACAAACACACGTCGGGGTCCGATTTGGGTTTGTACCCCTGACACCCAGAGCTCTTCAATAAAAATCATTCTGTGATTATGTGTTTCTGAATGCTGACAGTGTCCCTGCCAGGGCAGCTCAGGGGCCAGGGGCCAGGCCGGGTCACACACACAGGGTGTGTGCTGGGTGTGCCCATCCTGCTCAGCCCTGCTGGCCGCACCTGGGGACAGCGGGGACAGCCCTGCCCGGCCCCACAGAGCACCAGGCACGGCCGGAGCATCCCCTCTGCCTCTGCCGCCAGCGCTCCCTGCAGCAGGGGAGTGGCTGAGGTCATCATTGGAAATCATCATTGGAATTCCCGTTATCCTCTCATCTCCTTCAGAAATGCTTCACAAACACCGTTTTCCCAGCCTGGATGGAATCAAGTGATAACCACAGAAGGAGTCAAAAAAAGTGCTGCTGATGATACACTGTTATCTGAATTTTCTGAAATATTGCCACCTTTACCCCTGGTTTAGGGGATAGTTTTACACCACTACACCTACACCAGCCCTGGGGCTGATTTCTGTGTCTTACAAGGGAAGGGAAGGGAAGGGAAGGGAAGGGAAGGGAAGGGAAGGGAAGGGAAGGGAAGGGAAGGGAAGGGAAGGGAAGGGAAGGGAAGGGAAGGGAAGGGAAGGGAAGGGAAGGGAAGGGAAGGGAAGGGAAGGGAAGGGAAGGGAAGGGAAGGGAAGGGAAGGGAAGGGAAGGGAAGGGAAGGGAAGGGAAGGGAAGGGAAGGGAAGGGAAGGGAAGGGAAGGGAAGGGAAGGGAAGGGAAGGGAAGGGAAGGGAAGGGAAGGGAAGGGAAGGGAAGGGAAGGGAAGGGAAGGGAAGGGAAGGGAAGGGAAGGGAAGGGAAGGGAAGGGAAGGGAAGGGAAGGGAAGGGAAGGGAAGGGAAGGGAAGGGAAGGGAAGGGAAGGGAAGGGAAGGGAAGGGAAGGGAAGGGAAGGGAAGGGAAGGGAAGGGAAGGGAAGGGAAGGGAAGGGAAGGGAAGGCCCCAGTTAAAGACAAACTTTTTCTTTTGCTTATTGGCAGGTTTTATTTTGTATGATGAAGGAATAGGCTGATATTCACCGGATTTTCTGTGTCATCTGTAGCTCCTGCTTTTAAGTGACATGAAACCCCGGTACTCAGCTGTGCCACATGTTCTGCCAGAAACAGGAGCTCAGTCCCTGCTTGTGCTTCTCGGCCCTGAATCTCTCAGGATAATTCTCATAATAACTCTGTGTTGAGCTGCTGCCGGGGGAGCCGGGCAGGGCTGCTCAGCCTCTCCCCATCCCCGGCCGTGCGTAATTCCCGGCAGCGGGAGGGATTCATTCATTCATTCATTCAGCTCCTCGCTGCTCGGCTTTCCTCCGCCCCTTGTGCTGCGCTCGGTGACGCGGCCCCAGGTAGATGAGGATTCGCATCCCCCGGGACGGGGCTTGGCCTGATTAGCAACCCAGATGCTCCAAATTGGGGCGGCTGGGTTCAGCCACAATCGCTGCCGTTCACCCAAATATCTCTGCACACCGGGAGCTGGAAATGCAGCGCTGAGCTGGCTGCAGCAGCCTGGAAGAGAGCGGGGATGAGAGGGGGAAGCTGGAGTGTTATGAAACCAATAGGAAAAAGGGGAGAAGGTGTAGCTGAAATGCTGTGGATCCAGGAGCTGAGCATCCCTGCTTTGATGATCCTGCTCCCGAGATGAATCACGGAGCCATTTATAGCTGGAAAAATACTCGTGTCGTTGGGATTTGTTCCTTTCCAGGCTGTTCCTTTCCCAAACAGTCGGGGAGGAAGCTCTGGGGATGGGTGGGTGCTGCGCTGAGGGGGACAGACCCCAT
Source organism: Ammospiza nelsoni (assembly GCF_027579445.1). NCBI lineage: Eukaryota > Metazoa > Chordata > Aves > Passeriformes > Passerellidae > Ammospiza > Ammospiza nelsoni. The sequence continues at coordinate 17,752,750 of NC_080647.1, read as the reverse complement.
GCTCAGCGTCCTTGGGCAGGTCCCAATTCCCGTGAGCTCCTCCTCATCCCAGCGTTTCGCTGGCTGGAGGGAGCCCGTGTGGGGCGAGGGCTCCGGGGCCGAGGGATGCCCCTGGTCGGGGCTGCATCCCCGAGCAGCCTCAGCCGCCGCGCCCGCTCGGTGCCGCTGTCCCGGGCGTTGTCCTTGAGCACCGCGGCCCCGGGCCGGATCGCCGCCCTCCCTTCGCATCCATGCCCGCGTCCCTCGGCACCAGCGGTAAAAATAAACCCAGCGAGGAGCCCGGGCCTGGCCGGTGCCCAAGCTGCATCCGCAGGACGCAGGTGCAGCGGGCCCGACCTTGGCGGGGCGGCGGGAGGCTGATGAATGAACGGAGGGCGCGGGGCGTGCCCGCGGGTGTGCGGGGATGGATGGGGAGCGAGCGCGGAGCCAGCCTTGTTGTTATTCTGATCACAGCGCCTCTGATTCACAGACTTGGATCATGAATATAAGTGAAGACTTTGACGTCAGAGTTGAGATTTATCAGCAGATCCAATGGGGCAGGAATATTAAGTGCAAGTGATGCCAGCTCTCTGCCAACGCTATTAGCGATGCTCGCCGAGGAATGAGGCTTCGCACCGAGGGCTGGAAGGACCGGCGAGGAAAAAAAAAATAAAAAAAAAAAACGGGGTGGGGGGAGCGAGCCGATCCTCGAGCATTAAAACCAGGTAAAACAACAAGCTCCGGCGGCGCGGCTGCATGCGGGAAGGGGCGATGGTGGCGGCGGGGATGGCAGCGGGCACAGCCCCGACCTTCACACCTCGGCTGCCCGCCCCGGGCGGGGATTCACTGCTGCGGGCACGGCAGGATGCTGCCGCCGGCCGGGAGCATCCTGCAGCAGCCTTTTCCAAAGGAGGGAAAGGCGGGGAGGAAGGAGAAACTTAACGTAGGCTGTTCCTTGCCGCTGCCTTCTCCTTCCATCAGCGGCTCCGCATACAGGCGCTGGACTATTAATAGTGTTTATTTTTACTCACCGCACGCAAAAAAGAAAGGGCTGCGGGAGGGGGGGCTGGGGGGTTGCGCTATAAATAGGTAGCAAAGGTGGCCGTGCCCCAGGGAGGGGAGGAGGGGGAGGAGGAGGAGGGGGCGGCCGGTTCCTCACCGGGTGCGCAGTGGCTGCGGACCCTGCATGGAGCCGGGCGCACGGAGGCGGCTGCGGGCAGCGGGGCGATGAGTTGTGCTCGGCCTCAGCCCGGCGGGAGATAGCGGCCAGGGGTGCGTGTGGGGCGGGGGCACGGCGAGCCGGGGATGGGGGAAGCTGCAGTGGGGCTGGCGGGGATGCGGCGGCGGGGGCGGTGCGGGGCGCGGTGTCCCGGCCCGGGGGCTCCGGGCTCGGTCAGGGCTCCGGGCGGGGGTCGAGGCGCGGCGCTGCCCGGGCTGGGCGCGGGGCTCTCGTGGGCTCTCGGGGGGCTCTCGGGGGGCTCGGGGTCCGTCGCTCACCGCCCCCTTCTCTCTCTCTCCCCAGCGATGCTGCACGGCCCCGCCGCCATGGGGGAGCCGTGGCCGCCGCAGCCGCAGCAGCAGCGGCTCCCGGGGCTCGGCAACGCCTCGGAGCCCCCAGCCTGGCCCTCGGCGGCGGCGGCCGGGCCGGGCACGGCGGCGCCGGGCGGCGGGGCCGCGGCCGCGGGCTCCGTGAGCCCCTGGGACATCGCGCTGTGCGCCACGGGCACGGCGGTGGCGGGCGAGAACGCGCTGGTGCTGGCCGTGCTGTTCTACACGCCGAGCCTGCGGGCGCCTATGTTCCTGCTGATCGGCAGCCTGGCGCTGGCCGACCTGCTGGCCGGGCTGGGGCTGGTGGCCAACTTCGCCGTGCGCTACCTGCTGCGGCCGCCCAGCGAGGCGGCGGAGCTGGCGGCGGCGGGGCTGCTGCTCGCCGCCTTCTCCGCCTCCGTCTGCAGCCTGCTGGCCATCACCGTGGACCGCTACCTGTCGCTGTACAACGCGCTCACCTACCACAGCGAGCGCACGCTGGGCTTCACCTGCGCCATGGTGCTGCTGATGTGGCTGCTGTGCCTGGGCGTGGGGCTGCTGCCCCTCCTGGGCTGGAACTGCCTGCGGGACCAGAGCTCCTGCAGCATCCTGCGGCCCGTCACCAAGGACAACGCGGCCGTGCTGGCCGTCACCTTCCTGCTGCTCTTCGCGCTCATGATGCAGCTGTACCTGCAGATCTGCAAGATCGCCTTCCGGCACGCCCAGCAGATCGCCGTGCAGCACCAGTTCATCGCCACGGCGCAGGCCACCTCCACCCGCAAAGGGCTCTCCACGCTCTCGCTCATCCTCGGCACCTTCGCGCTCTGCTGGATCCCCTTCGCCATCTACTCGCTGGTGGCCGATTCCAGCTACCCCGCGGTGTACACCTACTCCTTGGCGCTGCCCGCCACCTGCAACTCGCTCATCAACCCCATCATTTACGCCTTCCGAAACCCGGACATCCAGAAGTCGCTGTGGCTGGCCTGCTGCGGGTGCATCCCCTCCACGTTCTCCTCCAGACCAAGGACATCCAGCGACGTGTGAGGACTGAGCACGCAGCCAGAGGCGCTCCCTGGCTCTCCTGCTCCTTCTCTTTTTCCCCTCTGTCGTTATTGTCTCCTACCGGGAGGAGTCCCCTCCCCGGTCAGCACATCTCGTTCCATGGAAAGATGGCCAAAAAGAGAAAAGAGGAAAAAAAAAAAAAAAAAGGCAGCAAAAGAGAAAAGGAAAGAGAGAGAGTAGAATGATAGAATGATAATGGTTTCCTTTAGAAATGTTATTTTCTTACACATTTTATTTTTTATTTAAAAACACAAAACACCAAAAAAAAAAAAAAAAAAAAAGAAAGGAAAAAAAAAGAGAAAAAGCAAAGAAAAAGGATCCTCGCACGATGGCGTTTGTCTGCTCTCGGGGTAAGGAGCCAGGGGAGCAGCGGGGCCCTCGGGGCACATCCATGGGCACATCCCACGGGAGCAGGGATGGGCAGGGAGGGGTCGCGTCCCCCGGCGGGGCTGGTCCCCAGCGTGGGGTGGCAGTGCCCGTCCCGCGCAATCAGGGCCTGCGATGCTGCTATGCAATAACGGGGGAGGAGGGACAGGGCTGCCCGTGCCTCTGTGCTTGGAGGAGCTCTTTGAGGAGCTGCGGGTGAGGGACACTCGAGGTGAGGCTGGTCGGGGCTGCGGCAGGGCTGGGGGCACCCGGGAATCCCTTCCCTCCTTCCCCCTTGCCCAGGATGTGGTGGGGCAGGGCTGGGGTGTGGGGGTTTGAGGCAGAGGGGGTGCCCTGCACCCCAAATCTGGGAGGCCCAGGAAGGGCCCAGTTGGGCACTGGGGGGCTGCTGTCCCCCCTTCCACACCCGCTGTTCACAGGGGCTGGGCGTTCATCCAAAGAGGGCTCCGGGGTCCCCTAGAGAGGAGCCTCTGTCACCACACGTGTCACTGCTGGCGCCGCCACCTCAGCTCGCTTCCTCAGCCCCGACATGCCCGAGCTGTGTGCTCTGCTTTGTGCTGGTGGTGAGGCCGTGATGATGACGATGATGATGATGAAGTGTCCTTTATCCTGGGCTTTCTTTTGGCCGGGAGGTGGAATCGTGCATTCACTGATAGAGAAAGGAGAAAGGGAGAAGCCAGGCAAGCCTCGGGGAGGGGCAGGGCTGGGGTGGCACATCCAGGGTGGCTCTGGGCACAGGGAGGGTCCTGCCCGGCGTCCTGGCATGGGGGGCTTGGTAGACCCCAAATATTCTGCTTTGCTGTAGAGAAATTGTTGTGGTGTTGGAGAGGGACTTTGGGAAGGGTGTGCAGGGACAGGACACAGGGAATGGCTCCCACTGCCACAGGGCAGGGATGGATGGGATATTGGGAATTGGGAATTGTTCCCTGTGAGGGTGGGCAGGCCCTGGCACAGGGTGCCCACTCTGGATCCCTGGCAGTGCCCAAGGCCAGGCTGGACACTGGGACACCCTGGGACAGTGGGAGGGGTCCCTGCCATGGCAGGGGTGGCTCTGGGTGGGTTTTGGGGTCCCTCCCAACCTGTAACATTCTGTGAGTCTGTGATAGTGGAAGAATTGTTCTTGCTTTGTGTGGCTGCAGAGGGTACAGAGTCACTTTATGGCTGGGTACAGACATTCCAGGTGGGTTTTGCCCCTGGATCTGTGCAATGAATCTCTTGCTCCTCGGAGCCAAGTGCACAAGAGAAAGCTCCGAGGTTCCCAATTGTGCCTGGGGCTTGGAGTTATTGTCTGCCTGTGAGAGGTGGCCAGTCTTGGGAGTTGTTATGTTTTGTGGGTTTGGGGTTTTTTTTCCATTTCCTTTCTCTGATGAATTCCTTGGAGAATGGGCAGTTGGCACAATGGGGAATCAATGTAAGTTTTAAAGTAAATATATATGTGAGACTAATATTTATATAAACACTTTACTCATTCTTTTTCTTCTGGTTTCTAAAGTGCAGCCAGGTCCCTGCAGTTCCTCAGTGTGCAAACTCAATAGCTTAAACCCTTTTTGAAACATTGTGAACATTTGAAATGTTTTTCTACAACCACCCTAGCTAGAAGCCAGGATTTGTTTCTCTGGGCAGCTCATTTTGTGTCTTTAGATGAAAGGTAGTTTAACTAATCAGCTCCAGAGAAACCTTGACACAAAAAAAGTTGCATTTTCTTGGCTTTCCAATAAATTCCCTGTTGCTGAAGAGCTTGATTTTAACAATGTTCCTTTTAGAGTTTAGTTGCTTGTGTAAAATGTGTCTCAGTTTGAGAGATGCACTGATGATTTTTGCCAAAGTCAAATGAGAATCAATGAAAAATTTCTCCCTGTGGCCCTCCACAGCAAGAGGAGAAAGATTTGGGATGAGAGGAGCTAAAGCTGGGACACAGCCCCTGCCAGGTGAGGTTAAGGGTTAAGGGCAGGACATTGGGTGCTCACCCAAACTCATTTCCAGCCCCTTTGGCAAAGGCAAACTCTGAGTTCCCTGAGTGCCCTGACCCAGCTCACAGCAGCACCAGGATGTGGTACAAGCCCATTCCATGCTCAGAATTACTGTAAAATATAAATCTCATTTCTTTTTGTGTGATGGTCTACCACCTCTCTCTTTGAGATGCTAAAGCTGCCCATGGGAGTTGTTAAAAACTCTTGTTGGATTGCAGGAAAAGTCTTAAGAAATCTCCTCTTAAAAACCCCATTTTGATAAATTGGCATTTTTTCAGTCATTGCCCTAAATAAAAGTAGTGCAATTTCCAGGTGGTTTTTTGCTGTTTTTCCTCTCCTGTTTTGTTAGAGGAAATGAGGGGAAGTGAGGAAGAGGATAAAGAGGTTTAGGTTCCTCTGCCATGTGTTGCCTTGTGGAAACCTCTGACCATTTTACTGCAGTGCTTTGGTTCTGTTTTGGTTCTGTTTCCCACAGAGAAAACCTTTTACTGGGAAAGTTTGGAGTTTGGCAATGTTGGACATCAGGGGGATGATGGATTTTGGAGCCTCCTCATGCTGAGCAGCAGCAAAATTGATTTAAAACCTGAAATGACTTGCTGGGGCAGTGTTGCTGTGTGCAGGGTGGGATGTCCTGGTGCTTGGGGAGGTGTTTAGGATGGAATTCAGGGCTTTAGGATGGGGTTCTGCTGCCATAAAGAGGGAGCAGCTCCCATGAATGTAAAGGAATCCCATGTGGATGAGGCACCAATGGGCAGGGAATCACCAAAAGAAAAATGGGGTTTCCATGATGGATCCTCTGTGGATTCATTTAGGATCCAAACCTTGGTGAGAAGAGTCCAGCAGCCCCTGTCCCCCTCCTGGGCACACCAGAAGGACACAGAGCACTTGGAGCACACCCAGTGCTCCATTTTCCTGGTGTTGGATGTACTGGGAGGCCTCCTCCACCTGGGATTCTGCATCTCTGTTAAACTGAGGGCTCTGAAAGCCTCTGATTCAATTATTGTGCTGCTCAGCTGAGACAGTGGCAGCCCTGCCAAGCACAGGGTCTCTGGTTTGGTGGAAGTTTGCAGGTGTCCCTTGATGTCCACAGAGCCCCCCTGGCCCCTCCAGGTGGGAGCTGGAGCTGCCTGGAGAGGGCTGGGGATGTTTGGTTGGAGGTGTTTGGTTTGGGGTGATGGGTTGGGGATGTTTGGTTGGGGATGTTTGGTTGGGGGTGTTTGGTTGGGGGGTGTTTGGTTGGGGATGTTTGGTTGGGGATGTTTGGTTGGGGATGTTTGGTTGGAGGTGTTTGGTTGGAGGTGTTTGGTTGGGGATGTTTGCTTGGGGATGTTTGCTTGGGGGTGTTTGGTTGGAGGTGTTTGGTTGGGGGTGTTTGGTTGGGGGTGTTTGGTTGGGGATGTTTGGTTGGGGGTGTTTGCTTGGGGGTGTTTGGTTGGGGATGTTTGCTTGGGGGTGTTTGCTTGGGGGTGTTTGCTTGGGGGTGTTTGGTTGGGGATGTTTGCTTGGGGGATGTTTGCTTGGGGTTGTTTGCTTGGGGGTGTTTGTTCCCTGTGCTCACCCTGGCCAGGATTTGCCTCTGCATCTTCAAACTCTGAGCTTTGCAAATGATAAAGGATGAGAGGCCAGAGCCAGGCTGAGCTCTTGTCACTCCTGGACTCTCCAGGAGCTGGTTTGGATCTACAGCAGCAGAAATGGGCAGAGAACTGGTCCTGAGTAATTCCAGGTGGCATCCAACCAGCCCTGAGCCCATGGCAGGGATCAGCACAGCCAGGGAAATGAATCCATGGTTATTTGCTGATTTATTTACAGCTTTCTAGGTGCCTTTGGCTTTTCCACCAGGAGCTGGTGGCCAGCAGAATGTAGAGGTGCAAAGCTTTTGGTGCTGGTGCTTGGCTGGTTGGGGGGATGAGGAAAGGGTGAGGAGGAGAAGGAAGGAGCAAACATTCCTCAAATACACTGTGACAAGGCCAGGGCCACCTGTGGGCTGGGATGTAACCACAGCTGCCCTGAGGTTCCTGGAGATGTGCCAGGGTTGGGGGGAGCTTGTGCATTTACAACAAGCCCTTGTGCCTGCCCCAGCATGAGAAATTAAAAAAAAAAAAGTACAAAAATCCCTATTAAATTGTATAGACTCTACCAACAAAGCTGCTTAGTTTTATTTTGGGGTTTGTTTCCTTTTTTCCTTTTCCCTTTTGGTCAGTTTGGGACTTTGAGCAGTGAAAATGTCTCTCTTAAGGCAGCCTCATGCCAGTAACCAGCAGTAAAGGTTCCAAGGGTCTCAGTCCTGATGTGGCAGCCCCAGCCTGCTCCTGCTCACATCAGAGTTTTCACTGAACCTGAAATGACCCCCCGAGAAACCATTACTGTTCTCATGAGGTGATGAAGTATCTCTTTCTTGTAAAAGCATCAAATTTGGGGTGGGGAGACCTTTTACAAGGCCATTGGTACTCACTTGTATTGGTGTGTCCTGACCAGCATCGAGACCCACATCATTGCTAATGAAGAATTAACAGTTCACTTCTAATTGTCAGGAATAATTGTTGGGTGCACATGGTATTCCCTGTAACTCCTCTCAGCCTTGCCTCTGGTGAGGTGAGGCAGCTCCACCTGTATCTCCTGTGTTGTCAGTGCAGCTGCCCACTGCAAAACCCCCCTGAGCACCCCCAGTGTCCCTGGGACCAGAGCTCCCCATTCCCCCTGGAAACTCTGCAGCACAGACAGAAAAGGGGCTTTTCAGCACAAAACCCAGCTCAGAGGGGTGCTGTGATGCCCTTTATTCACTCCCTGCCTTGGAGGGGTGTAGTGAGCTGTCTCCAGCTCATTGCCTTCAGGAATTGTGGGCTCCAGGGGGATCCTGCCCTGCTCAGGGGCTGCAGCAGGCAGGGCACTGACAGCACATCCTGCCCCTGGCCACTGGAACCACAAGCACAGGTTTATGGCCTTACTGCAGGCTCTGGCAGCTGGAAAACAGCTGGCTGGTCCCAGGAAAAGCTTTTATTCCAGCTGGGCAGGGTCTGGCTGCAGCCCTGGGCTCTGCAGCACAAGGAGGGGCTGGAGGGACAGAGCACACGGTGATAAAGAGAGTCCTTCCCGGGCAAGGAGCCCTCCAGCCCCGAGGCAGGGGTGGGATTCTGGTGTTTTTGATGAGTTTTTTTGCCCTGTGCTCCCTCTGGGCGCTGAGCCCCAGGCCAGGCTGGCTGGGCACTGCCAGCAGCACAGGCAGGGTGGGAATCCATCCATCCATCCCCCATTCCCTACCTCCCTGATTTCCCAGGAATGAGGCCACCCCTCAGCAATCAGGACAGCACCTTGTTTGCTGTCAGTGCTGTCATGAGCATTTAAACTTGACTGGGAAAGTGGATCTCAAAGGGAAATATACAGTTGTCATCCAGTTATGGTTCAATCAAGCCCCTTCGATGCACTTTATGAGTGAAAACAAATCAATGCTGTTATTGCACTGTATCTCTATTGTGTATAATATTATACATTCATCTGTAAGAGTAATTTATTTTTATTACTGTAAATAAAACTGTTCAAGTGATTTGTCAAGAGGATATCCAAAAATCTGGGGAGGGGGCGTGGGGTAAAATTAAAACCTTTGAAGATCTGGGCTGCTGGCCCAGGTATGTGCCATGCTCTGTGTGTCTGTGTTTTTATTTCAGAGTCCAGAACAGATCTCTGCTTTCCCTCACCCGGGGTCTGTGTTTCCCCTGGGATCAGGAGGAGCTGGATGAGCTCAAGAGCTGCTGGAGACACAGAGGGGTTGGGAGGGAACAGCTCCGGCTGCTCCTCCAGGCACAGACAGAGCTTCCCCTGCCCTCTGATTACCCAGGCAGTCAGGGATTAAATACCCTGGGGAATTAATTGATCTTTGAGGGCTTGATTCTCCAAATGAAGGGGTTTTAGAGAGATCACAGCTTTCTGCTGCTCACTCCATGCCCCAGCCTCTAACAGAGGAGGGAACATCACAGGGCTGATTAACTCACAGCAAAGCATGAGCCAACAAAAAGCCAGACCCAGATCTACTGTAACCTCTTAAAATCTTTATTAATTTTTTTTCTTTTTTGTCATTTTTTCTTTTAAATTTAATTAGCACATGCATAAAGTGTCAACAGTTTGGGGTTAAGATGACATTTCTTGAACAAATGTAGTTACAAGCGGTGCCTCGGACCCGTCCAGGTTTCCTCTCTACCCTGTCCAGGAGGAAGCTCGAGGCCACCCCTCCCTTCCCATCCTTGTGTCACCACAGGCAGAACCCACAACACTGGGGAGAAATACACTTGTTCACATGTAGCAACTGGGCAGGGGAGATAGACACGGGCAGCAACATCTACTCACCTACTGACTAAGGGCACACGGTTACAGACCCCAGAGACAGAGAACATCTCCTCCCTCAACTCAGCTCTGAGCAATGGGAGCCTCTCCTGGCCTGGAATGGGTCACCCTCCCTTGGGAAGGTGCCTGTCCTGCACCAGCTCCTTCTGCCAGGTGGCAAATCTAAGGAGATGGAGTAATTTTTCTGCTGTGATTAAAAATGAGCCTTTTGCAGGAGTGTTGGGATGCTGAGGTGTCCCTGTCCCCTCTGTGCCACCCCTGCACAGCTGGGGACAACCTCCACAGAGAGCAGCCCTGACTCTGGGCTCTGTGTGTGACCAGCTGGTGCCAAAAGGAGAGAAAACTGCTTTAGAAATGCCCATCTGGAGCTCTGGATGCTCTGTTGTGGGAGGATGGGTGCCCAGGGCTCCAGGAGGTCTCAGAGTTTGGGTGGTGCAGAGGGGTTTGGGGGTCTGAGTTGCTTTGATCTGCCTTCAATTCCCTCCAAAACAACTCTCCAACAGCACCTGGCCTCCCCCAGGGGTATCAGGGCTCCTGCTGGCCCCAGAGAGGATGGAAGCTGGGAGGAGATGGCTCCTGTCCTGCTGCAGCAGCTGCCATTGGCCCAGCAGCCCCAGGCTGGACAGCAGGAGGAGGAGGAGGAGGAGGAGGAGGAGGAGGAGGAGGAGGAGGAGGAGGAGGAGGAAGGCTCTCCTGAATGTTTGCCCCATGACAGCAGCGACCCACAGCACGTGCATGTCCCACAGCACGGCGGTGACAGGGTCTGTCCCCTCCCCACACGCTGGGCACTGTCCCCATGCCTTCCCCTGGGGACTGTCCCCATGGCTCCAGGCTGCCAGAGGTTCCCAAGGCTGGAGTGACAACTGCTCCCCAGGACACTCCTGTGGGAGGGGGATCCCAGAGGATCCCTGGGCAGCTCCAGGGTCCCAGCCCAGCTGAGCTCTGCCCATTCCCAGCCCAGGAGGCTGCAGAGGGAGCCCAGGAAAGGCACTTGTGTCCTGAGGAGCTGCCCTGGCCCCGTGGTGTCCCCAGCAGCAGCTCTGGGGCCCAGCCCTGTGTGTGGCAGGGCACAGCTGAGGGCACAGGGGAGGAAGGTGCCAGCCCAGCTCAGCATCACCCCAAACTCACACCCTGCCTCAGGTCACCCCAACAAGTCAGGCAGCCCCAAAATTCAGGATGTCTGTTAGGGTGAGGAGCTATCAGCCCCAAAAGGCCCTGAAAATGCATTTTGAAGGAAAAGGTTTTTGAAATTTGTGGGGATTTGAGCAGGTTGGGTGGGACTTGGTCTCATGGAAGGTGTCCCTGCCCATGGGACAACCAAACTGGAAATCCAAACAATTCTGGGAGTCTGTGATTTGCTTTCTTTACCTGATCTGCCTTCCAAGACAACAAACACCAGAAAGAGCAGCCCCATCTGTGGAAAACTGGCCAGAGCTACAGACAGAGCTGAAACATCTCAGAGTAAAATTAAATCTGGAGGGGGAGCAGAGAGGGGGGTGTTGATGCTCATGACTGATTTTTGGGGCCCTGGCAGGGCTCTGCCTGAGGTGCTGCAGCTGCCAAGAGGAAATCATCAGCAGCTCTCCATGGGCCTCACAGGAGTGTCCCTGCCTCCAAGCCCTCTCCCTTTTTAACACAAGATTTTTGGTTTTTCCATGGAGTCAGCAATCCCAGCTGAGGCACCAGGGTTGCACAGCACCAGTGAGAGGTGAAAAACAATGGGATTTGAAACACTTGAGCTGGGGAAGGGCCTGCAGGGACAAAACACCTCCTGCAGTGGCAGGAAATGCTCTCCTTGCTGCACTGGGGTGATGTGGTTATTGCTTTTCCCTAAACACCACTTTCCTGGGATTTCTGGAAGTGGTTCTGGTAGCACCTGCTTCACTCTGCTGCTGACTGACTGGGAAGTGCTGCTGTGCTTGACCTTCCCTCTAGGTCTGAGGGAAGGAAAGGGAACAGTTTATCCTTCTGGAAATCACATGTGAGTTGTTTGTTTGCTTTTTTGTTTTGTGGGTGGGTTAGGTTTTGTTTGTTTATTTGCTTATTTTTAGATATTTTTTTTTTTTTTACATTTTATTTTTAGATTTCTTAACTGAGCTACCCCAAATCAAAGGGTAAATGTTAAATTGTCCATCTTAATGGTTTATTCAGTACAGTCTGTGGATCATGAATGGTGCAGAGGAGTTGCTGCCTTTTAACCATTGAAATCCAGCAGAAACAGCTGGGAGCTCACACCCTTCCCTCTCAGGTGCTTATTCTGCAGCACATTTTACCTTTATTCAATTTGAGGCTCAACACCAAAATCAAAAGGAGCTGCCCAGCCTGGGGGATGCTCTGGGGCTGTAACCCACCCAGGGATGAGGGAGAATCACAAAGGTGCCAGAAAGGCCTGTGGGCACCTCCACCCTTCCCTGGCTGCACGCAAGGTCAGAGCTTCTCTCTGGCTTCCCAAAGCCATGGCAGAGCCTCTGGGACCTGAGTTTCTCCATCCTCACCTCCAGAAAGGTTTTCCCTGAGACCTGGCTCAGCTCCTTTGTGCCACAGCTCAGTCCCACACTGACCTGCAGCACAGATTTACCCCCTCACTGCCCTTTGTGGCTTTGGCCTGGCTGAGGTTTCCCCTGTGCAGGCTGATGTGAACATGACCAACCTAAAATGATGTGAACATAACCAACCTAAAATGCTGGGCTCATTCCTTTCTGTCTTATTTTCTCCTCTTTCTCTTAACCTTACACAGAATCAAGAGCTGGAATTACCTGAGCTGAACCCCCCTGGCAGTGCCAGTGTGCAAGGAAAGGCTCCTTTCACAACCTCTGGGGCTCCCAACAACCAGCAAGAGCTTTAATCCTGTTCCTGGGAGGAAGAAGAGGCTGGAGGCACCCAGGGACAATCCCTGCTGGAGATGCCCAGGGAGGTGAAGCATCAGTGGTGCTGTGGTGGCCTCAGGCTCCTGTCAGTGATTCTGACACCACTTTGGCTCCTGTCACATCAATTCTGCCCTCAGGGACATCCTCCATGCAGCTCCTGCCTGGGGTTCCCCTCAGCAGGAGCCCAGCCCTTGCTGCAGGCTCTGGTGACAGCACCAGGATGGTGACAGTGCCCTGGGTGACAGCACCAGGATGGTGTCCTGCCCTGGGTGACAGCACCAGGGTGGTGACAGCACCAGGATGGTGTCCTGCCCTGAGGACATCCTGCTGTCCCACCCTGCCTGTGGGCACAGCTCTGAAGGCTTTGGGGCAGACACCTCCTCCCTGAAGCTCTTAACTCTGGGGTTTGGTTTGGTTTTTATTTATTCCCTCCACCAGGCAAATACAGGCACATTTTTCACCTGGAGAAGGTGGAGCTTGAGAGAGTGAGCCTAAAATCCCTGGGGTTTGTCCAAAAAAAATCAGATTCACACACAAAACCCCCTCCCTTTGATTCTCAAAAAGATGGAACCATTCACAGTCTGGCTTTAGGTTGTGTCTGGAGGAGGTTTCCCAGAGGCTGGGCCATGGTTGGTGACAGCCCTGAGGGCTCCCAGCCCACCGAGGCCATCCAGGGAGCACAGCTGTGTGGGGACAGGGACAAACCCAGCATGGCTTGGCTCTCCTGGGCTTTGCTCAGGCACTTCTGAGTGGGGAATTGGGGGCAGGAGAGCCCCAGGGCTCTGTCACCAGCAGGGAGTGGCTGGTGCTGCTCAGGGGCCACCAAGGAAGGGACAACTGCCCTCGAGGGGCTGCTGGAGGGGAAATTCATGGGTGAGTGAGCATTTGAGGCTTCTAAAGTGCAGTGCAGGTTACATGGTCTTTGCTGTAGACTGTAAACTCCTCAGGACAGACTCCTTGCCCTTATTTTTTATTTATTTTTTTTTTTATTTTTTAAATCTGTAAAGTGACATTCCAGCTGAGAAAAACCTTACCCCCTAAAGAACTACTGCTACAGGAAAAACAGGAATATTGGTGAAAGGAACAGCCTGTGCTTCCCATGGCCATCCCTGCTCCATCCACAAGGAAGTGGCACAGAGCTCCTGCCAGCTGGGGACCTCTGCAATGTCCCCTCCAAAATGCCACCTCCAGGGCTGCCACCTGCCTCCCTCCAGCAAAACTCCCATTTGTTAAAGCTGAGGTGTTAATTCAGGCTCAGGGGAGTCTGCAAGGCCTCTGTCCAGGCTGTTGGGTGTCTGGGAAGGGAGAGAGAGGTGGAAAAGTGGCTGGGAGGAAATTTGAGGGCTCTTCTGTGCAAAGAGCTCTCTGAAGAAGCCAAGTTCAGCCCTAAGTTTGTCACTGGAGTGAAACCTCCCCAAGGTGAAACAGCTGCAAAGGCAGGAGCCCTTGTGGGATGGGTGATTGCTCCTCTCTGGGTCTCTTCCCTGGGTGGGAAATTAGAAACTGGAAACTGCCCAATCCATTCTTCCTGCAGGACACTGATCCTTTGAGAGCCACCAGCAGCACCAGCCAGCTCCACGGTCACTCCAAATCAGGAAGACACAGAATGAACACTGCAGGACTTGCAGCAACCCTGAGCAGAACCAGCCTTCACTCCTGGTGTAGCTTCACAGCTGTACCACAGGCACAGTGCTCCCTGTAAAGTCCCTTTCCAGATGCACCTGGGATGTCCAAGAGGCTCCTGATGGACCTCAAGGATGACAGCTCCCATTGACATCTCCAAGCAGAACCCAAATTTACTAATTTACTGTTCCACTGACTCCAGCCCAGCCCATCTGTATGGACACAGGATATTTCCCCCTGCTGTTGACAGCCATATTTATTATTTTATGTATTTTATTTTATTTCATTTCCCCCTGCCGTTGACAGCCATATTTATTATTTTTAATCTATGCCCATAAATTGGCAAGTAGGGGGAAGCAGATAAAATGGAAAGAGGAGCTCTCAGGAGATCAGTTGGACTCATTAAATGTTTGGCACTCTGTGATTTTCCTTTGGCAATGAAATGCCACTGCTATATTTCAGCAGGGAACACGATACCTTAATGTACAGGAGAACCTCCTCAGCCCAATTCTGGCACTCTTGAGACAGGAGAAATTCAATCATCTGTGACCTGGATTGTATTTTTTAATGTCTGCCAAGCTAGATAAAATACTTAAATATTCACTTTTATATCAGCCCACATGAGGATTTGAGCATTTCAGGTTGTGTAACTCAGCATGGCCTACTTTGGGGAGCGTGCACAGAAATAGGCACATATGTACAAACCACTGAGTGTGCAGCATGTGGGACAGACAGACAGTGTTAATTAGCATGGCACAGTCCCAGCAGCACAGCCCAGAGCAGCCAAGCAATTGGTGTCACTTCTGTTGGACTGCAGAGGTCACCTGAGCAAAAAGCAGGTGATTCTGCCCCAAATGAAGGTGGTGGAGCTGAGTCCCACTGGGGATGGGCTGGCTCATGGGACTGTGGCATTCATGCTCCAGCCTGGAGGTCCTTTCCCAGCTGATGATCCCTGGTGCTGCTGGGAGGGTTGGGAAGAGCTGGGTGAGTCATGGCCAGGCCAGGAATGGGTGTCCAAACCCCCCTGAGGTCACTTCTCCACCAGCTCCCCCTCTCTGGGGTGAGGATGGGGGATCCCACCCCTGCTACCAGGACAGCTGGAGGGTGTCCATGGCAGTTCTGCTCCCTGGAGAGGAGGGTGGGGATGCTCCCAAGCAGCTGGGAGGCCATGGAGCTGAGAATATGAGCTGGGTTTGTGCTCAGGGCATTTCCTGCAGCAGAGCAGGATGGGCTGGGGCTGCTGGGATGGGTGTTTTACACCAGTGGGGACGTGGTGTAAGAACATAAAGATGTGAGAGAATGGGGGCTGAGCCTTCCCTGCCCCCCTGGGGCTGCTGGGATGGGTGTTTTACACCAGTGGGGACGTGGTGTAAGAACATAAAGATGTGAAGGAATGGAGGCTGAGCCTTCCCTGCCCCCCCGGGGCTGCCAGCTGTGCATCTGCTCTGCAGCTGTGGCCTGAGTGACCTAAAAATGCCCTTTAGGGTCCCTCCCAACCTTCCTGTGATTGTCAAGCCCTTTGCCATGCCACAGCACCAGTCCAGCCCCAGCACAGGGTGACAGGGCCATGGGACAGCCCTGAGTGCCACACACCCACAGGGTCCTGCCCCAATTGCCACAGCCCCATGTGACACACACAGAGCAGCTGGGGCATGGAAAGGAGGGACTGGATCTCTCAGGGGCCCTGGGCTGCTCTCCAGCTCCCACCAGTGCCACTGTCACATTTTCTGAAAAATCCCTTCACCAGGGTTTCTCTCCTAGGAAGCTGAGAAGCCTCAGAGAAGAATGAAAACAATAATTATCTGATTGCTTCTCCTGTGTTTTGCTGCCTTGGAGATTGTTTATCCAACAGGTGAATGGTTTTTACTTCATGACCAATCACTGTCCAGCTGTGTTGGGACTCTGGAAGAAGTCACAGAGTTTTTCAGCAGTATCTTGTTAAACCTTCTGTCTGTGTCCTTTCTCTATTCTTTACTATAGTTTTAGTATAGCATTCTTTCATATAATATAAGTACATAAAATAATAAATTAGCCTTGTAAGAACATGGAGTCAAATTCTCAATTCCTCCTAGGTCCTGGAGACCCTGAAAATACCACAGACCAGGACTGGCTCAGCTTTGCAGTCTGGGACAGCCACAGAGCCCAGGGTGAGTCCCCTGTGTCCCTGAGCCCCCTCCCAGGCCCAGGGGGGCTCCTCAGCTCTGCTGGGTCCCCACAGTGGCTCTGCAGCCCCTCCACCTCTGGAACACACAAGAGCAGCTCCACCAGCCCCTGCTGTTTTCTCTCTCTCACAAAGGGTTATTACTCTTCCTAAATTGCCTAAATAAACCAAATTTCCCTTTGCTTACACACTGTTTTGTGATTGTATCTATGTTAATAATGCTCCACCAGAAACTCCACCTTAAATGTTGCCCTGAATTTTTGCACTCCTGAATTTTTACACTGCCTCCTTCAAAGCTGCTCCAGCCAAAGCCCAGCTGCCTTCCCAAGGAAAGCAGCTCCTGGGCATTGCAGGGGCTCTGTAAAAACCTCCTGCAGCCATTTCCCTGCATCTCAGAGGGTCAACACCAGAACCAAGAGCTCTCAGTGTGCACCAGGAATTTCCTGGCCACCTGCGGGGCAAGGTGTCTCCCTGGCCCTCTGGTCACTCCTGCTCCTTGGGTTCTGCAGATGAGTTATTCCCTGTGTCCTGCTGCTTCTTGCCTTGCCCTCTCCCACATCCCAAATCCCTTCTGCAGCCCTGCTCAAGCCCACTCAGCAGCTCCCAGCCTGGGTGTGGAGGTGTGGAAGGTGTCACATCCAAGGGACAAGAGATGGGAGAGCTCCTGGTGGCATTTCACCACACCTGGCCATGAGGGGTTTGTCACTGGGGGCAAATGACATTGCCCAACACCAGCACTTCCCAGGATATCAGCAACTTGCTCTAGTGGAAGGTGCCCTTGACAGGAGGTTGGAATGAGATAATGTCTTTAAGGTCCCTTTTATCCCAAACCATTCTAGGATTTTGTGAATTTAGCCATCAGCATTTGGATCTCAGCCACATCCTCCCACCTCTTCTGCAGGTCTGGCTGCTTCTACATAGCCAAAATCCTGCTGAAGCAGCCATCACCTGCAGGGCTGCTGGGAGAGGCAGGAACTGGGCACAGAGCTCAGCTTTCCCTGTTCAGGGACTTGTGGTAGAGCTGAACACAAGAGAGGGTCTGGGGACACCACAGTGGCCAATCCACAGCTGGTGCTGGCCTGTTTTCCACAGGTGGGGAACCTCTCCCAGCTCTTTGCAGGTTTTCACACCTGCCTGGGATATTTCCAGTATTTCCCACCCCTTTGCTCTGCCTTCCTCTGTGCCTCCTCCCTTTGTAGCTCTGTGAAAATCTTCCATGGATCAAGCTCTGTTTTGATGGGAAAACAGGTATTTTCAGTGCTGAAACAGGTGTTTTCAGTGCTGAAACAGGGGCTGGTCACCCAGCTCCTCCATCAGTGTCCAAACTTGGGACAGGGGAAGGAGCAGGATCAGGCAGGGGGAATCAGTGCCTGGCTCTGAGCTGATCCCAATTGTACAGGCACAGTTTGTGGGGCTGCAAAGTGCAAGTTGAGAGTTTACCTGAAAGCAGCAGATTGTCTGATTCACTTTTTCCCAAATCACACTGAAATGGTGCCATGCTAAGGCCAAGAAGAGCTGGGCTTGGGGGAGCTCCCTGGACACCTCTGCTCCTTTGCTGGAGAGGCAGGACAGGCCCAGACAAGGCTGGCTCTCCCTGCCAGCCACTCCAGCCTTGCCTTCTCCCTTTGCTCCTAGAAAACCAGCTCTGAGGGTGGATACAGGCTGAGGTCACCAACACCTTGGGCTGTTCATGCAAGCTGGTCTGGTGGAGGGTGTCCCAGTTCTGGTTGGACTAGATGGGCTCTAAAGGTGCCTTCCTACCCAAAGCATTCCACGATTTTCCAGGGAGCAACAACATGAGGGTGTAACTGCTACTAAATGTGGTGCATTGCTCTGTAGGGAAGGAGGCTCCTGCCCACACCCAGCCTTTGGAGCTGCCTGACCCCAAAACCACCAGCAGCAGTGTCCCCAAACCCACACTGCCACCCCTGAGCTCCCGTGGTGGCACCAGCTGTGCAAACAAGGCTTCTTCTCCAGGAGCTTCTCGTTATCACAATTAACATTTAGCTGGAAAAGCACTGCTGCCTCTGGGGCTGTCTCCTCTCACAAAGCACACCCAGGGCCAGTCTCTGCTCTTGCTCCAGGTGTAAATCTATTAACCTGCCTTCAGAGAATTTTGGAAGTCATTAACTGTGAAGGTGCTGCTAATTTCTGCTCTCACTGCCTCCAAGGTGTATCCTACCAGTGCTGCTGCTGCTGCTGCTGCCCGAAGGGTTTTGGACATAGTGTAAAAGCAAAGCTCCTGACCGGGGCAGCAACGCTGGGGAAGGTGCCCATACACACCTGGAGGGGAGCAGGAGCCCCCTGGGGAAGGTGCCCATACACACCTGGAGGGGAGCAGGAGCCCGAGCCCGCCCAGCCGGGGCCCTCAGTCCGACCACTCGTTCTCGTCCAGCTCCGAGTCGTCGTCGGACTCGCTGTACTCCACGGCGATGCGGCGCGACAGGATGGTGGCCACGTCATTGCCCACGGGCTCTTTCTTGGCCTCTTGTTCCCACTGCTCCTGCACCTTCCGGAGTTGGATTCCTACAGGAAAAGGGGGAAGACTTCAGGGGGGAGTGCACCCAGTGTGCAGCATCCCCACCAGTTTTAAAGTGTTGGCTGAGATAAGAGCGGTGGTTATAAAGTTATTTGGGAGGACAGGATAGGATGGGTAGGACGAGGGAATGGTTGTAAACTGTAAGAGTAGGCCCAGACTGGATATCAGGAAGAAATTCTTCCCTGTGAAGGTGGGCAGGCCCTGGCACAGTTTGCCAGAGCAGCTGTGGCCGCTTTGGATCTCTGAAAAGTCCAAGGCCAGGCTGGATATTGGGGTTTGGAGCAGCCTGGGACAGTGGGAGGTGTCCCTGCCCATGGCAGGTTGTTGAATGGGATGAGCTTTAAGGTCCCTTCCAACCCAAACCATGCTAGAATTTTATGAATATCTATGATTACTGATTATTCTATGATACTAAGCTGTATCATAGAATAAAGCTCCTCCTCTGCTTCCACTCAGCCTGAAGATATTGAACCTTCTGAAAAGGATAAATTTACCATTTGACCCGAAGATTTGCAGCAAAGGGAAATGCAAGAGACCTTGGAGCACACCATCCACTACAGCCTGAGGAAGCCAGGGTGTCCAAAGGAAGCCAGGGTGTCCAAATGAAGGGGAATGGGTGAGGATGGTGGGACTTTGCCGGGGGAACAAAGGCAGCTCCATGCCTGGGAGCTGCCAGCAATCTGTGGGGCTTCATTCCCCCTCCAGCCATGGAGATACACTGCCTTTATTCCCCTAGCGAGGTCCCACCATCCTCACCCATCACCTGCCCACCAAGAGCTCCTCTTGCCCCCGGTGCCACCAGTACCACCCAGCTGTGTCACCCAGCCCCGTGCCCCGGCCAGGGCGGTGTCCCACACTCACCCCTGCGGATGGCAGCCAGCAGGTCGCTCCGGGCGTCGCTCATGGGCATCAGCGGCACCTGCGGCTTGCGAGGCTCGGCGGGGGCCGGCGGCGATGCGGAGTGCGCGGGCGAGGCGGACACGGCCGGGGGCCCGGGCGGCGGCGGCGGCGGCGCCACCGGGGGGGCCATGGGCCCGCTCTGAGGCGGGGAGGCCGAGTAGGGCCCGGGGGGCGCGGGGGGCGGCGATGGGGCGTAGTTGGGGGCTGCGGCCGAGCCGGGGCCCAGCGCGGGGGGAGCCGAGATGGGGCTGTCGAAGGCGGTCTGGGCCGATGGGATGACGGGCGGCGGCGGCGGCGGGGCCGGCGGCACGAAGTACTCGGCCATGGGCACCGGCTGCGGCCTGCAACAGGGCACAGCGTCAGAGCCACGGGAATCACAGAGCAAAGGGATCATCCAGTCCAACTCCTGAACATCCCAAACAGCCCCACCCTGGGCATCCCCGGGAGCTCCGTCCAAAGGCTCCTGGAGTCCCAGGTTTGGTGCTGGCACCATTCCCTGGGAGTCAGCTCAGTGCCCCACGGCCCTCTGAGGGAAGAATCTTTTCTTGATAGCCAACCTAAACCTTGTCTGACACAGCTTCAGGCCATTCCCTCGGGTCCTGTCACTGGTCACCACAAACAAGAGATCAGCATCTGCCCCTCCGCTTCCCCTCAGGAATTTGTGCACTGCAATAATGTCTCCTCTCAGTCTCCTCCAGCTGAACACTCTAAATGCCTTTAACCACTCCTCACACAGCTTCTCCTCAAAGCCCTTTGCCATCTTCATGGCCTTGTCTGAACACTCTCTAATATCTCAGTGTCTTTTTTATATTATGGTGTCATCTTTGCCATCTTCATGGCCTCCTTTGAACACTCTCTGATATCTCCGTGTCTTTTTTATATTATGGTGCCCAAAATTGCCCCCAGTATTCAAGATGAGGCTGCCCCAGTGTAGATCAGAGCAGGAAATCTCCTGCCTTGCCTGGCTGGTGATGCTGGGCCTGATGTCCTGTGGGGCACACCTGGCCCTCCAGGCTGCCAGAGCACTGCTGAAGGATTTACCATCACCCATCCCAGCACCCAGCTGGCTCCACTCTGGCTTGGTTTGCTCCAAACCCCAATGAAAGCTCTGTCCCAGAGTCAGAAGGGTGGTGGAGCTCTGCTGGTGGGATAGGCTATGGCTAATGCAGTGGTGGAAAGCAGGCAACACCCCAGGGGAAAACCCTCCATCCACCCTGCCCCATTATCTGGAATGACATTACCCCAAAAGCACTCCTGACTGATTTGGCCTCTCACCAGCAGTTTTGGACCATGAAAGCTGTGGGGCAGGTCTCTCCTGCTCCATCAGCCCAGAAATGGGAGGCCAGACCCCACCAAGCCCCCCTTCCCTTGCACACCCCTCCATTAGCCAGCAGGCTGTAGCTTTACCCGTAATCCTTGACTAGGTGGGCTCTGGGCCCGTTGAGCACGGCCTCGGGGGGCGGCGGCGCGTGGGGCTGCTGCAGGCGGGTCAGGCTGTTCTGCCGGCTGCCCGTGGGCCTGAACCCGTGCTCGGGGGGCGTGGGGGCCGCCAGCCCCTCCTTGTGCTCCGCCGGGGCCAGGTGGGCAGCGGGGGCCAGCAGCTGGGCTGGGTGGTTGGGGCTGGCCGGGTACGAGTGATCGGCAGCGTCCGACGCGTAGGACCTGCAGCGTGGGAGAAGGCGGCTGTTGTACTCCTGAGGGGGCTCAGGGGGTGAGTTTGGGAGTTGTTTGGGGTTCAGACAACAAAACAAGAACAGGCCATGAAAATATCGATGTACCAGACAGCAGAGTGAGAGCACAGGGGAGGAGGACACAACAGAGCTGAACCACTCTCTTTCCTTAGCTGCGAAACAGAAAGCGCTCCGGTTTTATCCCAGTGCCAAGGCTCCTCCTGAGCTCCAGGATGACAACTGGGGACACCAGCTATCCATGAAGCTACCACAGGTTATCCAGCTATCCACAGGCTAACAGATGAGCACCCCAACCCTGCTGTGGGCACCACATCCCGCACAACGACGGAGAGGAAGAGCAAAGCAAAGGAGAGCTGTGAGCTGAAGGTGTAGGAGGTAGAACCTGCCTATTATCTGGGGACAGTGATCCTTCCGATGATGCCATGTGATAGGGGGATGGTGAGAACCTGTTATCCGGCCGGAACTCTTTATCATACGCCATCATGTTCCACTCCAGGCGCCGGTTGCGGGCTTTCCTCACTTTCTTCACCTCCCGGGTGGAGTCCTCCACCAGCCGCTGCTCCTGGGGGGACACAAAGCCACGGCTCCACCTCCAGCCTGGCCCAGATGCACCCATCTTTCTGATGAAGGATGCACCAGGAGTGGCTGTCTCCAGGTCCTGAACACCCCCAGCTCCTGCCCCCTTGTCCCCCTGCTGCCCCCACCCACCTTCTGCCTGCGCTTCTCCTTCCTCTTGTCCTCTGTCGCCTGCAGCATCTTCTCCTTCCATAAGTTGAAGAAGTAGGAGGGGTCGGTGTAGAATTTGAGGCCATCCTTCTTGTCATCCCTGGAGGTTCAAAGGGCAGAGGGAGGGTTACCAGCCACAGGAGAAGACCCCCT
This sequence comes from Ammospiza nelsoni, assembly GCF_027579445.1. Taxonomy (NCBI): domain Eukaryota; kingdom Metazoa; phylum Chordata; class Aves; order Passeriformes; family Passerellidae; genus Ammospiza; species Ammospiza nelsoni. The sequence goes on along the minus strand of NC_080647.1, from coordinate 17,730,830 downwards.
GTTCCCCCTCCCAAGGCTTTGGGATGACCATAACCATGAGCTGCTGCCCCACCACAGACACATCCAACACAGCAGCCACCACCTTCAGGCCATGGACACACATCCCAAGCATCCCACACAATGAGGGGGCAGCACAGCACACAAATGGGGGTACACTTGACCCTTCTCATGGGAAGGACCCCTTTGGAGCCCCAGGGAGGGCTGTGCCCTGTACCTGTAGGGTGTGAGGATGTTGAGAGGCGGGGGTTTGTCGCAGCGCTGGTACATCTCCATCACCGGGTTGGGGATGGAGTTGCGGGACACCACCTGCTGGTTCTGCACCGTGGAGCTCTTGAAGGCTTTCCTCATGTTGATGTCCTGCAGTGAAACTGGGGGCACAGGAAGGACAAGGGATGAAGGGATGGCCTCAGCCATAGTGGGGCTCTGGTCCCGAGAGCATCACCCCAAACCAGCCCCGGCCCCTCACCTTCCTCCACGGTGGAGTCCAGCTGTGTCACCTTGATGACCAGCAGGTCCACCCTCTCCTGCAGTGAGTTCATCCTCATGTAGAAGCTGTTGGCTTCATTGAACAGCTCTCCAAAGATGTCCTCTGCGTGCCTGCCTGGCAGGGGACAATGCGCCTGTCACCACTGGTGGCTCGCCCAGCTCAGCCCTTCCCCTGGAGCTCCCACCTCCCCCTGGCTCCGTGGGTGCTCTGCCCAGCCTGGATCTCTGGGAGCTGAGCCTCTCCCAAAGTGCTGCAGGGAGGCAGGGGAGCCCAAATGATCACCCCTTTCCAGAGAGAGCAGCACCCCCCGGGGCACAGAACATTCACAGTGCCCCAGAGAGCCCTTGGATCCATCAGGACAGATCAACCAAAAAAATCACCAAAAATCACACACCAAAACCTGGGGAAATTCAGCCCAGGTAGAAAGCCAAGAGGAGAGCAGTGGGGACAGTGCCACAGCAGGGAGGATCTGCAATTTGTTTCACTTTATCAGTTCTTTTCCTGCATCTCTCGTGCAGCTTATTTATTTAGGGTTATTTAGCTTTTTATTAGGGTTATTCCTATCATGGAGCTGGAGTGAAGTGTCTGGCAGAGCATTGCTGATACCTGTAGGCTACAGCACCCATCCCATCCCATCCCATCCCATCCCATCCCATCCCATCCCATCCCATCCCATCCCATCCCATCCCATCCCATCCCATCCCATCCCATCCCATCCCACAGATCCTCAGGGTTTCCTCCAATCTCAGCTCTCAGACAGTTCCCTAGATCAGGGCACTTTCAGAAGCTCCTCAGAGCACTCCCCTGCTTGGTCATGTTTGATTCCCTTTTTCCCTGGACTGGAAGCCTGAGCAGACGTGGGTGCTGCTCGTGTGAGCCACTGCACTCCCAGCAGCTCCCTACACCCTGGGGTTATTTTTCAGAGTATTTTAGAGCAGAATCTGCTTCTGGAGGTGTGTGAAAGAGGGGGCGCCCTGAATAGCTTCTCTCTCTATTTTAAGTGGATATTCAGCATGAAATAGGTTGCCCCTGTTAAAGCTTCACCCTGGTGTGAGCAGTGCTCTCATGTGCCCCTTTCCTGCTGAGATCAGTCCCAGGGCAGGAGACAGCTGAGGGTTTAGACCTGTGATAGAGACTCTCTTCCTCAAAAAGCTCCAACTTTAAAAAGAATAGCTTGGGGTATTGTAAATCTTCACCTGGCCTTCCTATTTCTGGCCAAGTGGAAAAGCAAGGGGCTCCTGAAGGCTTTCCATCCCCCACTGCACAGCTGGAGGAGGAAAATGGGTCTCAAAATGGCACCAAGTTCCCATTTCAAGCTAAGCCAAAAAACCAAACAAACAAACAAACAAACAAACAAAAAAAAACCCCAACCAAACCCCAAACTTTTAAATACTTATAAATTATATATAATATTATTATTTTATATATGTATGTATATAATAATAATAAACAAAAACAAACATATATATATAAAATATATAAAATATAATAAATATTTAATAATATAAAATAATTTTTAAATAATTAATATTAGCAACAATTATTTATCCTATAAATAATTAATTCTATAAAATTATATTAATAAATATATAAAATAAATAAAAAATTAAAAATTAAAAAGTAGGAGCATCCTCCTATTTCCAACAAGCTGGATAATTCCCACTGAGTTAGGAGTGGCTGTAGCCCACACGGCTCTCACACAACTCTTGTTTCTCTCTGTTTGGAACTGGTGGGAGCGCCTGTGGCATCCCAGTGCCATCCCTGTGCCATTTCAGTGTTATCCCAGTGCCATTCCAGTGCTATCCCAGGGCCATCCCATAGCCATCCCAGTGCCATCTCAGTGCCATTCCAGTGCCATCCCAGTGCTATTCCAGTGCCATCCCATTGCTATCCCAGTGCCATTCCAGTGCCATTCCAGTGCCATCCCTGTGCCATCCCAGTGCCATCCCAGTGCCATCCCAGTGCTATCCCATTGCCATCCCAGTGCCTCCCCAGTGCCATCCCTGTGCCATCCAAGTACCATCCCGGTGCCATCCCAGTGCCATCCTAATGCTATCCCAGTGCCATCCCAGTGCCATCCCAGTGCCACCCAGTGCCACCCCATTCCCATCCCAGTGACACCCCAGTCTATCCCAGTGTTATCCCAATGCCATGCCATTCTCATCCCTGTCCCATCCCAGTGCTATCCCAGTGCTATCCCATTGCCACCCTGGTGCCCTTCCAGTGCCATCTCAGTGCCACCCCTGTCCCACCCCGGTGCCCCCCTCCCCAGGTGGCTGTGTGTGACTTACTGAGGCTGCCCAGCTGTTTGATGATGGCAGCCAGGGTGCTGTTGGTGACACACTCCAGCTCGCTGGTCACGCCGTCGGGCAGGGCCCCCCGGCACAGGTGCCGGGGCTCGATGTTCCTCTTCACCAGCGGCATGGCGAGCCCTCAGCCTCTCCTGGGACAGCAGGGGAAGGGAAGGACAGAGGGGGGAGCAGAGGGAACACCACAGATGAGCTTGAACAAAGCTTTGTGTGTTTTGAATTTTTTACACAGCTCTGTTGCAGAATCCGACCCATCGATTTTCAGGCATTTTTCAAATAACTCACAGGTGAAACTGAAAGAAAATCCCCTTGTTTTAATTAGAAACCCTGAGACTGGACAAATTGAAGGTCTTTTCTGATTAATCACTTGAATTAAAATCAAAAATCAAAATCAAAATGAAAAGCAAAATACACAGTTTTTATCATTTGGCTGTTCCCCCACACTGCTGATCCAGGAGGTTCCTCCTGCCCACGCTGGGACAGGCAGGCCCAGCAGGACTTTCCCAAGCAGGGCCAATGCACACTGTGAGCACACAGGTGCCAGCATGGAGGTGAGGACTTTGTCCTTACCTTTGTGCCACCATGTCCTCTCCCTGTCACCTCCCAGAGCTGCTCAAGCCCCTGTGCTGAGCCCTTCAGCTGGCCCCGAGCAGCCTCACACAGCCCAAAGAGAAGCCAGGCAGCGCTTGTAATGCCATTATTTCCAGCTCACTGCAGCCTCTCCAGGGTTTTATTTGTGCTCACACTACACTGAGACAAGCTGCTGTGGCCAGCTCATCCCAGCTCCCTGCCTGGCCCCACAGCATCACTGAGTGCCCCCACAGCTCCTATGTGCATCCCCACAGATATCTGGGTGCCCCACAGCATCCCTGGGTGTCTCCATAGCTCCTCTGTGCACCCCCACAGCATCTTTGCGTGTCCCCACAGCATTTCCAGGTGTCCCCATAGCTCCTTGTGCACTTCCACAGCATTTCTGGGTGTCCCCACAGCATTTATGGGGGTCTCCATAGCTCCTGTGTACAACCCCACAGCATTTCCAGGTGCCCTCATAGCTCCTTGTGCACCCCCACAGCATCTTTGGGTGTCCCCACAGCGTTTCTGGGTGTCCCCTGCTCCACTGTCCCCCCTAAACTGGGGATGGTTCATTTTCCACAGGGTTTAAGGAGATGTAGGGAGACCAAAGGCCTCACCCACCCCACTGAGGGCAGCCATGGGAGCTGCAGGAAAGGATGAAGGAGGGGCACCATGGGCTGTGGGGTGCTGGGGACAGGGTACCCCGCTGATGTAAAGGGTGAATGGTGGGAAACAGGCTGGGAAAAGAGGCAAAAAAGGAGCATTTATTATCCATGGGGGTGGGGACTGGGACTGGGACACAGGCCCTGGGATGGGGACACAGACCCTGGGATGGGGACACAGACCCTGGGATTGGGATGGTGACAGAGATCCTGGGATTGGGAAAGGGACACAGACCCTGGGATTGGGATGGGGACACGGACCCTGGGATGGGAACAGGGACCCTGGGACAGGGACAGGCAGTCACCCCCCAGCTCACACAAGGGGATCTTGGGTGCCATGAGTGCATCGAGGCTCAGCCCAGCTCCCAAAGCAAAGGCAAGCTGGTGACTGTGCTGATGAGGACCAGAGGGCACCAAGAGCATTCCCAGCGATCAGAACCCCCCTGTCCCACATCCCCACCCGCCCCATGTTCCCCAGAACGCTGGCAGCGAGCAGAGGCAGCTCCCGCCATGGCCGCGAGCGGAGCCAGCGCTGCTGCCCCGAGCGGAGCCAGCCGTGTGCAGAGTTCACATTTTTTGGCCCCGGCAGCTCAGACTGAACAGTTTCCCATTGACAGCGCCCGGCCAGCGCTCCCAGCAGCGGCAGCAGCTCCTCCGCTGCTTTCAAATGCAAATCCCAGCTCCCCCCATGGAGGAGCCCTCAGCCTGTCCTGAGGGGTGCAGGGGAAGGAGCCGGGGGGATCCCCCGGGGCTCAGAGCGAACCCTGAGCCCTCCAGTGCTCCCCATGGCCGTGATGATGTCCCCACCTCCCAAAAATCAAATTTCTGCCGGCTGTTTGTTCTGTGTGCCAGCATTTGCAGGGATGTACAACCCCTTCCCCTTCCTGGGCCCCCCGAGCCCCCCAGGCTGAGCAAAGAGCTTCACCCCGAGCTGGTTTGATGTGTGCCCCCGAAAGCTGAGCCCTGGCACGTCCCAGGGCTGCAGCACTGCAGGGCACAGGGCAGAGCCCTTAACGAGCTGCAATTAGGGACAGGGAACAAAGAGCCGTTCTCAGCATCCCCTGGGCCACAGCCACCGACACGGGCACTGGACACAGCCCTGGCACCCGGGGCTCTCTGTCCCTGCACAGGGCACAAATCCCCGGGGGGAATTGGGGCCACCTGAGCCCGCAGCCCCCACGGCGACCCTGGAGCAGAATGAAGGGAAAAAAGGGATTTTGTGATTTTGTGGTTTGGAACTTCCCAGCAGGGACAGATTGGAGGAGAGGCAGAAAGTGGGTGAGGGGTGTGATGGAAGTATTTGAGGCTGTGCCATGGGAGGGCATCCCTGGAGGAGGAAAATCCCTTTAATCTCACCCCAAAGAGGCCAAACAAGACTCAGAGCTTGCAACAGAAGGAACCAAGGAGGAGTTTGGCACATTTTTATGCAAGGAGAGCCTGTAAAGGAAATTTTGACCAAATCACAGGAAGAGCTGTTTTCCAACCCCCCAATTAATGGAGCACAGGGTTCAGAACCCTTGCACAGCCCTCCCCTGACAAGAGTTCTCTCACCCTGCTGCACCAACAGCACCAAACCTCTGAGCTCTGCCTTGAAATCCCAACTGCTCACCTAAAATCTGCCATCTCTAGGCCTGTCCTGAGCCCAGATCTCTGGTGGGGATGGGCTGCACGTGATTCCAGAGAGGCCAAGCTCATTTCTGTCCTCTGTGGCACATCCTGCTCACCCACCCAGAGGCTGCACACAAATCCTGAGCACTGAATGGGGCCAGAGCCTCAGCAGGGCATGCTGAGCTGTACCCTGCCCTGCTCCTGCTCCTCCTGCTATCACAGGTCATTCCCAGGACTTCAAGAGAGTGATTTTGAGTGGCAAAATCTTCTCCTCAGACCTTCAGGAAGAGGCTCCCAAGGGCAGGGATGGTCTGGGTGCAGGCTCCAGGATCATGTGCATGGATAAATCCCATGGGATTTTGCTGTGTCCTGAGTGGAAGGAAGGCAGGAGCCCACGGTGGGAAGGGGGGTCAGGATGCAGGAGGAGGAAAATGGGAGCCACGAGCTCAGCAGGGTGAAGGCAGGAGAAATGGGACCAGCCAGGAGCTGGTTCAGGTTTCAGGCACACTGTGGGGATTCTCCCATCACTCAGCTTTTCCCTGTGACTGGAGAGAGCCAACAGCCCTAAATCTTGTGCTGGGAAATGCACAGGTGAGGGGAGACACCCAGAGCTCCCGACCTGCTCCCCAAACCCCGTGGTGCAGCTTGGCAGTGAATCAGCTGAGCTGACCAGGCAGGGGAGGACATGGGACAGAAATGAGCTGTTCACTGTGCCCTAAGATGCTGATTTCCCCAAAAGGAACAAACTGCCAGCAGCACCCCAAATATAGAGCTGCTGGCAGCACTGAGGGGCAGCCCCTGCTGTGTCAGAACAGCTCTGGGCAGTGAGGACTGTCCCAGAACAGCTCTGGGCAATAAGGGCTGTCCCAGAACAGCTCTGGGCTCTAAAGGCTGTCCCAGAGCAGCTCTGGGCAATAAGGGCTGCCCCACAACAGCTCTGGGCAATAAGGGCTGTCCCAGAACAGTTCTGGGCAATAAAAGCTGTCCCAGAACAGTTCTGAGCAGTAAGGGCTGTCCCAGAACAGCTCTGGGCAATAAGGGCTGTCCCAGAACAGCTCTGGGCAATAAGGGCTGTCCCAGAACAGTTCTGGGCTGTAAGGGCTGTGCCAGAGCAGTTCTGGGCAATAAAAGCTGCCCCTGTCCCTGCAGACCAGGCTGGGGATGCCTTACAGCTGCTGGCCCAGGGGTGACCCTGCAGCTGGCTCCTTCCAGATGTTATCCCCCACCTCAGCAGCACCAGCATCTGGCAGCTTAGATCCATCAGGGCAGAAAAGCAGCTCTCATTTTGTAAGAGGGTCCAAAAAAATGAATTTTCCATCCAGCCATTGCCCCTTACATTCTGTGCCCTCACCCCCTCCCTGTCCCCAGGGCCACTCTGTCCCCTGGTCTGTGATTTACAGCCCAAAGGGGCCTGGAGGAGCAGGTGTGCTCTGGTGGCCCTGCAGGGAGGGCCAGGCTGGTGAGCACAGATCTCTCAGGTGCTGCTGAATCCCTGGGGCAGAGTTCTGGCTTGGTCAGTGCCCAGCACCTGCAGCCCTGCTTGGGGTGGCATGAGAGAGAAGGGAGAGGTGTCCTGGCTCCCATTTTCCTTCTCTGAGCTGTGGTGGAGCAGGAAACAGTTCTGGGGGTTGTTTTCCTGCAGGAGACCCCTGGAGTGGGAGAGGAGCCGTGGCAGAGGTGGGCAGCCCTGCAGGGAAGGATTCCAAGCTGCAATCACCAGCTCCAATATTCCTGATGGGATCAGGGGTGCATGGAGCAGCAGGAATGAGGGAAACCTTCCCTCTTCAGCCAGGAAAAACCCCAGGCTTGGATTTGAGGAGGATGTGGGTAAGTGTGTGATAATGCAAACACCTCAGGACTGGGAGTTGGGGTCAGCCCTGCCCTGAGCTCAGTTCTAGGCCAAGTTTGGGGCATCTGTTTGCTCAGCTCTTGCAATCAAAGCTCTTTCCCAATTTGGGCTTCCCAGGGTCCCTCTGAGCCCTGAGGAGTAGCACTGCCAGAACTGGAGACTTTTGCAAGGCAGTAAATCTTTGGTTGGATGCCAGGAGCCAGAGTAGAGAAAAAACCAGGAGATAAGTTGAAAACCTATTAACCTTGAACAAAAGAAGTGAATATTAAACAAACAAGAAGTGCCACAGCTCCTGGTGGCTGCTCAGGACCCTGTTTTGATGCAGAACCCTTGGAATGGAAAGGTGAGGAAGGGCTGGGGGAATGAGGGGGCACAAAGCAGTCCTGAAATAGTGAAAGGAGCAACAAAACCCCCGAATGTGAAGTCAGGGAAAGGACAAGAGGCAGAGCTGACACTCAGTGGGGCTTGCAGGTGCCTGAAGGAGCTCATCCTGTGCAGTTTGGCAGGATGGATCTGATAGAGAAGAGGGCTGGGAAGGATCTGGGGGTGTGTGATGCCTCTGAGCAGCCAGAAATAGGTGGAAGGTGTGAAAGCAGCAGCTTCTCGAGGTGTTGATTTGTAGAGCTCTGCCACAGCGTGCTGGAAACCAGCGTGGGATGGTTCAGAGAGCAACAGCACAACCCTGCAGAGGGCAGAGAGGCCACAGCAGCACCTCATGGCTGGGGACAACCTCTGGTTCGGGTGGCCCCAAACTCCTGCTGTTCTACCAGTGGGGAGAGCAGAACCTACAGGGCTTCTCAGAGCCTTCAGGGGCTGCAGTTTTGTTGTCTCAGGAGAAATCCAGCCAGAAAAAGCTGTGCAGGTGGCTCTTTGTGGTGCAGGGAAAAGCCTGCCTGCGAGAGCTGGGCCAGATCTGCTGATTTGCCTCCCACAAAATGGAGCTGCACCACAAGGACTCGCTGCTCTAATTTACAAAATGCATCTGCCACCACTTCTTCATTTGCTGGCAGCCCAAATGCCTGAGAGCAGCACCAGCATGACAAATGTCACTGCTCCCTGGGAAGGTGACCACTGCTCCAGAGCTGTTCATTAAATGTATTAAAACCAGCTGGAACCTGAGTGCTCCCCTTGCTCCAAATAAAGCAGAAGGCAGGACTTCAGTGAGAGCAAATCCTCAGGGTGGCACTGGGGGCTGGTGGGCATGGGGAAGTAATGCCACTGCCTGCCCCTTCCCGGAGAGCCCTGCATCCCACAGGAGCCTTTACAAATGGTCTGGGGCCACAGAAACCCCACTCTGGGACAGAGTGGCTTTGGGGACAGGGAGAGGATGAGGGCACAGTTAAACACGTGGAAAGCTGTTGCAAAGAATGTAAGGAGCAATGGCTGGATGCAAAATCCCTTTTTTTGGACCCTCTTACAACATGAGAGCTGCTTTTCTGCCCTGATGGATCTAAGCTGCCAGATGCTGGTGCTGCTGAGGTGAAGGAAAATATCTGGATAACATCCCAGCCCCACTGCAGGGTCAGCAAAGCATCAGGTGGGAAAATGCCCTGGAGACTGGAAACCCCAGGGTGTGGGATGGAGGTTTTGTCCCCCATCCCCAGGATATCAGCACAGGGGGGCTGGAAACCAGGGCTGGGGCTCGCTGTGAAATGAGTGGAGAGGTCTCAGCCCTGGGTGGCACAGAGGGATTTTTGCTGCTGGCCAGAACAGATTTGGGTGGAGCTGGGGAAGAGCCAGGCCCTGGTGCCAAAGGGGGGAAAGAGCAGGGTCTGGCTGCCCTGGGGCACAGCACCATCACTGCTGAGCCATGACCCGTGTCCCACAGCCCTGACCTGTGTCCCACAGCCCTGTCCCACCCCTGTCCCACCTGGCAGTGCTGTCCCCACCTCCCCCCGGCTCCTCCTGTGCAGCTCCCCCACGGCAGCTCCAGGGAGGCTCCACTTCACAGCAAAGTGCAACCCAACCTTAAATCATAGCTAAAAATATTCCTCGGGAGCTTGATTAATAAATGCCACCGTTGGTGGTTTGGTTTGGGGGATTTTCCCCCCTCCTTCTACCGTAAAATGTTTCAGCCCCAGGAGCAGCACTTGATGGAGCTGTCCCTGAGCCCCAGCACTCCCCAGGGCTCTGCAGCACCAGCCCTGCTCAGGAGGAGGCCATAAAATCAGGAGGCTGCCATAAAAGCAGCTGCTGTTACCCCAGGGTCAGTGCAGGAACCTTGTCCTGCTGTGAGTCTGGTTTAAAGCAAACAGGCTCCCAGAGGGGTTTTAGCTAAATGATGTTTCGTTTAGGGTAGGTGAGAGCAAATGCTGTAAATGACAGAATCACAGGAGGGTTTGGGTTGGAAGGGACATTTAGGATGATCTCATTCCACCCCCTGCCATGGGCAGGGACACCTTCCACTGTCCCAGGCTGCTCCCAGCCCCAATGTCCAGCCTGGCCTTGGGCACTGCCAGGGATCCAGGGGCAGCCACAGCTGCTCTGGGCACCCTGTGCCAGGGCCTCAGCACCCTCACAGCAAAGAATTTCTTCCTAACTTTTAATCTAAATATCTCCTCTTTTGGTTCAAAGCCATTCCCCATTGACCTATCTCTATTTCCCCCTCTAAAAAGTCTTTCACTCCTTTTGAAAAGCCCCCTTTAGCTCATGGAAGTGGCTCTGAAGTCTCTCCAGAGCCTTCTCTTCTCCAGGCTGAGCAACTCCATCTCTGGCAAGCGGATTTTCAGGCAGTAGCTTTCCTTGGGGTCCAGTTAACAGGGAGTTTGGGTTCTGTTGTTTGATTTCTCAGAAATGGGGAGCCCTCCGTGCCCCCTGGCACTGCTCATGGAGCTGAGGCCACTTCTCCAGGTCCCTCCCATTCACCCTTGGCTCTGCTGTGGATACGGATCAGAGTATCTGTGTCCATGCAAAAAAACCCCATCCATCCCAATACCCTAACGCTGAAGGGGAAAAGGAGGGGGAAAGCTGTGGATGAAACCGTGCAGGACCCTCCTCCATCATCCCTGGCTGCTCATGCCCAGTTCTATGAGGGGAATGCCTTGATGGGCACAGGAGGCGTCAGGGGCCGGGCTGTGGGAACAGCACCGACCTCAGCTCTGCTTTGGCTGCAAGAGATCCCTGCTGGCCCAGGAATCATGTGTTGTTTTTAATGACTCCATCACCAAAGGAAAATCTTCAATGACAGCTTTTTTTTTCCCTTTTGTGCCCAGCTCATTACCAGAAGGATCTCCCTCGCTCGCCGCCGGGCTGTGCGGGCAGGAGGCTGCTGAACAAACCAGCCTTTTTCTCCGCAGCATAGAGGGAGCTTTGATAAAGCGGGGAAACCCTCGGCCAGCAGCGAGGCGCTCTCTGCAAACCCTCTGCTGCCTTTGGGAACAGCCGCGGGCAGGGCTGGCATCTCCAGCCTTGGAGCAGAGCGCTCCCAGGCAGCCCCAGGCTGCTCCCTGCGGGGCTGGGCTCTGCCTGCCGCTCCCCATCTGGGCTTCCCCACCAGGGCTGGGCCCTACAAACCTGCGGGTGGATGTGGGGAACAGGGGGCAGATGCCAGCCTGGAGCTGGCTGCAGCCTCGCTGCTCAGAGACGTGCGAAATGCCGCGGGGTGCAGCTCACAGGGTGGCTTTTTGGATGAGCAGCTCTGCAAAAAAAAGGGAAAAAAAAAAAAAAAAGGAAAAGCGTTCTTGCTTTTCTTTTTTTATTTCTTAACACTTCTGGCTCGAGGGCTGTTGTTCATAACTTGTCAAGATCTTGGCATCGGCGGCTGATTTGTCATCCGCCATAAAATGGAGGATGAGCATCTTTGGTTCAGAACTGGGCCAAGGGAGATGACAGCTCAAAGCAAAATATGCTTCAGCTCCAGTTTGCTCCGTGGGCTCTGGCTCCCGGGGAGAGGAGCGGACATTTGGGGTCTGAGTGCATCACAGTGCTCTGGGTAAGAGCCCTTCTCCTGCTCCTCGTTTGCGACAGCGCAGCCCGGTGCACATTAACCCTGTGCCTGCCAGAGCAGCCTGTGCTGGACCGATGCTGCCACGGCCCTGCCCTCCTCACCGAGCTGTCACCCTGCATGCCACCAACACACTCAAATACCACCAAAACACCATTTTTTAAAAGAAAATGACACCAGCAATCTCTTTAAAACCCAGGCAATGAGCTGCAGGTGCACATTAACCCTCTGCCTGCCAGAGCAGGCTGCGCTGGACCCATGCTGCCATGGCCCTGCCCTCCTCACCGAGCTGTCACCCTGAGAGCTACTGACATACTCAAATACCACCAAAGCACCATTTTAAAAAATAAAATGACACCAGCAATCTCTCTAACACCCAGGCAATGAGCTGCAGGTGCACATTAACCCTGTGCCTGCCAGAGCAGGCTGTGCTGCCGTGGCCCTGCCCTCCTCACCGAGCTCTGCGACCTGTCACCCTGGCAGCTACCAACATACTCAAATTCCATCAAAACACCATTTTTAAAAAGAAAATGACACCAGCAATCTCTTTAAACCCCAGGCAACGAGCTGCAGCGTGAGGGGTGTGCCTTGGCACGCTGAAGTTTGGCAGATGAATTATGAATCCTGCCATTCCCGAGCTGCCCGCACATCCCGGCGCTGCTCTCCCATCCCTTCCCCTCCTCCGGCAGCGTGTCTGGCCACACGGAGCAGCTAGCAGCTCCATCAAAAAGCATCCCAAGCCGCAGGTAATGCATCCATGGCGCTGACACCACCACGAGGCAGCGAGAACTCGAGTTTGAAGCGAGAAAATCCATGCTGCCTGCAAGTAGCTGAATCACGGAGCGTGGAGGCCCAGGCTCGGCAGCTCTGAGGGGCTCTGAGCCCATCTCAGCTCTGCCCAGGGGGTGCCCCGGCCTGGGGGGGTCACCAGGGGGGCTCTGAACCCAGCGGGGCTCCAAATGCCGGGGAGGGCACCAGGATGGGGATGGAGGGTGGGCCATGCATGACAGGTGACAACGGGTTGTGCCCTGCTCAGCGCTGTCCCCGCTGTACCCCCAGCCTCACATCGGCCTGCAGAGCCCCCCGGAGCCCCCCAGTTCCCCAGCCAGGGGTGATGAGCCCTGCCCTGCGCTGGCTGTGGGAGCACAGGCAGCCGTGGGCCCAGCGGATCCCGCACAGCGATGTGAAGATGAAGGATCCTCCCTCCCCAGGATGGCAGGTGAAGCCCCCCGCCCCCACCCCGCCCCCGTGCGAGGTGCAGAGCAGCCGGGTCCCCTCCCTCTCCATGCAGGGATGCGAAGTGACAGCACACACCCCCCCTCCCCTGCCTGAGAGGGTGCAGAGAGGCCCCGAGCCCCGCGGTGCGATGTGCCAAGCGCTGCCGGCATCCTCCCCCCGCCATGGGAACGTGCGGAGACGCCTGAGCCCCCTCCTCCCCTCCAGGCAAAGGTGAAAACGTGGAGGATCCCACCCCCAGGCCATGAATAGCTGCAAAGTGGAGAGACCCCCACGCGGGGATGAGAGGCAGCTTGGACAGCCCCTTCCCAAAGCAAGGATGCGAAGGGATGGAGGACAGCCCCCCGCCCCCGGGCACGGATGCAAAGCTGGGGGGGATGCAGCAAATCGGGGATGCAGAGCGGCCCCAACCCTCCCGCAAGGATGTGAAAGGATGGAAGGACCCCCCCGAAAGGATGTGAAGGGATGGAGGATCCCCCCCGAAAGGATGCAAAGGGATGTGGAGGATCCCCCCCGCACGGATGTAAAGGGATGGAGAACCCCACCCCCGCAAGAACCCCCCCACCACCGGAAAGATGTAAAGCAGCAGAGCATCACCCACCCCCCGCGCCAGGATGCAGAGCGGTGGGAGATCCCCTGCGCGCAACGACGCCCCCCCAAAAGGATGAAAAGGTGCGGGAGACCCCCATCAAAAGGGCGCAAAGCCCCCCGTGCCCCGCGAGGGGATGTGCCCCCCTGGCGCTCACACCTGCGGGCACAGGGACCCCCCGCTCTCCCTGCGCCGCGCCATCCCCGCAGCCCCCGCGCTCACCTCCGCTGTGCTGGGGGGCCGGGCCGTGTCTCGGCGGGGCCGTGCGGGGCCGTGCGGGGCTGCGGCCGCCGCCGCCGCTGCCCGCGCCCCGCGCCCCGCTCCGCCGGCTCTGCCCGCGCTGCCCGCGCCGCTCCGCAGTGCGCGCACGGCGCATGTGCCCGAGCCCGCCCCCGCCCCGCTCCGCCCCTGCCCCAGCCCGGCACCCCGAGACAGCCCCGAGACAACCGGGCGCACCACCGAGCCATCCCGGCACCCCCGAGCCACCCTCGCACCCCGAGCCAACCCGGCACCCCCGAGCCATCCCGGCACCCCGAGACACCCCCGAGCCATCCCCGGCACCTCGACCCATCCCGGCACCCCGAGACAGCCTGAGCCAGCCCCGAGCCACCCCGGGCTAACCTGGCATCCTCGGGCCACCCCGGCAGCCCGAGCCAGCCTCGACACCCCGACACATCCCAGCACCCCCGAGCCATCCCAGGCACCCCGAGACACCCCCGATCCAACCCCGAGCCACCCCGGCACCCCCGAGCCAGCCCGGCACCCCCGAGCCACCCCGGCACCCCGGAGCCACCCCGGTACCCCGAGCCCACCCGGCACCCTGAGCCAACCCGGGCCATTCCCGGCCACCCCGAGCCACCCCGGAGCCACCTCGGCACCCCGGAGCCCACCCGGCACTCCCGACCCAACCCGACAATCCCCAGCCCACCCGGCACCCCCGACCCAACCCGGAGTCATCCCCAAGCCACCCCGGCACATCCGAGCTACCCCGAGCCATCCCGGAGCCGCCCTTCCAACTTCGCCTCGGGGTTCACACAAACCCCTCATTCCCCGCGGCTGCCCAGCCCTCGCCGTGAGCCGCGGCTCTGGAGCATCCCCTGCAAACGCTTCCGCTGGCCGGGAGGGGAGCGATGCTCCGGTGAGAGGCAGCGGTGAGGGCAGCGTCTGCTCCAGGTGCGGCGTTGCCACCATCTTCTCCACCCTTCCCCTGTGCCCTGTGGATCCCGGTGCCTCCCCAAGGGTCAGATCCAGGCCAAGGTGCTGCTCTGGGGTGTTGGTGAAGCCGCAAGGAAAGCATCATCCTCCCCAGCTTGTCACTGTCACCAGCTGCTGTGCCCGGGGATTTGGGGTCCTCTCCTTGGTCATGTTACAGAGACACCCCGAGGGCTGGAGCCCTCTGCTCTGGGGCAGGCTGGGGGAGCTGGGGGTGTTCACCTGGAGAAGAGAAGGACCCAGGGACACCCAAGAGTCCCTTTCAGTGTCTAAAGGGACCCAAGAAAGATGGTGACAGTTTTAGCAGGACCTGTTGTTATAGGACAGTAAGTGATGGTTTTAAAATAGGAGAGGGTCAATTTAAACCACATATGAGGAAGTTTTTTACAGTGAGGGTGGGCAGGCACTGGCACAGGGTGCCCAGAGCAGCTGTGGCTGCCCCTGGATCCCTGGCAGTGCCCAAGGTCAGGATGAACACTGGGGCTTGGAGCAGCCTGGGATGGTGTGAGCTGTCCCTGCCATGGGGGGGTTGGACTAGAAGACCTTTAAAGCTGCCCTCCAGCCTAAACCATGCCATGGTTCTGTGCCCCAGTGCCAGCACTGGACCATGTTGAGTGCAAACATTTGCAGGAGCCTCATCTGCTTGGGGATCCAACAAAATCCCAGCCTGGGAGTCCTGGAATCCCAGAATGGTTTGGGTTGGAAGTGACCTTACAGACCATCCAATCCCAACACCCCTGCCAGGGCAGGGACACCTTCTACTGACCCCACCTTGAGGCTGTGCCCTTCTCAGGCCACTCCAAATCCATCCCAGGCTGTGCCCACATCCCAGCCCCAGTGACCAGCAGGGATTTTGCAGGCTGGCAAAGGAGAGAGGTGAATTACTCCTTCAGGGGCTGAGACTGCAGGAAAACCACACAGCCCTGCCCAGGGCAGCTGCATGTCTGTGCTAAGGATGCCAACAGAGCCAGGGCAGCACCCAGTGACCCCACAGCCCCTCCTCAAATCCCTGTCCATCCCCCCATGCACCTGTCCAGCCAGGCACCCACAAACTCGAACCTCAGATCCTGGGGGCAGTTCTGGGCCCTTCAAGAGAGAAGTTGAGGGGCTGGAGCAGGTCCAGAGAAGGGAATGGAGCTGGGAAGGGGCTGGAGCACACCAGGAGAGGCTGAGGGAGCTGGGAAGGAGCTCAGCCTGGAGCAAAGGAGGCTCAGGGGGGACCTTGTGGCTCTGCACAGCTCCTGATAGGAGGGGACAGCCGGGGGGGATTTGGGATCTTATCCCAGGGAACAGGGACAGGAGGAGAGGGGATGGCCTCAGGCTGGGCCAGGAGAGGTTCAGATTGGATATTAAGGAAAATTTCTTGATGGAAAAGGATGCCCAGCCCTGGCACAGCTGCCCAGGGCAGTGGTGGAGTCACCATCCCTGGGGGGATTTAAAGGATGTGTAGATGCGGCACTTGGGGACACGGGTTAATGTTGGGTTTGGCAGTGCTGTTGGACTCGATTAAAGCTTTTCCACCCTGAACAATTCCGTGATTCCACAATGCCTGCTGTGAGCGCAGCCGCTCCTAGAGGGCAGAGCGAGCCCGCAGGGACAGACAGGGACTGGAGCCGTGCGGGAAACGCCGTGCGGGAAACGCGCTGCCTTCCCTCGCACCGAGGCTGTGGGGAAGAAAGAACTTCAGCAGCACGAGGAGGGATAATCTGAGACACGGTCTGAGGTTTGGAGGGAGATGACTCACGCTTTGATTTCTTCACGCAGCGCTCCAGGGCGGGATTAAGCCGAGCTTGTCAGGAAGGCGCTGGAGGAGGCAGCGGGGAGAGCTGCTCATCCCCAGCGCATCAAGATGCTCGTCAGGAGCAGAAAACCGGCATGGATGAGGGGCCAGGGCACCCCGAAAGAGACAGCTGCCCTCGCTAGGCTGGACCTTGGGCACAAGGCTGTGTGTCAGCCCGGAGCGGGGCTCTTCTGCGGGCAGCGGTGTAAGGGCAGCCCTGCCGTGCCCAGCGCTGCCCGAGCAGCCCTGCCGTGCCCCAGCGCTGCCCGAGCAGCTCTCCATCCCATGCCAGCCGGCTGCTGCACCCTCACTCCTGCCGGTGTCCCCAGGGACCTTCCTGAGCGGCGACACTCAGGCTGGACACTTCAGATTCATCCTTGCCTTGGCCAAGCTGTCCTGTCCCCGTGCTGGTGCCACCACAGGTGTTCTCGTCTCAAGACATGAAGTAAAATTTTTCTGTGAGCCAAACAGAGCCAGAAGTGCAGGTGGTCAGGGTGAGGATGATGATGATGCTGCCAGGACAGCACAGCCTGCGACAGCACCAGGCAGGGATTTGGGGACCCATTTTGGATGGGAGGGGTGAGCAGCCCCTCTGCGACATCCAGGCAGGGATTTGGGGACTCAGTTTGGACGGGAGGGGTGAGCAGCCCTTCTGCCCTGCCCCGGGGGGGATGAGCAGCCCCTCTGCCATGCCCAGGACAGAGCTGCCCCCTCCCCTCCTGCCGCAGCCCTCGGTGGTCCCCAGCCCTCTCTCGGAGCAGCTCCGGAGCTCTCGGTGCTGCCAGGAGAGCTCAGCCCATCACAAACCCCCAAGGTGCCAGGAGCAAACCCAAAGGGGGGCACAGCTGCCCCGGCCTCAGCCCCTGGAGCCCCCAGAGCAGCTCCTGCATTCGTGGTGCTCTCAGGCACACACACCCCAGCTTGGGGGGCACAGGCAGCGTGCCCAGGGTGCCCCATTAGCTTGGGAGGGTGAGGGGAGGGTGCAGACAGCAGCACACACAGAGCTGAGCACCTCCAGCACCCCCAGCCCAGGCCCAGCCTCAGCCCAGGCTCTTCCCAGCTCTGTGCACAGCACACGTGGGGTTTCACCTGAGTTTTTCCTGTGTGTCAGACCAGCAGTGTCCTCTGCTCCAGCTGCACCAAAGCTTCCCTGCTCCCTGAGCCGCTCCCCTGGAGGTGTCTGGGCTGGCTTTGTCGCTTTGTGTGGGACAGGAGCCTGCAGAGCTCCTGGCCATGCAGCTCCCAGAGATGTTCCAGGCTTGCCATGAGCCACCTTTGTGCCATGATCGGATCACCCTCTAAAGTGAAGACCCGATGGGGGATTCACCCTTTTCCAAGGGAATTCATTCCATTACTGGATAAATGATGCAAATATTAGTTAATAACAGTAAATTAATGAACCATAGGGAAAACTTACCCTGGGGGCACATCCACAACTTTTTTGCCAGTGATTCCCTGAACTCCTCAGAGTTTTGAGCAGCTTGGGGTCAATGATGGCTCCCACATCAGTGACAGGCACAGCAGGGCCAGGGGAGCTCCCGGCCCCAAAGCCCAGCACCCTCCATCCCCATCCCAGCCAGCTCAGCAAGCCAAGGCCGTGCAGCTGGAGTGGGATGCCAGGAGGCTGCTGTGAAAAATGCATGTATTTTATGATTGGCTTCTCACAAATATTAAAATGAATATTATATGTGTTGTGTTAGAAAGTGATGCTGTATTACTTCTCTTAAGTAGTGTGTTAAATATAGTTTTGGGTTATAAAAAATGTTAAAATAGAAACTATGCTATGTAAGATACTTTTTTAAAGAAAGGACTTGCAGTGAGATAGCAGCCACAGGACACCTGAATCTTTCAGAGAAAGAGAATTTATTGCTCCATTATCAGAAGAAATGAACTTCTTCCTGCCTTAAAGGCACTGTTAGGATTCGGAGGAAGAAGCTGATGATGACCAGACAGAATCCTGTGTTTGAATGGAATTTATGCATCATGTATGAGGTGTATGAATATGCAACAGGTTATTGTTTTTAAGGGTTAATCCTTTGTTAATGTGGGTCCTTTATCGAGCTTGTGCTGCCCAGAAAGAGGAACCCGGACCATCCATAACTCTTTGTCTCTATTGCCTCATATTGTCTTAATTCAAATTGTCCAAATTATTATTACTATAACTGCATGACTATTTTTATAACCATTTTATTACTATTAAACTTTTAAATTTTTAAAAAACAAGCGATTGGCGTTTTTCACAGCTGCCAAAGCTCTTTGTTTGGGGTCGTGGCCCCCCAGCCGGCCCAGGAGGAGGTGCTGGGTGCCGAGGCACACGCTGCTGCCTCCCGCGAGGGCTGAGGTAATCCTGGGTAATTCCTGACTTCCATGGAAATGCCTCCGGGCCGAGATGATTATCGCTGTAATTAGCCTCTCTGATTTTTCTTGGTGTTCTATAAAATATTAATTTACAGCTGGATCCTTGCCGCCTTTGTGTGCCGGCTGGAGCTGTTGCCATCAGCAGAGCAGCTCTGGCACCTCGTGCCGAGGTCCCGTGGGGTTACGTGGGGCAGTGGTTGGGGCTGGTGGGGCTGGGCAGGAACTTCCACTTCCCCACAGGAACGTGCCCTTGGAGCTCCTGTTTCAAAGGGAATATGGAAAACCGGTGAGGCACGCTCAGAAAATGCCCTCCACACCTCTGCAGCTGGTGAGTAGGGAGCTGAGTGGCTCCAGAAGCCCTTTAGTACAACATAGACCCACCGTGGTCCTCTGTTTGGGTCAGAAACAGTGGGTTTGCTCAGCTGCATGAAAAATCAGGTAGGGCACCAGAGTCTGGGCAGCACCACGTTCCCCACCCAGCCTGGAGCCACTGGAGTGGACATGGTTCTGTGATTTCCACTGACAAAATGAAGCCAAATGTGGGGTTTGGTGGCATGTGGTTCCCTGAAAACCCACTGCTCACACCAGCACTTCCAAGTTGCCTCATTTTTCAGCCAAACTAAGTAGAATCTACTTCAATCTCACCAAAAAGGTGGAAAATGCCACCTGTGATATTGTTGATCCCAAACTTTGGGAAGGTCAGGCAGAGGAAGGATGTTACAGTGTGCTGGTCCCTGCCTTCTCCCTGGGACAAGCCTTAGGCTCCAGACTCTGCATTTCAGCATCCCTGCCAGGGAAGGAGTTCTGCCACATCCCTAGGGCTGCCCTGAGCTCCTTTTGCCTCTGGCACAGTCTCTGCCAGGCCAGATGCAGCAGCTGTCTTAGCTACAGCCCCAATGTAAAGAAAGGAGCAGTGCTAATGACAGGAAGGGGCTGTGCCCAGCATGTGAATGTCTCTGCAGAGAGCTGCTCGCCACTAGAGATGTTTGCCCAGAGCTTTTGGCCCTGCAGCAGATGCTGCCAGTGAGGTTTTGTCCTCAGGACAGCCCTACATGTTCCTGATGCTTTGAGAGGCTGCCTAGAGCAGAGTTAAAGGAATAAAGTAGGGATTCATTAAAAGGCCTTCACAGGATACACCTTGGGCAATGCAAGAGCCTGACTATGGCTACACCCAAGCTGGATGAGGCTCACGAGTTCTCACACTTTTATCAGTTTTGGTCCATTTCCATATTGGGGTTAATTGTCCAATTCCAGCTCCAGGTGATGCAGTCCCATCCTCCCAGTTTGCTCTCCTCAGTTCTCCGCTGTTTGCACTTTCTGGGCCTGAAGCTGCAGTGGTGTCCTTGGTTTTGGGGCTGGAAAGGGATTGTTTTGTCTGACTGAGCTGTGAGGAGAACTTGCTGACGCTTTATATGGAGTTCAGGGTTATGAACTAATGCAGTACAGAATCTGGGAAATATGAAAGCGGAAACTTCAGGCATCATCCCCATGTCACTAAAACCAAGCCAGGTTGCAAAGCCACTGGGGATTTGTGTTCTCCACAAAAGGCCACACCCTCTCACAGCACTTCCCAAGCTGTTTGCACAGATATTTCCATTCCTCCTCCCCTTCTGCACAAGCAGGCACACATTGAGCAGAGCAGCAGCCAATCCCTCTGGCAGGGCTCTGGCACCAGGGTTGGAGCCAGGCACACACTGCTCATCAGCTGTGCCATGAGGAGCTCCCTGCCAGCTCTCCAGGGATGCCAGATGTGCATCTGGAGAGCCTGGAGGTGCTGCTGCCATCCCCTGCATCCCTCACCAAGCTGGCAGCTCAGGGCTTTGAGGGAAACCATGTGGCACACTCAGAAGGGTGTTTTAGCATGGAGTTCAACCAGGGAAGAGCAGCTTTATCTGGTTTTCCTCAGTGTTTCTTTCATCTTGTGGTTATGAAGCTGCAGAGCCTCTGGGTGGGATGCTCTGTGTTCTTACACAGGCAGAGCTGCTCCTGCTTGGATTTCCCAGAGCTTCCCAGGCTGCATCTCCCTCCTTGATGAAACCTCCATCATCTCACCCAGCCCAGACTTTTAACCCCACTTTTTCAGCCCCTTCTGTGATTTTACTCCTCAGTCTCACTGCTCCAGTCCAGCCCAGTGATGCCTGGGCCAAAAAATTCTCTGTCCAGCCACCATGCAGCCAACATCCAGTGGAGATGCTGCTCCCTGGGTTTTGTGTCTGGCTCGAGGTCCAAGGAGTATTAACCTCCTGTTTCCGCCTCTGAGAGCCTTCTGCAGCTCCAGAGGGAAGAAATCTCCATAACATTGTGTTTTCTATGGCAAAGGGCTCTCCCACCTCTCTCACTGCTGTTTTTAATCCAGCCTTGCTTTGCTGCTGTGGAGAATTAACATTTTGGGGAGCAGCTTCCCTGTCCAGCACCCGGGCCCCCTAATTTCTCGGCTTACAGGGGCTTAACAAAATAAAACCAGCAGGCCAGGAACCTGAGCAGGCTTTCTGGTGATGTGGAAATTAAAATTTAGCTGCTCGTTGCGTCGGCAGAGGGCAGTGGAAGATGCTTCCAAACATGCCAAGCCTCCCCCGGCCGCGCTGCGGAGATGGGGATCCGGGGAGGAGACTCCACGGGAGAGGAAGGGAAATCAGAATGCAGTTCCTCCAGCAGCGGGGCTGCCCTGGGCTCGGGCAGCCCACCGGCCGCGGGGATTTGGGCTCCTCCATCGGAGGGAAGGCGAGGGAAAGGAGGAGAGCGCGCATCCCTCCCGCCCGGCTCTCGCCATCGCTGCTCCGAGCCGCTGCTCCTCATCCTCTGCCCGGGAGGAAGCGGATGGCGATGGAGCTGGCAGTGATTTGCCGGCGGGAGCAGGCGGGAAGGCCGAGCACAGGTTTTTTCTGGCTGTAGCCGTGTCCCAGAGGGGTTCTCCGAGCCCGGCGAGCCGCTCGCGTACACAAAACCCTTCCCAAGCCTCAGCCCCTGGCCGGGCGCTGCTCTC
This sequence comes from Ammospiza nelsoni, assembly GCF_027579445.1. Classification (NCBI taxonomy): domain Eukaryota; kingdom Metazoa; phylum Chordata; class Aves; order Passeriformes; family Passerellidae; genus Ammospiza; species Ammospiza nelsoni. Next base: position 17,709,241 of record NC_080647.1, on the reverse strand, counting down.
CGGCTTCGGGAGAGGCAGGAGATGGTGCGGCCCTGCCGCCGCCTCCCTGCCGGCTCCGCACCCTGCCCTGTAATTAATATCCCTGGAGGTAAAGAAAGAGCAGCGCGAGGCTGGGATGTATTATTTTACTCTGATAGGAATCTGACACTGACACAGCCATTAGGGGAAAGAAAGAATAATAACTCAGACTTGGCATATATGAAAGTGTAAATACCTTCAGCGTGTGAAAAGACAGGCTTTAATATATTGGTGGGTTTGTAATTATTTATTGAAACAAGGGGAAAGGCAGAGCTTGGTGCAAAACAAGGCAGAGGCAAGGGAACAGCTCCCGAAATCACTGGGGTTGGGTGGCTGCGGCTCTTCCTCCTGGAGAAAGCGGCGTGGGGTGACCCGGGGCCCTGGGGACAGCCTCGCAGCCGGGGGGATCTCGGCGGCTCCCCGGCAAGAACCCGGGTCGGTGTCACACAAACGCTCCCCGAACTTTTCGGGGTCGGGCACGCCAAAACCCCCCAGAGCCGCCCGGCGTGGAGGGAAAGGCGTCCCCTGGCCGGTGTTTGCCACCTGCTCGGGCGGCTCCGGGGGCTCCGCTGCGGGCCAGAGGGAGCGGCAGCATCCCCGCCGTGCCGGGAGAGCCCCGGGATGTCCCGCATGGGGGCACCGTGCGGGGCCGGGGGGCGCCGGCGGCTCCCCCACCGCTCCGCACCGCTCCGCACCGCTCCGCACCGCTGCCCGGCGCCCCCCAGCCTCCTCGGGCCCCGCGGGGGCGGCGCTGGCGGGGGCCCGCCCCGGGCCGGGCCCGCCGCAGGATGCGGCGCTGGCGGGGGCGGGCGGCGCTCGGCGGGCGATGCGGGGCCGCGGCCGGGCCCGGGGCCGCCTTTGAGCGCCGCGGGGGGACGGGAGGGGGGGCGCGGGCGGGCGGGCGGCCCCCGCCGCAGGTAGGGACGCGGGGGCCGAGCGGCGCGATGGAGGAGGAGGAGGAGGATGGAGGCGGCGGAGGGGAGGCGGGGAGTGAGGCTGCGGCAGGAGGGGGCGGGCGGGGGGGCCGGCCGGGGGGGGCGGCGGGCATGTGGGACCGGCTGCGGGGCAGTCGGGCGGCGGGCGGCGGCCGGAGCGCGGCCGCGATGGCGCAACGCGACGAGAAGGTGCCGGCGGCGGCGGCGGGCGAGAGCGAGCCCGGGGCCGGGGCCGGGGCTGCTGGGGCCGGGGATGGGGCCGGAGCTGGGGCCGGGGCCGCGGCCGAGCGGGGACAGAGCGGGGCCGCCGCGCCCTTCCAGCCCCCCGAGGGCGGCTTCGGCTGGGTGGTGGTCTTCGCCGCCGCCTGGTGCAACGGCTCCATCTTCGGCATCCACAACTCCTTCGGGATCCTCTACATGATGCTGCAGAGCGACCTGGGCGAAGGGGAGAAGGATCCGGCGCTAGAGTTTAAAACAGGTATGGGCTCCGCGGCCCCTTCCCGGCCGGGCAGTGCGTGCGGGGGTGCCCGAGCGGAGCGGGGACGCCCCAGCCGAGCGGGGAAAGGTGCGGCGGCGCGGCCGGAGCTGGAAGCTCCTTCTCGGCTGTGTGGAACCTCGATTGCTCCCTGCCCCCTCTATCCTCGTAGCCGTGGCTATATTTATCTCCGACAGCATCATGTGTTTCTAAGCTCCGATGTACTCAATTAAAAGTAATTCGGCTGAAAACACGCCCTTAGCTTGTCCTGCCGGTGTGTCTTGGGGTAAAGCAGAGCAGCGCTGGTGAATCAGCTGCTGGGTGTGCGCCACCCCCTCTAGTTTTCTTTATTATTGTTCCATTTTTATGGGTTTTTCAAGCCGCCTTGTTGGCCGGGGTGGCTCCGGGAGAGCATCTGCCCGGCTGCCGCGCTCCCCCGAGCCGTGTCCATTCAGTGTCACGGCCGGCACCGGGCAGGGCTGGCAGCGCCACCTGCGCGGTCACTCCGAGGGCAGCGCGGGGGCTCCAGCGCTGCACATCCCTGAAAAGCAGGATCCATGGGCTGCGCCCAGCTGGGTGTTTTGGTAGGACCGACAGGCCCGGCCACGGTGCAGATTGGGTAGGGTTAATACGGGAAAAAGGGATGTTCCTTGCTGCCAAGACCCTGCTGTTGAAGTAGGCTTGGCAGAGGGACACCAGGCTGCCGGCGTGGTGGTCCCAGCTGGACACCCGTGTAGGGAGGCCCAGCCTTGTCCAGGTCCTGCTGTCCCCTTGGATGATCACATCCATCCTTGTGATGGACACGTGTGGCCCTCCTTGCTTATCTGCCAGGTGGAGACGGGCACTGGATGCTGAGGGGACCTGCCTGTGGTGCTGCCCTGGCCCTGGGTGGGACAGGAGCAGGAGCGTGCTGGGGAGCGCTGGGTGCCAGGGCTGTGTGAGCACCTCAGAGCCCGTTTGGGGACCAGCGCTGCCCACGCTCCCTCCCTGGGCTGGCGCACGGCCGGCGAGCGCGGCGGGGAGCGCGCCAGGATGAAATTCATTACGGGATCCACCACGTGTAGAGTCCCAAATTAACTCCCTGGTACTCTTACCAGGGAAACGATGGGACCGTGTAATTACGGGCGCTAACGGAGTGCCACAGCGAGCTGCGGACGTGTGGCCAGCTGTAATTAGGGTGATTGATGGGCTGGGAGTGTGTGTGTGTTGTGTGTGTGTGCATGTGATGCCCAGGAAGCTCATAGTGTAGCTCTGTGTTTCCTGCTGCCTGTGATTGTATCTAGAAAGCCTAAGGCAGGGCTCTAGAGGTAGAAGCGGTAACAAAAGAAATTAAATACTGCAAGTTCTGGTGGTTTAAAGGCTCTGTGCCCAAGACATAGGTTGTAGGAGTCAGCATCTGCCTCTTGCTCCTGCCATCTATTTATTTAAGGCTATGACCGCACAGAGGCCTCGAAACAGAAAAGCGTGTGGGTGTGCGAGGTGAACCCAGGCTGGGTAATTAAATTGCCTGGCTGACGAATATCTGCATTTGGTCTGGGCGCTTAATGAAGAGGCCATTAATGACTGAGGTCGTGGTGGTGCCGTGGTGGATCCATGTGCGGCACCTCCGGGGCTGCAGCTGCTGGGGCTGGGGCTGAGGGCAGCGGGGTGCAGCCCAGAGCCCCCTCCAGCCCTTCCTCCCTCGCTCCCAGCCCTCCCCGCTCTGCATTGCATAATTTCCCCGCGGCGCTCGTTTGCGTGCAAACATAATCAGGAAAATATCATAGCTCCTTTCCAAGCGCTAAGTGATGTGGCCTTCCTGAAAAGACCGGTGCTGTCTGTTTGTCCTGCAGCGTTGCTCTGGGCCCGCCAGCTGCAGGCAGCAGCCGGACCCCAGGGCGCCCCTCATCCCCATCCAACAGGGAGCAGGTTGGGAGGATGAGGAGCCGCTCTCCTCTCCAGCAGCACATCCAGTATGGCTGTGGGCACGGCTCAGCCTTTTGTCTGCGCTCTCAAACCTCCTCCAGCTCTCAGGGAGGTGGGTTTCTATCAAACAGGGGGTTTGGAGGCAAAATGGGGAAAAATGCTGTCAGCTGGTCAGGCATCCCTTTAAAAATAGGGTTCTGTTTATGCTGAACGGGTGCTAGTCGGCACTAAACAATAGCCGCCCCGGCTATAATTATCAAGGTTTATTTCTTGTTTGCATTGGTCACGTTTTCTCGCGTTTGATCTTGAGAAACGCAGGATCCGTGGAGTTCAGGTCTGGGGTCAGGCTTTGAAAACAAACCCCGTGGCAGCAATGCATCGAATGCATAGGCTGCTGTCTTTAAAGAAATATACTGTGCTGCCTATGTCAACAAGCACGGCGGGCTGGGGCGGGCGGTGCTGCGCCCACCGCGTGCCCCTGCCCGCGGGACGCCAGAGGGGCCTCGGCGAGGCGAGAGCTCTGTGCTCTGCCTTTGTTTTCTTGAGGGGGGAGCAGAGGAATGCTGGGACCGGAATAAAATAAATAATATACATGTGAGCACTCGGCCAGGGGAAAAAAAATGCAGCTTTGCTGGAGAGGTGTTGAGTGATGCTTGAGGGTGTTTGTGGAAGACGAGTGAGCGGTGACGTTTGCCTCCGGTTGTGCAGGGCTCGTTCTGGTGCTTTGGATCCACGGATCTGTGGCTGTCCCAGTGCTGGTCCCAAAGTGGGGGCTGACACTGAGCCAAGGGCCAGATGAGACAGCCCAGCACCCTCATCTTCCTCAGCTCCAGAGTGGCAGCACAGTCCTGGTGAGCATTGGCTGGGTGTGAACCTTCTCAGTATCTGCTCTGCCTCTGCTGGGATGTGCCACAGCCTTGGAAAGGGGACCACAAAGTGACCTTGTCCCTGAGCAGGGCTTGCCCCAGCCAAGGAGCCACCTGAGGGTCCTAGAGGGAGCTCCAGCTATCTGGGCAGAGCCAGGAGGGTGACATTTCTTGGTGCTTCTTGTTCCTCCAAGCACATCCTTGGTGCTTCTTAATCCTCCAAACACATTCTTGGTGCTTCTCATTCCTCCAAACACATCCTTGGTGCTTCTTGTTCCTCCAAGCACATCCTTGTGCCATACCCGAGGTCTGGAAAGCCCCAGTGGATCAGCCTGCAGAGGCACACAGATTTTGTTTTTTTTTTTTTAAAAGGTATATTTATCTTTTTCTTCTCCCCTCCTCTGCTTTGTGTCAATATCCCAGGTATAGATTAACTCTCTTTGCTTAATATTTAATGTTTTGGGGCCTGGAAATGGAACTGAAAGCTTTTGGAGAGATGGCCTGAGGAGCTGGTTGGGTTTGGCTGCAGCTCCTCTGAGTGAATCTCTGTGTCCATCAGCATCCTCTGATCTGTGTGCAAGAACTTGGGGAACAGCTTCCCCCCTTTATCCCAGTTCCAGACAGGGAGCAGGGGCTGCTGGAGCTCCCTGTGCTTAGGGAAGCTGGAATGGAGAATGGACCACAGCCCCTGAGTGACCAGATCCTGAGGCCAAGGCAGGGCTGATGTCACCTTTATTCCTGAATCCCCAGCTCTTTTGCTGGGGGATTTCTCTGTGCTGGTTTCTCATCCTTAGGACAGGTGAGCACAGGTGGAAAAGGCCGGTTTTACTCCATGAAGGTTTGGTAAGAAAGAACAAGGGGAGGTGTTTTTTTGAAAATAAAGCATTGCAGTGCTAACAGTCGTATGAAAGAGGGGGAGGAGAAGCCCTGCACTCCTCTCTGGGCTGAAGAAGATTCTGTGGGTGGGTGAGTGTGGCTGGAGCTTTAGGTGCTGGGAACAGAAATCCCAATTCTGTAAATTGCAGAGTGCTTTGGGTTGGAAGGGACCTTAAAAATCACAACATTCCAACCTCTTTCCATGGGCAGGGACACCTTCCACTGTCCCAGGCTGCTCCAAGCCCCAGTGTCCAGCCTGGCCTTGGGCACTGCCAGGGATCCAGGGGCAGCCACAGCTGCTCTGGGCACCCTGTGCCAGGGCCTGCCCACCCTGCCAGGGAACAATTCCTCATGCCCAATATCCCATCCATCCCTGCCCTCTGGCAATGGGAGCCATTCCCTGTGTCCTGTCTCTGTCCAGCTCCCTTGAAGCCCCTTTAGAGAAGGGGCAGAATCTCCTCCCTCAAGCTGTTGGCCACATTGCTTTGATTGCAAGAGGTAATCCTTGGCAATGATCCCATCTAAATCGGGATGATGCGGTCATTGTCCATTTGGCCTTTTGGAGGCTCCCATCTCCTGAAGGTGACACTGTGGTTGTCACCTTCTTACCCAAACCTGCAGGATTTGGAGCTGTTACCAATTACCAGGGTGCTGTTCTGGCCCCATTTCTCAGCTTTGTTGGCCAAGGGTGCTGTGGAGCTCAGCATTCCTGGGGCCTTTCCCGTGTCCATCCGGGCTCCCAACCCTCCTCTCACCCCACGGAGGGATGCACTGACATGAGCAATATTTATGTAGCCCAGATGGGGATGTAAATCCAGTAAAAGAGATAAAAAAGACATTTTTATTACCTTGCCCTGCAAGGTGGGGAGTACAAAGGGCAGCACAGATTTGCTGGGGGTTTCCCATGGTGGGATGCCAGCACCAGGCTGTGCCCCAGCCTCTGTTTTGGGAGCTGGAGTTTGTGACTGCAGGGAAGCAGGGGGGAGTTTCGGAGGAACTGGGGTTTTGCCTGAGCTGATTGCAAGGTGCTGTGTGAGATAAAGCAGCCTGAAAAGCAAACAAAGCCCAGTCATGTTGTTAAACCTGGTTCTTGGGGCTGTCGGGAGCGATTAAGGTTATTAGGAGGCCGGAGTGCTGTTTCTAAGGGAGGTTCTTGTTTTTCAAGACTGCAGGGGCCCTCTCAGCCAGCACATTTGCCATTTTAGTGGTTTTTAATTTACTTTTAAGTGTCCTCCACCAGCCAGCCAAGAAGATGTGAGGCTGTGTTTCCTGGTGGCCATTGTCCTCGGGTGGTGGCAGCTGCTGTGACCTGGCTGTGGCCCATGGAGAAGTGGGACATGGAGCTGTGCAGTTGGCTTGGAGTTTTTTGGTCCTTTTAGTTGCAACTAAATAAGCAAAACCACCTCCACTTTGTGGGGTTTGGACCATAGGTTAAATTTTGAAGGTGCTGAGTTGCAAACCCATCACTGAGGCAGGGCTGGGAGCAGGAGGAGGATGAGGAGGAGGAGGAGGGATTGGAGGGTGAAGAGGTTCACAGGGCAGTTCACAGGGCTGGGATGGATGTGGTGGTACCGAGTGACAATGGGGTGTGATGCAGAGCGAGGCAAAGGAACCACTTAATTTCCTGTTTTGGGGAGAAATCCACAAGTTTGACAAGTCACCCTTTAATTTCCTTATAACCCCTCAGCAGCTGGAAGCTGCCCATCAGCCAGGATGATTCTCATCCATCTTAAACCAGACCTAACCAAACTCCAGAGCTGGGAGGTGCTGCTGACCTCTCTGGCAGTGCCCAGGGCCTGGCTGGGCATGGCTCAGGTGGGCATTGTCCTGGTGACAGCCCCTCTGGCTCTCTCCCTGCTTATCCAGAGTCTCCAGACACGTCTGTCCTAGGGATGAGGCAGCACTGTCAATCACCCCATCCCACCAGTATCAGTCTTCCAAAAGATCTGGTGGTGTGATGGGGACCACGAGGATCAGTGGATGTGGAGCTGAATTCCCTGTTTGGGGAAGGAGGAATCACCTGGGTTTGGGGAAGGAGCAATCACCTGGGTTTGGGGAAGGAGGAATCACCTGGGTTTCACCTCCCAGGGCTGATTTTTGTACCCCATGGTGTGCACAGGGGAAATTCCCTGGGGGGCAGCAATCCAGCCCTGCTCCTCTGTGCTGACAGGGAGGTGACCCCAGTGGGACAGTGGCACTGCTGCTGTGCCTGGCAGGATTTGGCACCACCTGGATACGAGCCCAGAGCAGCCTCTTGCTGCTTTATCCCACTCACTCCTGGGGACCTCAGCCACTGTGGCACATGCCATGGCCAGATGAGGCGACACGTGGCTGTTGGGGACATCAGCAGTGTTTGAGTTGATGCCACGGGCACTTCCAAAGCTGTGCCCCCTCTCTGGAATCAAATGAGGCTCTACAATCAGGGAATAGTTTCGAAAAGGCTGCTAAGACCACTGAGTCCAACCCTACTGGTGTTCTGCCCACTGCTGGCTGCTGGCTGGGTGCCGTAGGGAATTTTCTGGCACGTCCCCAAACACCTCGTTCTCTCCCACTCACTTTTTTGGAATGATCACCCTTCAGGGGCTTCTTATGAGCGGGTCAGAGCATGGAGGAGGTGCCAGAATTTCCCAGCTGAGACAGAGGCCACACACCCACACCTTGCAGCCGGTGCTTTCCCTGAGGAATCACTTTTCCCCGGATCTCCACAACCTCGAGCCTGTGCATCCCATGGCATCACCATGGCAACGGGCAGCAGGAGGACTGGACACCAGTGCAGCACGTGTGCCAATGTGCTGTGCAGGGATTTGTTGGGTTTCCCTTCCTCTTCCTCGAAGGATAGATTATCCTCTATTGCCAGGGAAGGAGATGCTGCCCTTTGGCGTGCAGCCCTGCGGACAAAGGGCTGGTGGGGAGGCGTGTGCCAGGCCGGCCGTGCCCGGGAGCCGTGTCCGTCTGTCCCGCCGGGCGGTGCCGTGCCCGGAGCGCTCGCTTCTGCCTTGGGGCGCATCCAGCCCGAGACAGTTGGGGCGGTTGCAAAACCCACATGACGTGCGCTGGGAATTGCTGCAACACGCTCGCAGGCCGAGCCATCCCAGCCTCTCCCGGCACCTCGCACAACAGGTCCTGCCAGCTCGGGGCCGCGGCGCTGCCCGCACACCCTGCCCTGCACACCCTGCCGTGCCCTGCCCGCACACCCTGCCCGCACAGCCTGCCCTGCACACCCTGCCCCGCACACCCTGCCGTGCACACCCTGCCGTGCACACCCTGCCCGCACAGCCTGCCCTGCCCGCACAGCCTGCCCTGCACACCCTGCCCGCACACCCTGCCCTGCACACCCTGCCGCGCACAGCCTGCCCTGCACACCCTGCCGTGCCCTGCCCGCACACCCTGCCGTGCCCTGCCCGCGTGCCCTGCCCGCACAGCCTGCCCTGCCCGCACACCCTGCCCTGCACACCCTGCCCTGCACACCCTGCCCTGCCCGCACAGCCTGCCCTGCCCGCACACCCTGCCCTGCACACCCTGCCCTGCACACCCTGCCCTGCCCGCACAGCCTGCCCTGCCCGCACACCCTGCCGTGCCCTGCCCGCGTGCCCTGCCCGCACACCCTGCCCTGCACACCCTGCCCTGCACACCCTGCCCCGCACAGCCTGCCCTGCACACCCTGCCGTGCCCGCACACCCTGCCCTGCACACCCTGCCCTGCCCGCACACCCTGCCCCGCACACCCTGCCGTGCCCTGCCCGCACACCCTGCCGTGCCCGCACACCCTGCCCTGCACACCCTGCCCTGCCCGCACACCCTGCCCCGCACACCCTGCCGTGCCCTGCCCGCACACCCTGCCGTGCCCTGCCCGCACACCCTGCCCGCACACCCTGCCCTGCACACCCTGCCCTGCCTGCCCTGTGGCCGCTGCCCCGGCTCCCTCTCCCTGCAGCTCATTGCAGCCCCGAGACACGGGAAAAGTCTCTTCTTCAGGCCGCACTGTTAGCGTTGAAATGCTTTATTTTGTAAAAAAAACCAGCCTTGTTCTTTCTTACCAAGCCTTCATTACAATGCTGGAGTAAAACTGGCCTTTTCCACCTGTGCTCACATGTCCTGAGGATGTGAAACCAGCACAGAGAAATCCCCCAGCAAAAGAGCTGGGGATTCAGGAATAAAGGTGACATCAGCCCTGCCTTGGCCTCAGGATCTGGTCACTCAGGGGCTGTGGTCCATTCTCCATTCCAGCCTCCCTAAGCACAGGGAGCTCCAGCAGCCTCTGCTCCCTGTCTGTTTCAGCTCGTGTGTTCAAAGAATGAGTCTGAGTTCTTCAGTTTTCGGTCTCAGAGTTGTTTATTGTATCTTATCTATAAAAATTTTGCTCTTGTCCAGCTGAGGTTGGCTCAGCAGGACAGACAGCAACACTCTGCCTGCCCCCGGGGGCGGTGTTACATCTTTATACTACAAACTATGTATACAATGTTTACAGTTACTTTCCAATACCTATCACCTATGTTAGACAGTGAGCTTCTACTCTGAACCAATCCTAAAGTGCCAAGATCACAGCAGAAGATGGAGGTAGAGAAGAAGGAGAAAGGCTGGACATGCCCAAGTCACTCAATCTTGTCCCCAAAACCCCTATTCTAAAAATCTCAAAATCTACTTTTTCACCTAGCGATAATTTTATTATTACACTACTTAAACTTCTGTGGCTTTCAGGTCTTCATACAAAGCTGCCAATTTGCTCCACGAGTTATAATCAAACCCACAGGTGTTCTGGGCTGTGTGCCAGGGTCTCTGAGCCCCTCTGGCCACCCAGAGGGATGTGCCGAGTTCTGACATCCCTGGGTACAGCCTGGGGCAGGGTGGCACTGCCCTGCATTCCACCCACACATTTACTGTGTTTTCCCCCGCCTTGACCCTTTTAGGTGTAGATCCCTGAGAAATTACCTGGTGCTCGAGCTTGCCCCGTGTCCCCAGCACATCCTTTGAGAGCTGGAGTGGGGTGAAACACGGGGAAAAACCTCGGGAAGAGCTGCCCGGTTGTCAGGACCCAGAACATCCCTCTGCTGTCCAGGATGGCCAGGACCCTGCCAGGGGGCTCAGAGACCCTGGCACAGAGCCCAGAACACCTGTGGGTTTGATTATGACCCGTGGAGCAAATTACCAACCTTAGATGAAGGTCAGCAAGCCACAACAGTTTAGGTAGAATAACAGTGAAGTTATCATGGGGTGGAAAAGTAGATTTTGGGGTTTTTGGTATGGGGGTTCAGGGGGCAAGATGGAGGGATCTGGGTGCATCCAGCCTTTCTCCTTCTTCTTCTTGGCCTCCATCTTCTGCTGTGATGTTGGCACTTTTGGATTGGTCTAGAGCAGAAGCTCACTGTCTAACATAGGTGATAGGTATTGGGAAGTAATTGTAAATATTGTACATGTAATTTTTAGTATAAAGACATAACACTGCCCTGGGGGCAGGCAGAGTGCCTTGGACTGTCTTGCTGAGCTGACCTTGGCAGGGCAGGTGAAAATTTTTTACAGATAAGATACAATAAACAACCTTGAGAGTGAGAAATGAAGAGCCCTGACTCCTTCTTCAAGCACTGGGCTGGGAAAAGAGACTTTGGAACTCTTCTCGGGGTTTTTTGGCTCTGATTTGGCAGCTCCTGATGGGTTTTACTTGCTTTGGTGAGCTGGGTTGGACAGGGCTTTGAGGGAGCTGGTCCAGTGAAGGTGTCCCTGCCCGTGGCACTGGGGTGGCACCTGGATCCTTGCAGGGCCTTCAGCCCAAGCAGTTCGAGCATTCCCTGCAGAGCAGCTGCCTCTCGGGGCTGGCAGCCCCAGCTCTGCAGGGCCCAGGCTCTCCCTGCATGGGCTGACTTGTTGGGCTTTGCCCCGGGCAAACACCGGGGCCCTGCTCAAGGAGGAGAAACAAGCCTACCACAGAGCCTGCAGCCAGAACCTGCTCTGAGCACCCACCCAGCACCCCCTCCTGGGCACCACCTGAGCTGGGGACCCCCGGCCACCCTGCCCAGTGCCATCCCCAAGGCCCTTTGCTTGGTCATCTCACACCAGGCACCAAAACAAAGCTGTTGATTCAAGATCGTGGCCTCAATTTGTCTGCCTGGAGATCCTGTGTGTAAAAGGGAGGTAAAATCCTTCCCCCTTGGGGGGATGTGGGTGTGCGCCAGGGAGCCAGAGGGGGTTTTTGGGCAAAACCTGTGCAAAGCAGGGAGAGCTCAGTGAGGTGGGAATAAACCTGGAGCCCAGTGAGGTGGGAATCACATCTGATGGCAGCTCCTTCAGCCAGGATTGTGCCTCCTGTGCTCCGTCTGATTCGAGTCCGATGGAAAAGTATCATCTGTGATTAAAGATTGACGGTAATTACATAATGGGTATGCACCAGATGATGCCCAGACAAGCTCCCTCCTGGGATTTCCCAACTTTTGGAGTGTTTGCAATCATCCTAAAGAGCTTCCTTCTACCAAGGAAGGTGGAGGGGGGGGTGGTAATTATTGATTTTACAGCAGCACCCAGCACAAGGCTCAGCAGTGGTCACCAGAGCCAGGCTGTGGCTGCCCTGCCTGCCCTGATAGCTCTGGGGCATGGTCAGGTACAATAAATACATCCCCTCAGCCTTGCAATGGCAATAAAAGCATAATAAAATAAGAGAGAACAAAAAAATCAGGGAGCAAAGCTGCTTTTTGCGCGTGCTGGCAAGAGCAGAGCGGCTGCAGCCGTGTGCTTGTGCCATGACCAGTTACGAAAAGGCAACGTCAGGATGTTCTTGATGGTGGGCCAGCTATTAATCCGTGTGTTTGAGCAAAACCCAGCTTGTTTCTTAAGATTTGTGGGAGTGGGGACAGCTGGGGGTGTGGGGAGCTTGTCTAGGATTAAACCTGCCTGAGAGCCAAGCACGCCAAGCTCGCCAGCCCGGGGAGAGCTTAATTAAAGTCAACGGAGAAACGTTTCCAAGAAAATAATCCAGGGTTTCTAAACGGGATATTTTCATTCTGGGCCCAGAACATCTCCTTTTCCCTCTTCGGTGTCAGCTTTAATAAAACAAAATGAGATCTCCAAGAAAAACAAATTGGAGCTCTTAAAGGCGCTGGGGAGATAAAAATCAGTAACAGTGTTGCTGGTAACACCTTGGGTTATTAAAAGGGAAGGAATGCTAACGATGCAAATCGCCTCGGCCTTTCTTGTGGTTGCTGCCTGCCCACCCTGCCAGGGGGGCACGGGCACGGTGCCCCTGGTCCCTGCCCTGCCCTGGGCTGAGGGCACGGAGCTTTGCCCCTCGCTGGCCAGGGGATGGGGCGCGTGTGGGAAGTGCTCACACAGGGAGGATTCTGGAGTTTTCTTTCCCAAGGTTCTGGTGGCAGCTCCCAGGGTCAGGGGTGGTGTTGAGGGCAAGAAGTGAAAAGCTTGGAAGAATGGCAAGGAGCAGGTTTTAGGGGAGGACAGACTTTAAAACAGCTGAGATCAGGGCTGGTGATGTTGGGGCTCCTGCAACCTCTAGCAGATGGTGTAAAACTATTTATCAAAGAGCCTCAACATTATTCGACCATCAACATCCTCTCCAATCTTACTCATCACAACCCCAATACCAGCCTTACTCCTAATGATCTCAATCTGAACCCCACTGCCCCTTTCCATTTTCCTTATCAGACCTCAGCCTAGGCCTACTCTTCCTGTTAAATAAAACAAAATGAGCCCATCCGAGCTCCTGTAGAGGTGATGAACATGTGAATGGAAACGGCAACTTGGGCTTTTTACAGCCTGAGAGCAGCTGGGTGTGGCTTTGCCCCTCATGCCAAGGCTGGAAACCTGGGGTCACTCACTCTAAATGTCCCAGTCCCAGAGGTGCAGCTGGGCCCCACACTGAGGGATGGTCTCACAGTGCCCTGTCCCTGTCAGGCTCTCCCAGCTCCTGGCCTCCTGCTGCTCCCCAGGATGCTACAGCAGGGATGGGAAAGGCTGGGCGAGTCCCTGGGGACGTGGTTTGGTCCCTCCACCCTCTGCTTCTGCCTCCCCACAGCCAGAGAGGCTCAGAGCTGTGCTCCCATCCTGGCCAGGGCTGAGGATGCCAGTGGGGCAGGGCACAGGCACAGGGCTGATGCTGCTGGATGTCCTGTCTGTCCATCTGTCCAGGAGAATCCTTTCAGACAGGGTGGCTTTAAAAGACCCAGGGTGATGAATTCAAGTCCAGCTCCTGCTCTGCTGCTGTGCCCAGCAGCATCAGATAAGGCAATTACAGCTTTATCACTTAATTGCAGAGTGTAATAATAGGAGTGGTATCAGGACAGGCCGTTGCCAAGGAGGGAATATCGGTGGTGTTGGGTTTTATATTTGTTTTTTTCAATATAAACTCATTGGAGCCTCAGTACTGCTGAGGTCTTGTTTGAGGTGTTTGTGAGGCTCCTCTTGCCTGTTCCCCACCATTCCCCCAGCCAGGGGAAAATTCAGCATTAAATAAAAGCTGTGCTGACTGTCCTGATGGCAGGGCAGCTTCTCCAGAGTGGGTGAGAACCCAGCCTGGGAGGGGAAGGGGTGAGGACTGACAGGGATGTTGTCAGCAGCTTTGAGGACAGCTTTTCCCTTGCACCTTGGCAATGAGATTTCCACCCCTTGCAGGTTTTTCCTGTCCTGCTCAGCAGGTGTGGGGTGCACACTCAGGGCATGGGGCTGATTCTGGGGGTCTGGATGCCCTTGGGAGGGACAGCTGGGAATGAATCCTAGTGAATCCTAATAAATCCCTTTGCACCAGGCTTTTCCACTGTCAGTGTCACATGCAAAATGCTCCATCACCGCCCTGGAACCCAGATGGGAAAATGAAAATTTTATATTTGGCAACTCTTCCTCAGCCTGCTGGGGTGGTGTGGGAGAGGTGAGAGACGTTGGCTGCCATACCCAGAACTCTGCTTGTCTCTGACTCACGTGGTCCCATTTTCCACCCTCCCTGTAGAGCCATCGAGCAGGCTGAGCCCTCCCAGGGCAGGATTTGGGGCATTTCCCCACCCAAACTGGCCTGGCTGGTGCTTTTCTGCCTTGAAATTGGGGTTTTTCATGACCCGGGGTGGGTTTCTCACCAAGAACTGAAGTTTTGCCTTGTCCTGATGTCTGTAGGGTCAGGTGGTAAAAACTCAGGTGATCTCGGGGCAAGGGATGGTGTCAGAGGCTTTTAACTGGGACAGCTGAAACTCCCTTGGGATCTGCATTTTAGGAGAAGACCTTTATTAAGGTAGATTCATATAAAATCCAATGTGTTGCCCAAAGATAAGAAATCATGGCAAGTTTTTTTAAAGCTGTTAAACTCTGCCCTGCTTCAGTTCATCAAGCAAAGCATGAACCAAAGAGCCCCGAGAGGAGGCACTTCAGGTCCTGCTGTGACCCCTGTGCCTGGCTGTTAACTCCTGCTGCCCCATCCTAATCCCCATCTGCAGATAAGATTAGCCCCAGCCTGGCTTGCAGAGCTCCTGTGCTTCCCTTGGGACAGCATCCTCCCAAGCCCAGGGTTCCCAGCCCCACCATCTGCAGCCTCCCCCCCAGCACAGTCTGTGTTCCACTGACCTCATAAACAAAAATGACGCAGAACAAAACCCCACAAAAAACAATTTTTACAGCAGGCTGAGTTTTCCTACTCCACAAAGGCAGTTGTTTAGATTTTTACTGCCGGATGAAGAAGGAGGACAGAGATAAAAAACAACCCTAAAAGCTGCTGGGGAGATGATGCAAGGCAGAGCAGAGTGGAGAGCGATGTCTCTGAGGGCTTTCATGTTTCCTCTGCTTCCCAGTCAGGACTCAGCTATTGCAAAATGCCAGGCTGGCTGCAGCCCCTGCCACGTGCTGACACTTTCTGAGCAGATAACTCTGCTTTATCACCCTCCTGAGTGCTGGAGATGGGCAGGGTGATGGGGAAGCAGGCAGGGAAGCAGGATATGGGGCTGCTGTGAAAGCAGCAGGTTCCTGGCTGGGTTCCCCGTTAGTCAGGGTGAGGAGTCGATCTCCTTTGCCATTTTTTTATGAATGAATCAGTTTTGGCTGGGCCTGATGGTCAGACTGGTTCAACGAGGAGCAGCTGGTATCAGTCTCATCAGCAGAGACACAAACCAGCCTCTCCCTGGCCCTGCAGGCTCCTGTGATCCCGACAGGCCTGGGGCTGACAGGGCTCAGCTCCGTCACCCCCTTCCCTCCCTGCTCTGGGTCTCTCCTGGCTCCTGGGCACGCTGAAGCTTCAGGGACACTCCAGAACCAGGGTGGATGCACCCAGGGCCCTGCACCACGAGCCTGCTGCTCTCCAGGTGCATCACTGCTGCACCAGGGGGGTTTCAGGGGACACTTTCAGCTCCACGTTGCCCATGGTTGCTGTTCCAGTCCTTGGCCAGTGGAAAATTCTTGACATTCTGCCACAACTTTAGCTGGAGCAGCTGGGATTTGGGGTTTTGGGGCACAGGGGCAGTGCAGATGTGTGGCTGCCTCTGCTCAGCCCTGTTGTGAGGATCTGCCATGGTGTCACTGCTGTTCCCCTCATTGTTGGCACCCAGCAGCCCTGTCCATAATGCCACCCCACAGGTGTGTGCCAGCTCCCCTGGGCAGGGATTTCTGTGTGCCAGGGCCACTACAGAGGCTGAGGAACCTGATGGTGCCTCAGGAGCAGCATCCCTGTCCCTGGTGCTGTCACAGAGCTGGGTGGGCTGGTGTCCTCCAGCACATCCCCACGGATCCCTGTACACAGCTTGGACCCACCCACGCTTGGGGCTTTGCATTCCAGGCTGGAATGGCCCCTCACACCCCTCCATACCCCAAAATCCTGGCAGGCTCAGCTCCACACTGCTGAACCCTCTCAGTCCTGCTGTTCCCTGAGCACAGTTGGGTGCAGGGGGAGCTCAGGCAGCTGAGAACAGGACTGGGGGCTGTGGGGTGTGCTCCCTCCAGCAATCCCACCCTTGGCACCTGTAGGACAGGAGGAGTTTTGTAGGGACAGGGGTAATTTGTAGGTTTTGATTCCCACCCCCACCCCAAAAATCCATATTTCCATGGAGAGGAAGAGGAAGATCCCTGCCCACAGAGATGGGATTCAAGGCTTTTAACCCTGACTGGCAGGATCAAACCTCCCCCAGTAACTGACAGAAGCCTTCATTAACCTGCCCTGTTGTTTATTCCCATTTCAAAGCCCTTGATGCAGCAAAAAGCGAAGGCTTTTCCTCAGGAAAGCACATTAATGTTTCACCTGCCTCCAGAGCCCTTTGCCACCGGGGCACCTGGAGTGCTTGGGGCTGTCCCCAGTTCCCCTCTCTCTGTTAAACATTGTGTGGCTCCAAGGGAGCCCAGCCTGTGGCTGTCATGTGGGCTCCAGCCTCGGGGGCCTGGTTTTTAATTTATATGCAGATGTGAGTGTGTGCGTGGATCCACAGAGGGATATTTATGTCTGTGGATCACAGATCCCTGTCCCAGGGAGCTGCAGGGCTCGGGGTGGGTTCCTGGGATGGGGATGGGAAGCAGGGGCTCATCCTGCTGTGCCCCCCTTGCCTTGGCTGTGCCCCTGCCCCTCCTGCCTGCAGCCCCAAGGGCAGGGCTGGCCCTGCCCCAAAGCCACCCGGTGTCTGAAAAACTTTCAAATGAGAGCAGGTCAGCCAAAAGTGACAGCCCGTTGGCAAAGGGGTGGGACCTGCTTCTTGCTGAGCTAAAAAGAAAAAATAAAAATAGTAATTAGATAAAATACACCTGGTTTTCACTTTCCTTTAGTGGTCAGATTTGCTTAATGACAGCTTGATCTATTTTTCTGAGATATCCAGTTGTTTTCAAATGTTGTCTTTAATGTAAGGAAGCTCCAAGAGATGAAAATCACATGGATATTTTCCCCTTCTCTTGCCCTCTAGGTGTCTGGTTCAGTGATGTGTTGTGATCTTTTTCCTGCTCCCTAGGCTCCAGGAGCACGATCCAAAGGTGCTGGGGCAGCATTCTGGCAAGAAATGATTTCCTGATGGCCATCAGGGGAAGGGCCCAGATGTTCCAGCACGGAGCTGTTTTGTCCCACAGACTCTGTGCCTGCCCCAGGGCTCTGCTCAGCCTGCTTAAAAACAGCTTTTCTTCATTTATTTCGGTTGTTAAAGCTATTCTCTCAGTGGAGGAGGCTCTCCAGTGTCGTCAGCATCACCTGGTGTCCCCTGTGCCACGGGAGGGTTGGGGCTGAGCCCTGGGACAGTCTGGGGCAGAGCTGGGGTGGGAGAGGCCATGGAGGGAGGTGTTGCCTCCTCTGTGAGTGAACCCTGAGGGCAAAACAACTCAAAAATCCACCTGGCCCAGCCTGGGGAGGGGCCTCCCCTCAGAGAGGACCTGGAGCAGCCACCTCGATTTTCCCTTTCATATTTCCAGCCCCCTGCATTGCTGGGTGTTGCTGTTGAGGTGGTTACAACACAAAGCAGAGCTTACAAGCAGTTTCAGGTGGCAACTTTTTATTATTGAACGTGGCTGACTTTTTATACACTTTTTATACACTTTTTATTTGTTTTTGCTTTTTTTTACTCTATTGGTTACAATAAGTCAACATAACACTATTAGTGAAAAGTTACAGTGACTTCAACTACCTTTCTAAAAATACTTTGTCTAGCTGCAAAGTTTTCTTATCTTTCTTCATTTTTTCGTTTCTTTTGGTCTCTTTAGCTACAGCTTTGGAGAGAGCTCCTTATTAGCTTTTTCTTCTTCTTGCTCCTTTAGCTAACAGGCTTGCTGTTAGCCCCTTTTACAGTTGGGTATTGGGCAGGCTTTGTTTTTGGGGAAATTTGGGCTGTGTTGGGTGGAAGCAAACAAGTAACATAACTGGAATATTTTGGTAATATTGGGGTGGGTGGCTCTGCCCAGGTGCCACAGGGGAGGAATCCCAGCCCTCTCCATTTCAGGGTTTTTGCTCCAGTGGGGCTGAGGCTGAGGTTGCCACAGAATTTTTGCTCTGGAGCTTGGAGGGCTCTGGGGGGTGGCTCTGGAGATGATGCTGCAGGGCAAAACCAGCAGGGAAAAACACAGGGATGATTTCTTCCAGCCTTGCCGATCCTGGGGATGCCCCAGCCTTGGCTGATGGTGTTTGGGAGGTTTGGCTCTTCCCACACCATGCCCATGCCCATGCCCACCTCATAGGCAATAGAATAATGGAATATCCCAAGCTAGAAGGGATCCTCAAGGATGATCTGGTCCCACTCCTGGTGCTGCACAGACACCCCAACAATCCCACCCTGGGCATCCCTGGTGCCCTGGAATGGTGTCCAAACCCTCCTGGAGCTCTGGCAGCCTTGGGCATTCCATTCCTTGGGCAGTGCCAGCACCCTCTGAGGGAAGAACCTTTCCTGATGTCCGACCTAAACCTGCCCCGACACAATTTCATGTCATCCCCATCCCCATCTGCCACCCA
Source organism: Ammospiza nelsoni (assembly GCF_027579445.1). Taxonomy (NCBI): domain Eukaryota; kingdom Metazoa; phylum Chordata; class Aves; order Passeriformes; family Passerellidae; genus Ammospiza; species Ammospiza nelsoni. The sequence continues at coordinate 17,690,786 of NC_080647.1, read as the reverse complement.
ATGGGAAAGGACTGGGCTGACTGGGAGATGTGGAGGAGAGGAGGGAGAATGTGCAGTGCTGAAACCTGGGCTGGGGCTGTTCCTGATAGGGCACAGAAGGTGCATCACTGCCTTCAGCTCCCTCAAAAGTTGCAAACTCAAGGTGATTAACCATGGTAATTAACGTGGTAATTAACCATGTTCTCTGTCCAGTGAGGGGCATGGTGCAAAGGGATGCTTGGAAGTTTTGCAGTAGGGAAGGTGTAAGGTAGGAGAAATACTTGGAGTTCAAGCAAAGCCTTGTCTAGGGGAAGGTACAGATATATATATATTAATATATATATATATATATATATATATATATATATATATATATTAAACTCTGTGTAAAGTGAGAAAAGACCTGTTGATGAGGCACTTGGGGACATGGTTCAGTGGTGGGCTGGGCAGTGCTGGGTTAGTAGTAGGACTCAATGGTTTCAGAGGGCTTTTCCAACCTAAACAACTCCATAATTCTATGGTTCCAAGACTGGACATGTCCACCACCAGAAGGATTGGAGGAAAGGCTGTGCAGAAATCTGCCAGGTCTGGGAGAAGGCCACAGATGTCCTGCAGTGGCAATTATTTGTCTAAAACCAGTGCCTGGGCGGGTGAGAAGCTGTGGCCAGCTCTCCTGGGTTTGGTGTCCAGCCTGCTGGGACTCTGCCCTTAATGCTCAGGGCTGGCAAAGGGCTGGAAGTATTTTTCTTTCTGAGTATCCCTTAATTAGCTGAAAGGGAAGGCTGTCAAGTACCCAGCTGGGAAGGAAAAAGATCTTCGTGAGCCTGTGACCAGCACAACATTTCGCCTCCATTTATTTTCCCTGACTTCTTTGTTTTCCCCTTTGAAAAAAAAGGGTGTTTTTCTCTTTCCTTTCATTTAACTGCTATTTATTTGCTGGTAAGTGGAAGGAATTCAGCTGGGATCAGCCTGGCTCCTGCCAGGGCCTGGAGTTGAAAAGTTTCCATGGGGGAGATGTAAGAGCAGAGCAGGGGGGTTGTTTTGCAGCCGTCCCTGGGGCACGGCCAGCCAGGTTTCATGGCTTTAATTCTCCTTTTGTCACTGGGATGTTGACAAGTGCCCATGGGAGTTGTGGTGGGAGGAGCGTGGAGCTGGGCCGTAGGGTTTCTTCTTCTTCTCCTTGCTGTTAATGGGAAACAGAAGATGGCTTGGGAGAAATTTGGCAAAGAGGGAAACTTTTCTGTCTCTTCCAGCTTGGAAAAAAGTCTCCTTGCTCACCCCTGTCTCACCGCAGAGGGAGGAGGTTCCCAAACACAGCCCAGGAGGGGTTGGTGGGAGCGGGGCAAGGGAGGCAGAAAGTGCCCGGTGATTTCACAAGGATGGAGCAGCCTTGGGACACCAGCTTTGTTTGGGAGTGGAGCCCAACCTGCCTCCCACTGGTGGCCAGGAGCCATCCCATCTTCTCCCCAAGGCATCAAGGGCTTGGGATGCCCCAGGTGAAGCAGCACTGGGGATTTTGGGGATCCTGTGTGTCAGGTGTGATGTCATGGAGATGGAGATGCAGTGGTGGATCAGTACATGGATTCTGTGCCTGGCTGGGACATGAACCCCTGACCTTGGTGTGAAGAGCTCTGCTGGCTTTGCCCCTCATCCTGGATTGTGAGCCAGAGCTGCTTCACCATCTGCTCCGAGCTGGGCTGGCTGGGAACCACAGCTCCACATCCCAGGGGATCACAGGGCTGGCCAGGCTGCTCCAGTGGGAGCCATGGCTCCATGTCCTGGTGGATCACAGGGCTGGCTGAGATGCTCTGGCTGGAAAAGCCATAGCAGCCACTCCCATGGGGCAGCTGACAGGGCAGGGACTGCTCCCAGAGTCACACTCCAGCCCTGCAGGACTTTCAGGTGTGTCCCCAAAAGTAGCAGCACTCACCTGGATCACAGCCTGGGACACTTTGGCTGCCTTGGCTGAGACACATCCCAGCACTGCTGGCCCAGTCCTGGTGCTAGTGCTCGTGTCCTGGCAGATGCCTTCCCCCTTTCCTCCTTCCTTTCCCCTTCCATCCCTCCTGCCCTGTTTGTGAGCAGATGAAGCATTGGGATGAGGCTCCACCCTGGTCCCTCAGCTGCTCAGTCCTCCCAGTTGTGTGTGGCTACAGGAACTGGTTACCAGCACAAACCTGCCAGTAACATAAGGTGGTCGCAGGGGAGCTCAGAGGAGATGACACATTTTGGGCCTGGAGAAGCAGAAGGGGTCACACCTCACTGCTGGAGACAGGGGATGGCCGTGGTGGGGTGTGAGTGCTGAGCTGTTCCCAGGCTTTGTGACCTTGCACTGCTGACTGCAGGAGGTTAATCATAGTCAAAGCCCAGTGAAGTTTGGCCAGGTCATGGCTTTTCCAAAGAGAAAAGAGAGAGCTTTGGACGTGCAGCAGCCACTGTCTGGGGTCAGAGCTGACCCACAGTGTCCCACCAGAGTTAATAATTGCCATCACCTGGGAACCTCCCTGGCTTCAGCAGTGGGAACTCTTTCCCCAAAAACTCAGGGTGAGGAGCCTGGAGGAAACCCCAACCCACCAGGATGCATCAGGATGGGGAGAGCAATGTCCCTTGACACAAAACTAAACTCTAACCCCAATCCAGACCCTAACCTTATGTAGACCCCAACCCAAAACCTAATCATAACCCTGATATTGTCTCTGTCCCTGATCCCAAACCTTTGCTGTCCCTTTGATTTGATAAGGTGGATATTGTGTTTATTGCCCTGTTGGAAATGGCAGAACCTGGAGCAGGCAGTGACAGCCACTCAGGATCCTCTGTTGGGCTCTCACTGCCATCTGCACCCAGAGCTGGACAGAGGGGAAGGATCTGATCTGCTTTGGTCACCCAGCTCCAGCTGGGACATCCTGGGGGCTGCTGTGTTAAGAGATTTGGGAGAGTGTAACTCCCAAATCACTCCATATTGAGCCAGGAATCATGAGATTGGGTTCTGGCTTCCACTGGTGAGGGCAGGTTCTCCAAAACGGATCTGGGTGCTTTTGATGGGCTCTCCACGATGCTTTTCCCACCCTCCCTCTTCAGGGCTCCCATCCTTCAGTTGTGCTGCAGGGGGAACATTGAGGGGCATCACAGCTGAGGAGGTAAATCTGTGTTAAAGAAAGAGGAAGATGGATAAAATCAGGAGGTCTGCTCCTGGCACTGTGTGTTTGGGAGGGCACCAGGACCCAGGGGCAGCCGGACCCTGGGCTGGTGCCGTGCTCGCCACTGGTGTCCTGATGCTGGAAGGAGGTTTTTATGTATATACATAAAAAATACTTTCTTCTCCCTGTGGGTGTGTTTTGAAAAGGGGCTTGGGAACAATGAGCATTAACAAGCAGATAGAGAATTAAATGCAGGGTTTGAGTCTTCAAATGTGTGCACATTTCAGAGGGCGTGTTTGTGCCAAGACAAACTCCGTCAGGAATAAACATCGTTTTACATGAAAGGCCAATTACAGATTGGTGCTCCGCGGGTGGGAGGAGGGAATTTTCACCAATTAAAATGGAACTTTTCTGTTCTTCGTAAAATTGCTGGATGAAAACGCAGCCAGGGCTGGCGAGGCGTGTGACAGCGCAGTCAAGGGGGGGAGATGCTCATCACCAGAATTTGTTTTTTCCCCCCCAGTGCTAAAGATCCTCTGCCAGTTCATTTGGGCAGGAGCTGAGGGAGGGCACTGGTTCTGCCCAACAGCAGCTGAATGCCAGGACAGCCCTGGGCTCTCACAGGGAGATGGGACATGGGCAAACAGAGTCCAACCCAACATCCCTTGGAGTCACAAACACCAGGAGAGCTTGGAGTAACAAGATCCTTGGCCTCCTTGGGTGTGTAGGTCATGGAAAGACGTCTGGATGGGACGTGGCCCACGTTGAGGAGCTGCAGCTCCTGTTTGTTGGGTAGCTTCAGTGTGTGGTAGGTGAATCATCCCTCAAAAATTGCAAGCCAGAGGCGACGCAGAGAAGAAAAACCTTCCTGGCCTGTGGAGTGGAGTGCTGGGAAGAAAACTCCCGCCTGGGCACATGGTGGGTTTCAGCTGCAGAGCACATGCTGCCTTGTTGCTTTTGGACGGATTTCACAAGGATTTGCATTTCTGGACCAGCTCTGGAGCCTCCGAGGCTGAGGCTGTGGATGGGGAGGATGTGATGCAGCCCAGAAACCAGCTCTAACGCCATTTTGCTCTAGCCAGGGCTGAGTTTTATGGGTTTGGAATGAAATGGATGCAAAATGTGGCTGGGACTGAGTTTCTCTGGGATGTTGAGCGCAGGAACCCCAGGCAAACACTCCGTGCCTGCTGCTTGCCAAGAGAAACCACAGATTTGTCTCCATCTCTACTTAGTGTGGCCACAGGGCAGCTCATTTTGGGGCTTTTCTCTCACATAAGCTGAGATCTGTCACTTAGTGGTTACAGGAGGTGGCCTGGACATCGTCTCTTAGAAGTCCCCTGCGTCCTTGAGGGAGAGGGGAGGCAGAGAGACACAACCAGGAGAGCTGTGGTGGGGTTTGTAAAGCAAAGTACATTCCCAGCCTGCTCTGCCCCAGCGCTCTCTGCTCCTGGGCCAGTTCAAAACTGGTGTTTTAAAACTCCCCTGTGGCAAAGACTGGACTGGCACTTGGCTGGTCTGATCTCTGGGAAGCTGTTGCCTTATCCATGGCCATGGGATCATGGCACAATGACAGGAGCTTCCACTTCTACAACATTCACATATTTCCTTACCCTCTCCTAGTACCACCATGAACAGGGCACTGAAAGGGTCTTTAGCCAGACCTGGGCCTTGAATAATTCCTCTGAATAATTCCATTTATTCCAATTTTCAGGCTGTTGTGGAATTGTTTTCAAAAGAGGGGGGGTGGGGGAGAGAAGTCAGCCAAACCTGATAAAGGAGGACTTTGTTCTGAAGCTTTAGGGTATGGTACCAAGCAGGGCTTGCTATACAATTAATGAGTTTAGCTGGCTTTGAGCTGCACGTGATGCACAGTGGCTGCCACCACAATGCCCTGCCACCACCAGCTCCCATCCAGAGAAGTCTGGCTTCAGTTTGGTGCTCCTCAGCCTTGGTTTGGGGTTCTTCAGCATCAGTTTGGTATTCCCCAGCTTTGATTTGGGGCTCTTCAGCATCAGTTTCATGCTCCTCAGCCTTGGTTTGGGGCTCTTCAGCATCAGTTTGGGGGTCCTCAGTTTGGGCCTCCACAGCTTTGGTTTGGTGCTTCTCAGACTTGGTTTGGGACTTCAGGCTTCGATTTGGGACTTCTCAGTATCATTTTGAGGCTCCTCAGCATGACTTTGGTATGTCCTGGTGTTGGTTTGCTGCTCCTCAATCTCAGTTTGGTGCTCCTCAGTCTCAGTTTGGTGCTCCCCAGGTTCAGTTTGATGTTCCCCAGCTTTGGTTTGGGGTTTCACAACTTTGATTTGTGGATCTCAGTTTGGTGGTCTCCAGGTTCAGTTTGGTGTTCCTCAGGTTTTGTTTGGGATTCCCCAGCTTTGGTTTGAGGTTCCTCATCTTCAGTTTGGTGTTCCTCAGCCTTGGTTTGGGGTTCTTCAGCATCAGTTTGGGGGTCCTCAGTTTGGGGCTCCACAGCTTTTGTTTGGTGCTTCTCAGCATCATTTTGAGGCTCCTCAGCATCACTTTGGTGTGACCTGGTGCTGGTTTGGTGCTCCTCAGTCCCAGTTTGGTGCTCTCCAGGTTCAGTTTGATGTTCTCCAGCTTTGGTTTGGGGCTTCACAACTTTGGTTTGTGGATCTCAGTTTGGTGGTCTCCAGGTTCAGTTTGGTGTTCCTCAGGTCTTGTTTGGGATTCCCCAGCTTTGGTTTGGGGCTCCTCATCTTCAATTTGGTGTTCCACAGCCTTGGTTTGGGGTTCTTCAGCATCAGTTTAGGGCTCCTCAGTTTGGGGCTCCACAGCTTTTTTTTTGGGGCTTCTTAGCATCATTTTGAGGCTCCTCAGCATGACTTAGGTATGTCCTGGTGTTGGTTTGCTGCTCCTCAATCTCAGTTTGGTGCTCCTCAGTCTCAGTTTGGTGCTCCCCAGGTTCAGTTTGATGTTCTCCAGCTTTGGTTTGGGGTTTCACAACTTTGATTTGTGGATCTCAGTTCGGTGCTCCCCAGGTTCAGTTTGATGTTCCCCGGCTTTGGTTTGGGGCTTCACAACTTTGGTTTGTGGATCTCAGTTTGGTGGTCTCCAGGTTGAGTTTGGTGCTCCTCAGGTTTTGTTTGGTTTGGGGTTCCTCATCTTCAGTTTGGGGCTCCACAACTTCATTCTGGGCCATTTTGGTGCTCCTCAACTTCAGTTTGGTGCTCTCTAGGTTCAGTTTCTGCTCCTCAGCTTCAATTTGGTGTTCCCCAGCTTCAATTTGTGGTTCCCCAGCTTCAGTTTCAAACTCCGCAGCTCTGTTTTACTGCTCTCCATCTCAGTTTCCCACCCTACCATGCATTGTGGTGGCTTCCTCAGCTCTGATTTCTGCATCTGCCTTTATTTAAGCCTTGACCATTCATCCCTGGGACCAGCTCAGCCCGCGGGGGGTGCTGAGCACATGGGGCTGAGCCGCTTGGAGCGGTTCAGGCTTCACTTTGAGACACAAGGGAATGACGCAAATGGCTCTCCAAGGCCACGAGATGAAACAGCTGCTTGGTTTTCACTCCAGATGTGCCGTGGGAGCCCTGTTGAGGGGGGCAAAGCTGCCTGCTCCCCCATAGCCCATGCCTGGAAGGGCCAGCAGGTTGCCTGGGCTCCCAAAATTAAGCCAGGTAGGGCTGGGCAGGGCTGTGAAGATGCGCGACGAGGTTTGTCACAGCAGCCTGCAACAAGTCAAAAAGTGATTTATCTCTTGTAGGAGAGGTGCAGGAGGCGAATTACCTTTGGCTGCCTCATCTCTTCCCTGAGAAAGGCCAGGTGCCTGGGGAAGGTGACCCTGTGTGCATCTTGTCCCCGGGCCCTGTCCCAGCTGCGCGGCGCGAGCGGGAGAAGCCGCGGGAAGCGAGGGAAGACACTTCCTCCAGTGGCGGATCTGAGCTCACCTCCTGGCCCTTGATCCCTCCAGCCCAGCTATGTGGGTCAGCGGGGAAGCACAGCTGAGAGCGACGTCCCTTCCTCCCCTCTCCCTGGAGGTTTGCTTTTAAAGGAACAAATAGGTTTGGCTTCAAGTGCCGTGGTCTGATTTTTTAATGATGTTTTTTTGGAAACAATAAGCTAAATACCAGCGGGGTTTGGATCTGCATCTCAGAGTGGTGAGATTTTCTTCCTTTCTCACCTTCCTGCTCCTACCTTGCTCTGCTCTCAGAAACTTTTTTCTGCTTAGGAAAACGTCAGCAACGGGGGAAGTTTGTCATCCTGTCAGATGGTCCTGCTGGAATGAAAGTTGGTCTGGTATCCAAGTGGGACCAGCTGGACTGACCCTGGGGGTCATGAACACACAGACATGGTGCTGACAGCCCTCAGGGACCCCTCAGCATCACCAGCCCCACTGCAGGGGGACCTGAGCCCCCCAACCCCCTCCTCTGCCTCAGGGTCCCCAGGAGCTTTGTCACCCACTGGTAGGAGGAGGAGAAGGTGACCAAAGCATTCCTGGTGCCTCCTGCAGTATGGGCACAGCTTGGTGCTCTTGGGATGGTTGGCAAATGGGTTGGTGGGCAAATGGGTCACCTCACCACTTTTCCTTCTGTCCTGAAGCCAGGGTGGGTGGTGTTGGGAGGGATGGATCATCCTGGCCATGCTATTGCAACAGCTGGAAGTGTCCAAGGCCAGCTTAGATGGGACTTGGAGCACGCTGGGATCGTGGAAGGCATCCTTCTACCCATGGCAGGGGGTAGAACTCAATGATCTTTAAGGTCCCTTCCAACCCCAACCCCTCTGATTTTATGACTCTGTGATCTCTTAGACCATTGAATCACTGTTCCCCTTGCAGAACTTCAACCACTGCATTCCCTGTCCATGTGGAAGGCCACATTGCTTTGGATCAGCCATGGGCCACCAGCTTGGCTGCCTTTGTTATGTCAAGGCGGGAAGGAAGATATTTGTGGAGCTTTAGCTGGAGCTTTCTCCTTTGTGTGACAGCTGCTGGTGGAATGTTCTCCTTGGTCAATGGAGAACATTCCACAGAATGGTCAACAACTCTTCTCCAGCAAAGCAGCACCAGCCCCACACTGAGCTCTTTCCCTGGCCCAGAGCACCCCTAGGACCACCAGGAACGTTCCATTAGCTCTGTAGGTGGCTTGGGCTGGGGTGGCAGCTGGGGCTGGTGCTGTGCCCCAGCCCCCTGGAGCAGGGTGTGTGCCCTGGGAGGTTCCTGGCTCCTCAGCTCCCTCAATCCCTTCAGGAGGGGCTGTGGTGGGAGCAGGGTGGGATGGGCAGGTCTGGGTTTGATGTAACTCTCAGTGCCAAACAGGGTCAGCAGAGAGGTGGCTGTAAGAGAGGGACAACACATGTCGAGTCACCTCTTCTATCAGCAACCCCCAAATCAGAAGTCATGTGCACTTCCCCTCACCAAAAGCAGAGTGTTTTCATGCCTTTTTGGTTTTGTTGTTTTTTTTTGTTTGTTTGTTTTTTTGTTTTTGTTTTTTTTTTTTAATCTAGAAATATGGTTTCTGAAGCATTTTGTGTTTCTGTCAAGACATCTCTTGCATGTCACCTGTCAAGTTGTTTCTGTCAGGACACCCCTGTCACCAGCCAGGTCCCCCCTTGGCATTCAGCTCCAAACCCAACCCCTTCAGCTGAGGCTGGTTGGACTCACAGCACCCTAAAACACAATCAAGTCTTAACCCGATCCCTGTCAAAGTTCTGGCAGCTCCTGAGCTCCTTCCAGCCCCATCCTCAGCTGGATTCTCTCCATAGCTTCTTTTAGGATGTGCTTGATAAGCCTCTGTGCCTCATGTGGGGGCTTGTCTGTGTGTTTCCATATCTCACCCAGCTTATCAGCCACAGAGGGTGGGAGGTGTGGCCAGGCTGGGAATTAACCACCCCATGCAAACCTTCTGGAAATCAGGAGCAGAAATTCCCCCCCTTTTTTCCACTGTGGCTTTATACCAAGAGGTAACTTCTGCAGCGCTGGAGAAGCTGTAGGAGGGAAGGTGCTGAGCCCTGCCTGTTTCCACTGGAGGAACGGCTGCCTCTGCCCTTCACATCCAGCAAAGCCCAGGAGAAACTTCAACACCACAGACTGCCCAACATAAACCCTTCTTTCCCTGGAGTTGATCCAAGGACTGTGCCCAAAGGGGTGGGTTTGGGGCCGGGCTTCACCTGAGCTCCATTTCTTTCCCAGTCTGTGCTTTTCTGCCATCACCTCCCTCCATCCTTGCCCCACCCCAGGTGAAAGGAGATCACTGGGGATAAAACAGGGGGAAATCTGTTTTAGGTGGTCTGAAAGGGTGGTCCATCACCACCCTTTAGATAATCAATTCTCAGTTCATCAAGAGGAGAGGAGTCATTCTTGTGCCATAGGCTTCCCCAGGAAACACCATCAAAATCCCATGTGTTTCCATGTCACTCGTGGCACTGCCCGGACAGCATCTGCCATCGTGACCTTTTCCTTCCATGTCCAGTGCCCTCACCACTGCACATGGACCAGAGCTGCTTCTAGGGTTTTCCTTTTAAGGATGCTTTGTCCCGTTCCACAAAGAGCACAGTCTCACCTTCAGGACACCTGTCCCCCCAAATTTCACCGCCTGGGGCCGAGGGGTCTCAACACTGAACCCTCTTGGCTCTGAGCCATTGCCTCCCCCTGGATGCAGTCCCTGTGTCACAGGAAACATGGTTCTGTCCATGGCTATACAAGAAAAGTCCAGCTAAGGCTACTCCATCATCTCTTCCCACCTAAGACTCTTCTCCACCCTTCCGACATCTTTCACTTGCACGAACTTTCATCACACTTGCCCATTTCCTCCTCCATTTCATCTCTATCTCTCTTCTAGGAAGGTTAATGTTCTGCAAAGTTTTCATTGTCCAAACATTTTTCATTGTGCCCCCGCTCTGTTTTGGTGTGAATCCGGCACCGAGGCGGTTTTGTGCTGCCCCCGGGTTTTGCCGAGGTTTCCTCCCAGCGCTGGAGCCGGCCCAGCCCTCCCGGCTTCCCGGGGCTGCGCTGGGAAGCGCTGGGAAGACAAAACCCCGCTCTGGAAGTGAAGCTATTGTTCTTACTAATTTTAACTGGATGTTCTTCCCCAAGCCTATTTTTATTCATTGCTTGTGGTAAGCCCTTTCTCTAAGGTAGAGCAAGAGCAATTCGCCACGGGACTCTTTTTTTTTTCTTTTTCTTTTTCTTTTTTTTTTTTTTTTTTTTTTGTGTGTTTACCAATTTTAATTGAGAAATATCTCCATTTTACAAACCCAGAGCTGGAGGAGCTTTTTAAGCGCCCGTTTGCTGAGCCTCCTGCCCTGGGTTTGCTTTGATCTCTGCAGGTGAGTGTGCATTTTTGGGGCCAGAGATTGATCCTGCCTATTTGCATGTAAATCCCCAGGTTATTAAGATCCGAATCTGGCCCTTTAAATTTAATACTCCGCTTTATGCTTTTATTTCCGCGTTTCTTAAAGTAATTTCCAAAAATAACAAACTTCAAACATGACGGGGCCATCTAACGTTTTACTGCCTTGGCTGCAGTAGAAGGAACATTTCTGGAAGTATATTATCCAATTTAGCGAGCCTTTCCCATCCTGGCGTGCCTCCCACCCCTCACCCCCTCTCGGAGCTGCTTTGGACGGCTCTTTGGATCGGTGCCACCTAATCCTATTAGAGGGACTTTGGTTACACTGTGCCTTGTGTTTGTAACCAAGAAAATCAGCTGCACAGGGGGGTCCTCTCCCTTACCCTCTCCCTTCCCCTCTCCCATCGTTTTGCCTGCAGTTGGGATGAGAGCTCAGCCAGCCCCAGGAGGTTCCTGCTCAGCCTTTGCTTTTCATTTTATTGCTCCACTCTGCATTTATTAAGGAAGATTTTGAAGTAAATTGGGTACTTGTGAACTTATAATTAATTTCGAAGGGTCAGCTCTTCCCCAGCCTGGGGAGGGCTTCTTTGTGTGGTCCTTTTGTGAAAGGCAGAGGTTGGAGAGGCTGTTCTATAGCTGGGATTTGCTTTTAATAGGGACCTGGCTATTTTTTGAAGATCTCACAGCTCTGGAAGGATCATGAGAGTGTTTTTATGCAGGGATGTGATGAAAAGGTTTGCAGAGCCCTTGGCTTGGGTGCAAAAAAAAGCCCAACACAAACCTAAAAAAGGGATAAAAAAAGGCAAAAGGAGCACATGTCCTGGGGCTGTGCTTGGCAAACCAGAGCCAGCACCTGGAGCTTGGAGATGCTCCAGGAGGTCCCCCGACTTTGGTGCCAGGTAGGGCTGGGAGCCCCTTGTCCCTCTGTCCATCCCCCTCTGCCCCACACACCACCCTGGGGACCTCTTGCTTCTCCTCAGAGCTGTTAGAACTGAAATTCTTTTCCTTACCACATTGCTTTTCTTGAAATCCAGCATTTCCTCCCCAAAATATAAACCATTAAAAGGAGAAGGTGGAGGGCAGGGAGAAGACGGTAGACAAGAGGAAATGGCCTCAATAACCTCAGGAGAGGTTAAGGTTTGATATTAGGAAAAATTTCTTCACTAAATGGCTGGTCAAGCACTGGCACAGACTGCTCAGGGCAGAGATGGAATCATTGCCCCTAAGGGAATTAAAAACCTTGTGGATGTGGCACTTGGGAACATGGGTTAGTGCTGGGCTTGGCAGTGCTGGGGGAATGAGGATCTTAAAAGGCTTTTCTAACCTTAACAATTTTGTGATGGGCTGAAACAAAGAAATAAATCTGTGAATAATTAACATTTCTGGGAAAAAAAAGACAGACAGACAGTGGTTTTCTCCAGAGTGGGCTGGAAGGAGACAGGGCATGATGGTCCCACTTGGGCATTGCCTGGCAAGGTCAGGGGTGGAATTTAACCTGGGATAAACATGTGTCTCCATCAGCTCAGCTGCAATGAGGAATCTTCATGGGGAGAGGGGAAGGTGAGGGGTGCTGACTCTGGGGAGTGAGGGAGGGGTGGGTGGTGTGCTCCTGGGAATGCAGGGCTGTAGCTCAGGGCAGGAACCTCTCCCCAGCCAAAGCTGAGGAGCAAAAGGGCTTGGAGGAGCTCAGAGGGCTTTTGGCTGTGGAGATTCCTGATGGAAGTGCTGTCAGTGGGGCATCTTCCCATGTGCAGCCAAGGTTGTTTGGAAAGAGCATTGAAACTTGGTGCCTTCCCTGGGACACAACCCAGCAGAGAGGAATGCAAGGAAAACCTGTCCATACTCCATCATCGTGCCCCATCTGTGGTGCCACCAGGTCTCTGTGTCATTTATGAGTTGCACTGTTAATTAACAGCACTAATTAACTGTGTGATGGGGCTGCCAAGACACCTCCAAAGCTGTGCTTGGTCCCTGGTTGATTCCCCCTGCCCCTTTTGGGTGTCCCACCCTGACCATCACCTTTCTGCTCTCTCTCCCCAGCATGGGTCGGCTCCCTGGCCATGGGGATGATTTTTTTCTGCTCTCCCATCGTCAGCATCTTCACCGACCGCATCGGCTGCAGGACCACGGCGGCCATGGGCGCCACCATCGCCTTCATCGGGCTCCTCTCCAGCTCCTTCACCAAGTAAGGCTGTGGGGGGCACACCCAGCTCCTTGGAGAGCTCCTCTTCCTCCCTGTTCCCTGCAATCCCCCTGCCAACACATTGCTGCTGCCTCTGGGGCAAAGCAGGTAGGGCCCATCTGCATCAGAGATGTCCTGGCATCCCTACAACCCACACCTGTTCTCCTCCAAACTGAACCTTTTGTCCTTAGGTAAAAACAGAATAAATTTTACCCAAGCAAGGGACTGTATTTTTGGGGATTTCAGCACTCAGGTCCCTCATTTGATCTTTAAAACAGCAGCAGAGGTTGGTGTGCCTCTCACGGGCAGCTCCAGAGAGGCACTCACAGAGAAAACCGTTCAACCTTTGCAACCATTTTCACATTTGGTGCTGAAAGTAAATTAATGCTTAAAATAATATTTGGTGGATTATGCCTAAGAGGGAGTTTCTGTGCAGGGCAGACAGGGAGGGGAAGGCAGACAGGGTTTGGAGCAGTTTGTGGTGTTCCTGCGCTGGCTCGTGTGCCTGTGGCAGCACAGGCCACTGCTGCTTCTTGTTTTCCATGCCTGATCCCAAGCCATGAATTCTGCTGGCAGGCACTGGCCAATGGCAGGTGTACCCTGTGTGTCTTTCCAGCCCAGAAATGGGGGTTGGCATCGTTGTGGGAGCAAAAAGAGGTCACCTCTGGGGTAATTTATGTGACACTTAGTAAACACAGTCTCAGAGGCTCCATGGAGACACCTCCAAAGCAACATTTGCCCCACTTTTTCTGAATAAAAACATTGCTTTGGGTTGGATTTCAGTTAAAATCAATATTGTTTTAATTAAAATGCTTCAAAGAGTGGGTTTTTAAAGCAAATACACACCAGTTTTCCAGAGGGCTACTTGCCCATGCTGTGCTCCTCCTGCTCAGTGAGACCCTTGTGCTTGTCCCAGCCCTGTTTCCCTGGATCCCCAAGTCCTCATCTGTGGGATCCCCCCATCATGCTGGGAATAGGGATCAATTCTGATGCCCAGGCAAACCCCCCAGGACTGTGGCCAATTGCAGATAGGATTTTTGGGTTTCTAAAACCATCTTGGACAGCGGCATCTGCAGCTTCCTCCTCAGTGCCACCCTTTGTGTTTTCAGAGATGATGGCAAAAGGTGCAGTGGGTCCTGGGGGAAGCTGTGCCCTGGCATGCAGATCACAGGAGCTTCCCATGCAGTCCTGCTTTCCTTCCATTCAGCAAAGCTTGGACTTTTTTGTAAAATGTTTGGACTCTATTGTAAAATGTTTCTGCAAAGAAGAAAGGCTCATGGGACCGCACCGCTGCCAGGGGCTTGTTGTGTTGGGCTTCAAAAAAACCTAAAAAACTAAAATCAAACAGTACATACAGGCAGAGAGGAAAATCTTTTCCAGGAGAGCTCCAGGACTGAAATCCCCATTTCCTGCCTCTCACTCTCGGAGCACATTCCTCTGGCTGCCTTTAAGGGAGAAAGGAGCCCCTTTGCAGCTGGAGCAGAGCGAGGGGAGCAGCGAGGGCAGAGCAGAGCGCGGGGCCGGGGCAGAGCAGGGAGCCTGTGGGATTTGGCACTGCTCCACCCGGGTGGTGAAGGCTGCTCCTGAAACTCAGGGCTTGTGGCTCCAGCTCTCCCTGAACAATGGAGAAGCTTTTTCTTGGTCCCTCCTGCCAAGTCACTCCACCCCAGCTGGAGATCATTCCCCTGTGGTACAAGCACTGGGACACAGCCTGGCTTTGGTGGGCTCAGGCAGAGCTGAATCAAAGCTCAGCCCCCCTTCATCTCCTAGTTTCTCTAAAATGGGTTTATTTTGTCCAAATGGAGAAGCAATACTTCCCAGCACTGCACTGAGCTGCTCCAAAAACACCCTGAGCCACCAAGACTGTGTGGCAAGACCCCAGCACCCGGCTCAGTGCCTCTTGTCTCAAAATATTGGGAATTTTGTAAGGAAACCACTCTTGTCTCAAAATATTGGGAATTTTGTAAGGAAACCACTAAAGAAACCAAATATGCTGAAAAGCAAAGCTCTGGGGAAGGCTGGATGGGGTCAATGTGAGGTTTTTCCTCTCTGCTGCCTTGCTCTGAGGTGTCTCCTGCACTCAGAACCAGCTCAAGCCACCAGAGACCTTGTGTGCTCTCAAAAAAATAGAAATCCCAGTTAAGGCTTTAGCTTCCCTCCAGTTTAAGGGGGTTGGTTTAGCATGAGGAATGGGAGATGATGGCCAGCTCAGCAGGGCTGTCTTCACATGTCCCCAGTGCCCTCCCAGCCCTCCTCCTCTGCATGAAGTGTTCTGTAGGGAGGGTTGGATCGCTTTCCATCTGCTTCCCCTTCCCCTCCACAATTTCTGCCCAGTTGCTCCTGCACAGAGGAGCCACCTAAACTTCTGCTAGCAAAGATGAACCAGGGCTGTCCCCACTGAGATCTGGAAGCAAAAGGAAGCTGATGGAGGGAAACCTCCTTGTCCCAGGAGAAACAATTATCCATTGTCAACCTCACAATCCGAGGGGACAATGCCGCCCTTCCCACAGGACAGCTGCTGGCTGATTCCCAGTAAGCAGGCTGGGAAATCCTGGCTCTTCAAGAAGTATGGTTGAAAGGAGCCCCTGCTCTTGCAGGGCTCTCTGAGCATCAGTGGGAGCAGATGGGAGCTGTGGCATTTGTCTCCACTCACCCAACACGTCAGCTGAGCTGCGGCACCAGTGCTGCCGTGACCAGGCCAGGGCTGGTGCATGGGAGGTCGGGCATGGCCCACCAGGCCCAGCTGCTTGCCTGGCTCCCACAGAGGAGGCTTCTGATGTGGTTTTGCTCTGGAGTGGATGGAAATTGCCTTTCATGACAGTCATTTGTCTCGGCACTGTCAGGCACGCCAACCGTGTTCTGCTTTCTGCTTGGCAGGCTGGAGGGGTGAGCGTGTAATGGAAGGCATGATGTGCTTGTAAAGGTTTTCCCAACTCCCAGCTTCTCTGGGAGATGTGGGCTGCTGTCTCCTCACTTGCTTTGGGAGCAGTACTCAGTCTTGCTCTGAGGGTTGGAGCACAGACCCTACTTGTACAACACCCTGAGCTGCCCAAAGGTTTTCCTCACACTTTCCCCCCAGGCAATATCCCATGGCAGATCTTTGCAGCTGGATGGATTGCATGGGAATGAAGAAAAAAAATTCCTTAATCTGGAGAGAAACACAACAGGTTGTTTGTACTGCCTAAATCCAGGATCCTTTGTCAGCTGCCTCTGTTGGGAAAATTGGGCTGGAAATTGGGAGGCAGCTCCTTCCAAGAGCTTTCAGCACTCTCCATCTGCTCTGTAGAGCAGCCACTTCACTCCCTCTTTAGTGCAGCCACCAATGTAAGGTACAAATGAGATCTATTAAATGTCTAATTAAAGCTCCCAGAGGAGCTTAAAGAAGAAGAACTTAATTAACCAGCCTGGAGCCTGGGCAGAAACACCACATTTCCTTCCTGAGTGCCTAATAACCAGCAGGCTTGGTGCCTTCTGCTTCCAAACACTGGGTGGAGAATGTTTTCAGTTAGTCCTTTCAGTGGAAAAATTAAAAGGAATCCTAGCTAAAAATATCCCACCATCCTTACCTTAGAAAATCTTGTTTGCTGTAATTGAATAACCATTGAAGTAAGGTCAGCTTCCCAAGGAGGCCAGGTTGGCTGCTGCCTTCTCCTGGTGGCAGAAAGCACTTCCCAGCCCCACTTCATTTTGCTGCAGATTTCATGTGCCAGCTGTTAGGTGAGGATTATCCTGGTTTTGGTCGGGGATAAGCTCCTTGAGGCCAGCCTGTCTGTGCAGTACCTGCGGCGTGTGACACCCGGGCCTGTGCAGCACCGTGGGGGAGGAGGAGGAGGCTCCCTCATCTCTGCCTCACATCTCCACTCCCGTGTGTGTTCTTCCAGGTCCCTGGAGGTCCGTTATTTCACATATGGGATCCTCTTTGGCTGTGGCAGCTCCTTCGCCTTCCAGCCCTCGCTGGTCATCCTCGGCCACTACTTCAAGCGCCGCCTGGGCCTGGCCAACGGCATCGTGGCTGGGGGCAGCTGCCTCATCTCCGTGCCGCTCCCCTTCTTCCTCAAGATGGTCGGGGGTGCCATCGGGCTGGCACACACTTTCCAAGTACTCAGTGCCTTAATGCTCATCCAGATCTTCTTGTCCATGACCTACCGGCCCATCCTGACGCCTTCTTGTGACTCTCAGCACGACGGGCACGACAAGCTGGGCAGCCGGAGCATGAGGCAGCAGTGCTGGGCCCAGACCCGCAAGTATTTCAACCTGAGGGTTTTCCGGAGAAAGACCTATAGGATTTGGGCCTTTGGGATCGCTACTGCTGTCCTGGGATACCTCGTACCTTACATGAACCTGGTGAGAGCCCTGGCTGGGGCTGGAAGGGGAGGGAGGTGCCGTTCCCTAGAGTGAGGAGGAGGTGGGAAGGTGGGCAGTAGGGGCAGAGGCACCAAAGCCTCAAAGCCAAACTGGTGCACATGCTGTAAACAGAAAGAGTGATGAATATGGTTTTGTGTGCCCTCTCTGTGCCAGGGTAGGCCAGGGTCACTTCCCAGCTCTCCTAAGGACCAGCGCAGGAGCAGGAGAGGAAAGGCCTGTGGGGTTTGGGGTGGGTGGAGTGTGCAGGTCAGTGTGGACATGAGGGTCACACAACCAGCCCAAATTCATGAGCCCTCTGCAGGAAATCCCATCCATTGGGGGAAATGAGAGGAATCAATGTACCACAGCTGCATGTCCTTGTGTCCTTCCCTCCATCCTAGGTCAAATATGTGGAGAAACGATTTCAGGAAACCAAAAAGGACTGGATCCTCCTGGTTTGCCTCGGGGCCATGTCAGGGCTGGGGCGCTTGGTTTCGGGCCGCATTGGTGACTGCATTCCCGGGCTGAAGAAGATTTACCTGCAGGTATGGTGTGATTTACCTGCAGGTACAGTGTGATTTACTTGCAGGTACAGTGTGATTTACCTGCAGATATGGTGTAATTTACCTACAGGTACAGGGTGATTTACCTGCAGGTATGATGTGATTTACCTGCAGGTACAGTGTGATTTACCTGCAGGTACAGTGTGATTTACCTACAGGTACAGTGTGATTTATCTGAAGGTATGGTGTGATTTACCTGCAGGTATGGTGCAATTCACCTGCATGTATGGTGTGATTTACCTGCAGGTACAGTGTGATTTACATGCAGATACAATGTGATTTACCTGCAGGTGCAGTGTGATTTACCTGCAGGTACAGTTTGATTTGCCTGCAGGTAAGGTGTGTCCAGCCCTCCATGGAGGTGCTGGCCAGCCACAGTGGCACAGGGATGGTATCTCTACGTTGGAGTCCATGCTCTGCTTAATAACTGTCAATCACAAAGCCTTTAATCACAACCATTGTCTGCTGTGAGGGAAGAAAATTGACTACAGAAATGTGTAAGAGTCACACTTGACCCCAGG
Source organism: Ammospiza nelsoni (assembly GCF_027579445.1). Lineage (NCBI taxonomy): Eukaryota > Metazoa > Chordata > Aves > Passeriformes > Passerellidae > Ammospiza > Ammospiza nelsoni. The sequence goes on along the minus strand of NC_080647.1, from coordinate 17,672,753 downwards.
GATCAGTGTCTGTTCAGCAATCAAACTCCATGGTAGCCACTCTTCCCAAACTACTGACACCCTTTGACCTCCTTGTGGTTTTTGAAGAACAAACTGCTGAAATCTAGCAGCTAATCCAGCAGTTAATCCTTCTTAACCCTTCTTAAAAGGTTATTCTTAAGGGCCTCTCTGAGACAGGAGCAGCGGCTGGATGGCGTTGCTGGGCCCAGGGGAGGGAGCAGTGACATTGACCTGTTCAGTGCCATCTCCATGACTCTTCCTGCTGCCCATCCCCTCTCTCATGCCCACTTCTGTTCCCCCAGGTTGCGTCCTTCATGCTGTTGGGCCTCCTGTGCATGATGATCCCCCAGTGCCGAGGCTTCGAGGGTGTCATTGTCATCTGCCTCTTCCTTGGCCTCTGTGATGGCTTCTTCACCACCATCATGGCCCCCATTGCCTTCGAGCTGGTGGGGCCCATGCAGGCGTCCCAGGCCATAGGGTACCTCATGGGGCTGATGGCCGTGCCCATGACTGCAGGCACGCCCATTGCAGGTGGGTGACACCACGGGGCTGCACCAGGACCCAGCGGGTGGGAGGGACGTGGTGGTGACAGCCTTCACCCATGGTAGTGTTTTGGTGTGAGGACAGAGGCACTGGTTTGAATTTTCTGGTTTATCAGATCATGTGGAGGTTGAGGAATGGGGGTGGCATCACTCCATGCTACATCCTGTGGCATCTCAGGGCTTCTCTCAAGGCTGATTAAAGATGGTCATTATGGGAACAGTGAGCCAAGGTCACATTAAGTGATTTCTGCTCGCAGCTGAGCTAAAAACTGGCAGATAATAATTTTCTAGGAGTCCTTTTAGATGGAATTGAAGTTAGAGATGGAGACACCTGAGCCTCCACAAGGCCTGGGTCAGTGTTCCAGCACAGCAATAACCCCAACGTCCTTAACAGCCAGGGCTTTGCCAGAGCTGCCCCTGGGCAGCAGGACCTCTGCATCAGCAGCACTAAGCCAAAGCTGGATAAGCACCTCCGATCTCTCTGCTTTCCTTCCGGCAGCAAAGTTCACTCTGACGCCCTCAGGATGGAACATGGGGCTCACAGACCTTCACTGGGAGGACTCCCTGAGTGGGGCTTGCTGGGTGAAGGGGCCCTTTGCATCAGCCTAATCCCCAGGGAGGCATCCACACAGGAGGGATTTTCCAGCTCTGATCAATGGCCATGTGTTATTCTCCAAGGATGCCTGGCTGTGTTGGAACTTGCCAGAAAAATGTAGAAGCTGGTTGGGTTTTAAAGGCTTGGCTATTGTTTGTAACTGGCAGTGATTATTTCACAGATGGAGATAAAACATCCATCAGGGCAGGGCTTCCAAACGGAGACAATCAGCAGAAGAACAGCCCCTGCCCACTTTCCCATTGCCTCCTGGCTGGCAAGCCTCTGGGAAGAGGTGTTGGGTTTAACACGTCTCGGCTTGCATTTGGGATTGTCTGGGATGTGGACGGTTGTGTCCTGTTCTGGAGAAACAGGAAGGACGGCTGAGGCTTTCCTTCTCCACTCCCTTGGTACACAGTGTTGGCTGCACACATCCCTTAATCCAGGGCGTAAAAACTCCAAGAAATGCAAACGGAAAAAAAAGATTATTTTAAAAACCCAAATCTCCCCAGATCTGGTGGGTGACGCAAGCTGCACTCGAAGGAGGGAACAAGCAGGTCGTTAGACTAATGAGCTCATTAGGCTCTAATGTCACCTCTCTTCTCTTTCAGGATACCTCAACGATTATTTTGGGAATTACGACGCGGCCTTTTACTTTGCGGGGGTGCCACCCATCATCGGCGGCCTGGTGCTCTCCGTGGTGCCGCTGGTCCACCAGAGGATGCTGAAGAAGCAGCGCCTGGATTCTGGCAAAGACAAGATGCTGGTGTCGGAGGCCGTGGTGAATGGGGAGCTGCTGCCAGGCTGCCCAGCCTCCGAGGCACACATGTGACACCACTCCTGGCTCTCCAGGACACCAGCAGCCTCTCCATAGCCCCAGCACAGGCCCTTTCCCAGACGGACCGAAATTCCCAGTGATCGCAGATGCACTATGTTTGTAAAGGAGAAAACACAAACATTTCTTCTAGTTAAAGGCTTTTAACTAGCAGAAATGTTCTTCTTTTTTTTTTGGGGGGGGACAGTTTTGATTTCAAAGCCACCTTTTTTTTTTTCCCCTAACCATTTTTGTAAGGAGAACTCTGACCAGGATTCAAACTTGATTGAGCTCCTACTCCTCTCCCGGTTTTCTATTCATCACGACAGAGGTTTACAGCTAATAAATGCCTTTTCCAAGCAGGCCACGGATGGAACTTGTTGAACCTTGCAGCTGTCCATCCTCCTCCTCCTCCAGTGTCACTCGGGTGTCACATCCAAGTGAGACAGCCCCCATCCCGTCCAGCACCTGGGGCTGTTTTGGAGCCAGAGATCCGAAGGAGGAAGCGCTGCTTTAGTCTGATGCACAAAAACCAAATAAATGTCAGCGAGTCCCGCTTTCATCTTCCTCTTTCCTCCTTTCCCGCTGCTCTCCCACACCCCCAGGGAGCTGCAGCTGGGATGACAGGGAGCTCAGCTGGCTCCAGCCCTCGGAGTCACACGGGAGCACACCCTTCCTGCAAAATATGCCTTAAAAACGCGTGGATGAGACCAGCAGGTCCCTTGGCCACTTTCCACCTCCATTTTCCCACCCAACAATTAATGATTGGGCTTTCGAGCTGCAAAAGAGAGGGGCAGCTCCTTGCACAGCCCTCAGTGCCCGGCTCTGTGGGGCCAAATCCATGGGATCACCACCAAAAAGGGCACTTTGGTGGCTTTGGGGCACACAGGGTTGGGACAGAGCCCCCGTGTCATGGAGCAGCTCCATGCTGGGAGGTGGATTCCCTGCTGGGCTCAGGGCATGGGGTGCCTGTGCTGTTTTTGGGGGCCAGTTGTGTATATGCAGCAATAAGCACGAGTCAGTATTGGTGGGAAATCCCAGTTTTCCAAAGGGTTTGACAGCCCCAGTAGCGTTTAACTCGTAGCCCGTGTGTTGTCACTGAGCTGGTGCAGGGTCAGTGCTGATCTGGGGGGAGAGGGAGAGAGTGCAAGGAAATCACACAGCCAGCGGGTGCCCACCACACTGAGTGGCAGCAGAGCTCATCCCCAGCTCGGGCAGGAATCCATCATTGCCCACAGAAAATGGTAGAAATTCAAATTGCCCAGAGAAGCTGTGACTGCCCCATGCCTGGAAGTGTTCCAGGCCAGGTTGGGCAGGGCTGGGAGAAACCTGGGATAGTGGAAGGTGTCCCTGCCCATGGCAAGGGGCTGGAATGAGATGAGCTTGAAGGTCCATTCTGACCCAAACCATTCCATGATTCTATGATCATCTCCAGGATTGCTAATGAGCTTGGCTAATGAGTGAGAAGGGAAGTTCTCCTGCCCTGCTGGGTCCCTGTGTGAACAAGGAGCCAGCTGGGACCGGGGTACCTTTTCCTGGGAGAGAGCAAGAAACAAAACTCACATTCATCCTGACTGCAAACCCATCCTTCATCAGATTTTCATTTTGTTCACCTGACAGTAAAATCTCAGATGTCTGAAGAGGGACGTGTGTCATGGGAATCATCCCTTGGTCTCCGGGCGAGCGTGGGGGTTTGTAGCACCAGGGCAAGTCTTTGCTGTGGAAATTCGGGCTCAGTGGAGGCCCCTCCCACAGGCAGCAGTGGGATTTTTGTACATAATAGGCTCAGGACCCTGCATGTCGCTCTGGCCCTGTTTTTAATCCCTGTTGGCTGATGCTTTGTAAGGTCTTGTGGTCTCGTGGCCCTTCTGTCCCTGTACGAGCTGGAAAATTACCTGGTGTGTTGTGATGTGTCTGTTTATGCTATAAAATGAGATGTCTACTTGTCTCTTTTTTGGATACACTTTTCCATGACTGTTCTCACCCTTCATGGCCTGTGTTGCATCCTCTGCTGTGGCTCTGCTGAGCCATCACTGAGTTTTGGGAGCCATGGGAGGCAGATGAAACTGCAGGAGGAGGCAAGGCTTGAACCACCTAACCCTGGCTCCAGCTGGGATCTGCCAGACTTAGCCTAGGGCAGGGCATTAATCTGGGGCTTTTTGGGTGGGAGCCTTGGAAGTGGGGCAGCTTCAAAGCCCTCTGACAGCTGAAGGAAATAAAAAGCTCCTCATTGTAACTCCTTCTGTGAGTTTTGGGGCATTAATTCGCATTGGAATTTGATGAAGCTCATTAAATCATACTTTGGACCTTAATGCCCCCCAAAGGAGAGATTATGAGAGGTTTAAATTCCAGAAGTAGCTTCTTCAGAGCAAGCAGAGCATGAGCAGAGCTGTCTCCAAACCCCATCTGGGCTGAGGGAGAGGCTGCACCTAGACTTTGTGTGGCAAAGCCTCCCTGGCTCCTAAGGTGATTTATGGTTTAAATCCCAAATTTCTACAGAATTCCACTTGCCTTAACAGCCCCATATGCCTGCAAAGGCCCCGGGAGGAGCCTGCACTCAGTGCAAGGGGTGCTAAGCCCTGCAGTGGCATCAGAGCAGCTCTGTCAGACCTGGAGGGGTGCTGGTACCCACATCTGCCCTCCCTACATTTGATCTTTCCCCATGGCTTTTATTATTGACCCTCTAGGAGATCTGGAGTGATGAGGGGCTTTCTTGGCCACCCCTCTGGGTCAAAGGAAGCCACCCCTCATCCTATCCCAGACCCCTGTCTGCTACCAGCCTCCCAAAACCGCACTCTGTGTCCTTGTCTGGTCATAATCCTGCCCTTGGTGGACACAAGGACAAATTCTGCAGGTTTGGACAACAGCCATGAAAGGTCTCCTCATCAGCAAACACAGATGGGAATGGGAAGGGCAAAGGTTGGAGCAGTGTCAACATGCAGGGAGTATTTGGGGCTTGTTTGTCAGATTGCTGCTGCTGCTGCTGAGGGTTTCGTTTGGCCCTTTTGAACACCAGGCAGTTTGCAGGAATTTCTGCATGTGAGAGGTGGGATTGTGAGCAGGGAGGGGCTGCCCTGCTCTCAAAACATCTGCTCAGCCTCTGGTGGTTCTGGTTGTGATGCCAATGGGTCTCCACCTGCTGAAATCTTCATCCCAAAGCTCCCCCTGCTCCATCAGGGTTATCCTGTCCTAGCCCAGCACATCCCCATCCCTTTGGGGCTGCCTTGTACTCAGTTTTCTGACTAAAACCCCAACCTTCTCCCTTCCCTGGAGTGCCAGGCTGTGATTCCTGCCCCTCTCCCTGCTCTGACAAGGGAAGGGAAGGGAAGGGAAGGGAAGGGAAGGGAAGGGAAGGGAAGGGAAGGGAAGGGAAGGGAAGGGAAGGGAAGGGAAGGGAAGGGAAGGGAAGGGGGAGCCCAGCACTCGGGCTCAGCCAGCTTGGGAGCTGGGAAGGGGAGTGGACTGAGCCCCTTGGGTGCTTGTGTGGGAAAGGGGAGAAGGGAGGGCAGGGCCCCTCTGCAGCCCTGGCTGGGCTGTTTGCAGGGTGCAGAGCCTTATGTAAGTGTGCAGGGAGCACAGGACATGTCCCAGCAGCGCCTGCTCGGGGCTGGGCTGGGGCTGCCTCTTAAATCTTTACCTTAAGGGTGTTCAAAACCAGCTTTTCTTTTCTTCTTCTTCTTTTTTTTTTTTTTTTTTTTTCCCTTTTTTCTTTTATTATTGTTCTACCGCAGAGTGAGGCATCGGGTTTAACTCCTCTGGCTCTGGCTGGGGGATGGAAGGGGACAGCTGGGCTGGAAGGGCTCCCAGGGTGGCTGTGTTTGTGATGGGAAGGGTAGGAGGGCTTTGGGAGCTGTCTGGGAAGTGCCATGATTCATGGCTTAGTGCTTTTTTCAGTTTTGGAACAATATGCAGGAGCTGCTTCACTGCAGCTTGCCCTGCCCTGAGGTCCTGCAGCCAGGCAAACACAAGTTTTGAAGTCACAGAGCTTAAATTTATCAAATTCTGGCCTCTCTCCAGCTGGGGTTGAGGTTTCCTAACATTTCTGTGCTGTGGGAGCTATGGGAAGGCCACATCCTAATTACCAGCCAAGCAGAGGGCTTTGGCAGGTCTGCTGTGGTACCATGGGGTTTGGAGACCTCCAGTTTCAGGAGGTTTTGGCTCTGCCTCCCACCATGGTGGTGCCTTGGGGCTGCCACTCAAGGAGCTTCATCACCCCTGGGCTGAGCTGCCTGGAGGAGCCAGCAGGGGGGTGGCCAGCAGCTGGGCAAGGGCATTGCTGCCCTCCCTTCCCTGGCAGTGCCCTGGGAGTGCTCTGCATGGCAGCAGAGGCTCTCTTTGGTACGTGGGTGCCAGGAGCAGTTTGCTCTGGGCAGCCAGATTTGGTGCTGAGGATCTCACCTGCTCTGGGTTGAACCCTGGCTGACACTTGCATCTAAAAGTGGCCACGTAATCCTCACCTGGGTAAAGGGGAACTCGGATCAAATCCCCTGAATGCAGGGGGACAGATCCAGCTGAAACTTTTGCTGTCTCTCCATTCTTCACTGCAAATCATTCCTGGCTTTTGTGTGCTCCTGCACCCCACAGTTTTGTTTGGGGTCACTTTGATTATTTAGCTTCAATTTTAGCTTCAATTATTTCCAAGCTGGCAGAGTCTGCTTCTCCTTTTCCAGCTGGAAGCAGAAAATTGGAATGACTTTGAAAGCCAAGGCAAGCAGAGCAGCTCCCTCCCTCTACCTTTGTGCCACCAAACATGGACTTGAGCTCTTTTGGGTGCTTACAAGCACCTTTGTAACCTTTGGGGACAATGATGTGGCTGACAAGTGCTCCTTAAATCTGAGTAATGCCAGGCAAGGAACTGGCGCAGAGAGGGGCTCCATGGGCAAGTAACAAACCAAAATAAAGCTGTTTCCTTTCTTTTTGAGAGCCCTTGGCAGGAAAGCAGATACAGAGGTGGATGGAGCTCTGAAAGGGCTTTGGTCTCTAGGGGTGAGCCCGTGCCATTGCTCCAGGTCCTTTATCTGCTGGCACAGCCTCTCTGTGGATTTAAGCCCTGGTGGCAGGCAGGTTATCACTGGCCTTTGGTGGCACCACTGGCACAGCCCCTCTCAGGAGGGCTTTGTACTTTTATTTTTGCAAATATTTTGCCGTGCCCTCAGTGCTCCCCTCAGGGCCAGACCCTGCGAGTGTCCCCACGTCCCCTCTTCCCCTCGGTGATGAAACCCTACAGGTGCAGGGCTGGGATCCCCCTTCCCAGCCAAGAGCAAGGACACAAAATCCCTCCTGTTTCCTGCAAAATGTGGCTCTGGAGGAGGCTTTGTAGCTCCAAAGTTTCTCCTTTTTATGTACCTTACTCCCCAAGGCTCTCCCTGCATCCACCCCAGCCCAGCCCACCCCGCAAGTGCAGCCCCTCCTGTAGCTTTAGAGACAAGACTTGGGCGCTGTTCCACCAAGGAATTCAGCTCTTTTTCTGTCCTTTCTGTAGGTTTTTATCGTGGTGTGTGAGATGAGTTGTTTACTGGAGCAGTTTCTGCCCTGAGGTGATGCTGCCCCTCAGGTGGGCCCTGGCCAAGCTGCCTGAGCCCGGCTGGATCTGGCTGCCAAGCATGTCCAACCCAATTCTTTGGGAAAGAACTCAGCTTCCCCAGGCCTGAACTTTCCCAGCAGATCCTGTTTCAGCCACCTAAACCCGTTAGAGCCAGAGGCAGGATTGTTCTGGGGAGACTGAGGGCAATTAGGAAATTACCCTGCTCCCCCTCCCCTGCCCTGGGATCCAGCAGCATGAAGCCAAATATTTGCTTTCGGATGGGTGGATTTTGGAGCTGGCTCCACATGAGAGCACAGGGGTGGAGGCTTGAATTTTGGCCCTTTTGGGTAATTGTTTTTGAAGCAGGACCTCCACACTTGCTGCCATCACCCTGCTCAGCAGATTCCAAAGCCAGGCCCTGTCACAGCTGGCATTTTTGCTCCGTTGTTGATGGAAAACAGTCTGCCCATGGGTTTCTGGGGTGGGAAGCACCCTCTCTGTGTCTGTACACATTAGAAAGACTGAATAAAAAGCTGCAGCACCGTTGGTAGCTTTGCAATCCTATTTTTTTCTGCTGTGCTCCAGGCCCTGGAGCAGCAGGAGCTGTGTGTGGCTCTGAAATTGGTGCTGGGAGGTGCCCAGGCCTGCTGGGCACCCTGGGCAGAGCAGCAGAGCCAGTGGTCCAAAAGCAGCTGCCCAATTCAATGCTGAAATCAGATCCTAACGTTTAAAATTATTACTTTGTTCTTTTCTTTTTGGTTTTTTTTTTTTTTTTGACATCTGCTCCTTGTAAGTGATTTATATAATCCCTCAAAATTTTGCATCTGGAAGTAAAGTGAATGTGTCTCTTAAAAGTATGCCTATCCTTTCAAAATGTGAATTTCTGATTGTTGGAATAAAAAAAAAATAAAAAGAAAGAAACCTACCCCATATTAGCACATGTTTGAATGTTGTTTAAAAGATTTGTGTAGAATAAACCAGTTTAAAAAGAAAAGGGATTTGTTCCTGTGTTCTGCCAGGTCTCTCCTCATGGCTGGTCATGGTTGCAGATGCTGCCAACTTTCCAGAGGGGCTGAAGAGGCAAGGGTTTATCCTGGGAATTATTTTTGTTAAGTGTTTGATGCTCCTTGAGAAAAGGCAGAGCTGAGGTGCTGGAACCCAAAGGGGGAAATGTTCCCATGAGCTGGTCAAGGGTGACTTATGGAAGTGGATGGTCCTTGTCCATTGGGGCATTTAGAAATAAAAAATGATTTTAAATTCCACTCTGAGAACCTCTGTGTGCCCAGAGGGTGCCCAGGATGAGCCTGGAGCCTCCTGGATGTTTCCCATTCTCCTGGGGGCAGATTTGGGCCTGGATTTTACCCCCCAGCATCTCCGGGGGCTGCAGCCTCTTCACTCCCTGGGGCTCTCACACAGCCACACCACCAGAGCTGGGTTTAATGTCATTAATTTTATTTCTTCCACTTGGCAGTGGGTGAGGGCCACGATGAGGCCTTCCAGGTTCCTCCTGGTCACAAGAGAATTAATAACTTTTGTCAATAAGAGAAGATACGGGAAGGTTGGGAAAGATCAGGGGTGATAATTCCTGAGTGAGGTTACAGAGGCTGTGAGACACTGAAAACACAGCTTTCATCCAGGCTTTTCTATTAATGAGTTGTTTATATGAGGTGCTTTAATTGCCATTAGATGAAAGCTGACACGTGCATTAATTTTATATAACTCAGGCTTTTTTTTTTTTTTTTAATGTGCACCTCAACTCTTTTTCAAGTTGGGGATATTTACTGCAAATAGTGCTTAAAAAAAAACCCCATCAGGAGATTAGAGATGGTAAACAGAGATTCAAAGGGAATGAAAAGGGAACGAGAGTTCAGCAGTGAGCTCCTCCGAGGACTCTGTGCTGTGCATGCAGGGACAGAGCAAGGAGAGGGAATGCTGCATCCCATTCCTGAGAGAGGGGAGCACAGCCCTTCCCTTACAGGCACCAGGAAAAGTGGCAATTTTGGCTTGATATCAAAATTATCTTCTTGGGATGGCTGGAAAGCTGGGGGGGAACTGGAACTGGGAGGGTGCTGGGGTAAAAGTGGGCAGTGCATCCATGGGGACACTCAGGGAGGTGATTGATGGAGGGGACACCCCGTCCTGCTGCTCCAGCACCCCCAGAAACAGCAGCTCATCACAGCCCATCCCCACAAACTCCATAGAAATAAATATATATACATACACATGTGTGTATATATATTTATATATATATGTGCATCTCCAAAGGTGTGTTTGTGCATGGGGCCCTGGAAATCCCCTCTCAGGGCAGGCAGCACCAGCCACCTCCTCCTGCTCTGCCAGCCTGCTGCATCTCTCCTTATTTACAGAAAAAAATGGGGAAGAAAGCATTTTGCATCAGACAAACCCTGAGTTTTTCCACAAAAGGGCTGTGAATGAGAAAAAGCCAAACCAGACCACAACAAAATACAAGGGTGTTTTTATTACTATGACTCAGTGGTTCAGTATTTAGATATCTATTTGTACATTAACATAGAAATATCATGGATTAAACCAAGTTAATTAGATGTAATGGCTGCTATTTGTACTACAGAACACATGTGTGTTTTACATATTAAATATACATAATGACAAGTATGTTTTCTAGATCAAATATGAGCCACATGTCAATGTTTTGTAGTAATTTATTAGTTTTAAATTAAATATGATTTAGACCAATATGCGCAAACAGCATCTATCTATCTATTGATTTTTTTAAGTTTGCACATAGGTTCAGGCACAAATATATCTATTTATGGATGTGCAGCGTGTACACAAGCTGGGCACTCTGTGCCTGGCCACTGCTCCTCTCCCTGAGGGCTCTGGGCTGTGTTTGCTTTCTTCCATTCTCTTCTTTTCCATCTTTTTTCTTTTTGCAGGACTGAAATATTATAATCCTTCAGGGAAAAAAATAAAAAAAAAAGAAAAAGAAAAAGGCAAAACCCCCATTTGCAAGAGCCTTTGAAGGACTCGAAGGATGCACTGAGGAGTGGCAGATCTTTTTTAAATCATCCTCGCGTTGAAATGCAAATCTTTCCTAGAGCTGTTGCTTGGCTGTCATTATTCAAAGGAGCAGAAATTTGGGAAATGTCCCTTCCCGAGGCTGCTCAGCCGCAGGCTGGGCTGGGCTGGGCTGGGCTGGGATGGGATGGGATGGGATGGGATGGGATGGGATGGGATGGGATGGGATGGGACGGGATGGGATGGGATGGGATGGCCCTGGCCCAGACCCGGTACTGGCCCCAAAGCATCAGCAGCCAACGCTAGCATTACTGAATTCACAGAATTCACAGAATCCCCAGGTTGGAAGGGACCTCCAAGATCACTGAGTCCATCCCAGCCCCAACCCCTCACCCAACCCCCGGCACCCAGTGCCACATCCAGGCCTTGTTAAACACACCCAGGGATGGGGACTGCACCACCTCCCTGGGCAGCCATTCCACAACTTTATCACCTTTCTGTAAAAAACCTTTTCCTGCTATCCAGCCTGCATTTCCCTTGGCACAGCTCGGGGCTGTGTGCTCTGGCTGTGTCAGTTCCTGCAGACAGAGCCCAGCCCCAGCTGAGCACAGGCACCTTTCAGGAGCTGTGCAGAGCGATGGGGGCACCCCTGAGTCTCCTTTTCTGCAGGCTGAGCACCCCCAGCTCCCTCGGGGGCTCCTCTCAGGGTTTGTGTTCCCAGCCCCTCTCTCTGGATGTGCTCAGTGTCCCAAGGTCCTTCCCAAGCTGAGGGGCCAGAGCTGGGCACAGCACTCGGGGTGTGCCCTCACAGTGCCAGGGACAGGGGCACAGTGACCTCCCTGCTCCTGCTGCCCACACCAGTCCTGACCCAGGCCAGGAGCCCTTGTCTCTCTGGGTCACCAGGGCACTCTGCTGGCTCATGGTCAGTCACTGCTGACCAGCACCCCCAGGCCCCTTTCAAATCACAGAGCGTTGCAACCAACTCTCATATGTTTTACCATCTCTTTATACAAAACACGTATCTCTTCAAAATCCTACTTTTAATTTCCTAACTACTTATGCATTTCTTTTATCCAAACTACTAATCTTATAACTTTCTTCAATTATAATTACAAAAATACTCCAAGAAAAAAATTCAAATAGAACATGAACTTCTTTCTTTAAATTTCATACTAAGTAATCAATCTCTCATTCAGCTACACTTCCTCCACCTTCACACTTTCAGCGTCCAAATCCAAACTCATATCTATCTATATCTATATCTATATCTATATCTATATCTATATCTATATCTATATCTATATCTATATCTACATCTACATCTACATCTACATCTACATCTATCTATATCTATATCTATATCTATCTATCTATATCTATATCCACTTTCAAATCTTTAAAAAAAAGTTTACTATATTAAAAAAAATCTATCCTAAAAAAACCCTTCAAAAATATTCAATTACAAAATAGTTTAATAAGTTTTTAACCCAAAGTTTTTACTTATAACTACTATTCTTAAAAATCTTATTTTAAAATGAGATTTAATATTTTAAAATAATATTTAATATTTTAAAATAAGATGTATATTTGAAAATAATATTTTCAATATTATTGAAATATTGTGCCCCCACCCATGAGAAGGGTCTGGGATTTTGGGTAGGGTGGTGCAGAAATCCTCTCCCAGCCCCGTGTCCCCCCTGCTGTCCTGGCAGGCTCCAGCTGCTGTTCTGGCACACTCCTGTCCCACCCAGCATTGTGACTTAGTGTTTATATTTTATAGTTTACTTATATATTTTTATCCATCCATCCATCCATCCATCCATCCATCCATCCATCCATCCATCCATCCATCTATATCTATATCTATATCTATATCTATATCTATATCTATAGCTATATCTATATCTATATCTATATCTATAAATATATTTATATTCATTATAATAAAGTTAATTATATTTATTATAATAAAGTAATAATAATTATAAACAATTATTACATAAGTAAAATAATTTATACTCTATATATTGTTTATATTTAATATATTTTTGCTTATATTGTTCACATTATATTTATTTTCTATAATATCTATTGTTTATATTTTAAATATAATGCGTAAATATTTAATGTTTATATATAATGTATTATATAAGAACATATAAATATACGTGTATATATTATATATACAGATATATTTATATATTTTATATATATAATACATTAATAATAATAAATTAATAATGAATATAGTTAATGGTAAATAATTATAAAATAATTATTTTAAATTATTTAAATAATTATAAAATAATTATTAAAATATTTTCTATTTACTTATATAATATATATTTTAATATTTGTATATAAATATATTAATATTTATAAAACAATGATAAATATAAATTATAATAATTAAAAATAATACCATGAAATGTTTTCTATTTTATTTATATGTTTACATTATATAATTTTATGTTTTATTTATATTTATTAACAGATTTTCATAACCTGTTCAGTGCTCACCTGGCTGACCCCACACAGCGCCAGCAGCTCCTGCTGCCCTCCTGCTCAGCCCCACAGACCCCGGCTGTGCCCAGAATGTGCTCCTGGGCCTGCTCTGCATCCCCACAGCCACCAGCATCTCTCCATGCCTTGGCTCCCACCCATTCTCTTCTTCCACCTGTGTTGATGTTTAATCCCACTCAGACCAGCACAGTTCAAAAGGCTTTTTTGTTCACCCTTTAGTTTTCCTTGAGTTTAATTCCCTTCCCATCCTCTGTCCTTCATCCCTTTCCGTCTTTTCCACCCTCACCTTTCCCTCCTGGCCATGTCACAGTTTTAGGGAAGATGGGCAACCAGCACTGGCAGCAAGTGGCTCTCAGGGCATTTTCCCCTCTCTTCCATCCCATAAATATTTCCATTTATTTAGGTGCATCTTTACAAATTAACACACAACCATCCCAAAGGTGCCAGCAGCAAAGGCTGAGTCATTTCCAAGTTTATTTAGAATTTATTCAGTTTAGTTTAGCAGTACCCAGAGAGATTAACATGTTTCTTCCACTGCATCTTTTCCAGCCCTTCACCTGCATGGTGAGCAGTGAATGATGCTCAGGGCAGGCACACACTGGTCCCATCTTCATTCCACAAATCCCTGCTCTGGAGAGGAATATTATGGGCTCCTGAAATGAAGTTATTTTGAGTTTTTACCCCTATAAACGCTCTGGTACGCTCAAACCCACAGGCCAGCCAAAGTCTGGCTCTGAAGACACAGGGCAAACCCACCCTGGGGTTTGGGTCTGGAGAGGTGCCAGAGCTGTTTCAAGGCTGTGAAAGGAAAGAGTAAAGAAGGTATTAAAGCCAAGAAACCAAACCAGGCACTTTGCCCTTCATGGCATTTTCTACAGGAAACAAGAAGAAAAGCTGAAATCCACTGGCCTCAAACTTTCAGCCTGGAGAGATCCCATTCTGAAAATGCATCCTGAGAAATTAAATGCATGTTGAGAAATGAAAGCAGTGTGAAGCCATCCCTGCAGGACACCAGGAGCCTGGCTGGCTCCTCTCCTGCTGTGCAGGGTCACAGGGAATGTGCTGCAGCCCAGCATCCCCAGCACCAGCACAAGGACACCTCCTTGCAGCCCTTTTCTCTGGAATCCCAGAACCTGCTGGTGCAGGGAGGCAGAGCTCAAGGAACCCTTCACAAACGTGGGATGAAGTAATCACTGTTGAGGGGACCTGACGCCTGGGTTTTCACATGCTCGGCTGAGCAGGGGATTTACTCAGGGGCACAGCTGGAGCATGTGGCAGCAGCATCTCATTAGTGTCACAGACAATGCCCAGCCAGTCTAAGACTGAAAACTAGGGTTAATTTTCTCTATATAGATTTATTGTAAGAGTTTAGGGAGCCACAACACAGCTGAGTTTAGATTTATTGTGGTAAAAGTCCCAGAACAGGTTCAATCACATTTGAAATAGCTGGGAAGGGCAAGGAGGAGCAGCTAGCCTGTGCTACTCTTCCCCCTTCTCTTTTCAAACATTCCATCCCACAGAAAAAGGAGAAGTCCCAAAAGGATGGCTATTCCTGCTCTGGGATGCACAAGGTCACCAAACACAACCTTTCTCCTCCCAGCCAGCAGCAGGACCAGCAAAGCAGCCAAACACATTCCCCTGAGAGGTCTGGATGTGCCATGGAAATATATCCTGAAGGGAGGAGTAAGAAAACGTAAAAGGTTACAGAGTTTAAGCACCAAGAGGGAGGAACAAGGTTATATAAAGTTTTACAGGTCAGGACAAAGACCTCAAATATATTAAAGAAAATAAACAGAGGGATGAAGTCAGCCACACACGAGCGCCAAGGCTGGCTTGGGCTCTTCAAGCAGTTCTGGGGTTGATTGAGAGTTTTTGAGGAACAAATCCAGGGTTACCCAAACTGAAGGAGATCCTACAGGGAGATGAGGGGCTGGAGACAGCTACCAGGCAAAGAGCTCCTGACACACGAGTGTGGGAGTCACTCATGAATAGTCACTGAAATCAAAGCTACACCTGTGTTAAACACCCAGTTTCAGACTGAACTGAATTCTCTAAGAGCAGGAAGCATGTGGGAATGAGAAAAATCCCCTTTATCCAAGAGCTGTCCCTCTGGAGAGTGGAGCTGGAGCAGAACCCCAACTCCCTGCATCCCTGGAGCAGCCCACACCTTCTCCTTGCTGGAGAAGAGCATTGCTGGCAGTGCTGAGGAGCATCAGCCCAGCTGTGGCACCGAGCCCCTGCCCTGGCACCCAAAACTGTGGGTGCCAATCCCTTTTTCAGGGACACAGCACCTTCCTGTCCCCTTCTGCACCGATGCCATTGCACTGCTCTCAGTGAGCAGTTCCCACTTCCTACCCGAGGAATGGGATTGAGGTGGGGGAAGCACAGATAACAAATACAGCTTCCCACACCCTAAAAAACTTCCTTCCCACTCCACTAAGTGTTTGCACATACCTCAGCTGCTAATTTTAGGACAGAGCTTTAAGCCAGATGTGAGACTCTCCCTGAATCCTGGCTGCATTTGCAGAGACTCAGCCCTGCCAGCCCTGCACGGGGCCCAGCTTCTCCTTGGGAGACAACCTGGAGAGATGCTGCTTTTGTATCCTGCATTATCCACTGCCAGATTGACAAAGTCTGGGACACAGAGGTATTTATTTCTTTGGTTTTATGTCCTAATGCAATAAATTCTTCTGAGGAGTTAATTCTGTACCATTCCAGCTCCTTCCTACCTCAAGGGGAAAGATGTATGGAGGAAACAAATTCCTGCCACATCCACCACTGTGTGCTCCAGTGCATTCCCACCATAAGAATAAACCCAAGGAGTGATGATCCAGCACAAAATGAACACTTCATGCATTTTATTGAGTCTATTTAAATTTGCATTATAACACCTTACATAGGGAACAAACTCCTCCTAAGTGTTAGCTGGCAAACCTGGTCAAACTGAGTCCAACAACCTCTGAATACCAGTTTGTATTAAACAAGTCTAGTATAAACAAATGTAAAGCACTGTTAAAAGAAAAAAAAAAAAAAGTAAAAAATAATAAAGAAAAGTGTTACATTCACAGTGGAATTCAGGGCTTCCCAACCAACAGCCTTCCCAGCAGAATGAAATTCAGAAAGGGGCTCAAATATTCTAGCTAAAGGGAATAAAACCAGATATAAATCAAATAAATTCAATGTTATGTTTCCTCATAAGACAAAAGAGATACAGTCTATCTGAGAGGTTGGGAAGCCCTGGTATAACAAATGCAAACCTCTTTTTTTTAACACACCACCACTCATTTGTACTTTGGGTATGTTACCATTAATTGTGTCTCTTCAGCCTCCTGCTTGCCCCCCTAATCGAGGATAAACAAAAAGCCTACTGTACATAAGGGCTGGAAATATTTCTGAAGTTGTTATAAATTCCCTCCGTGTGGCTCCAAGCCAAGCTTCATGCAAAGCTCCTCCTCCTGGGAGAAGGCAGACATTTCCATAGCCAGGCAGCTGCTGGGCTCCCCAGAGCCCTTCCCAGAGCAGGACAGAGCCTCCCTGGACACAGCGATCCCAAATGAGGGATGACAATGAGGGATGGAGGCTCCTGCTGTGGTGTGGAGATTCAGAACCCCCTCAGCCCTACGTGCACCTCTCCTCACCCTGCATCATCCATCCCCTCGTTGTGGTGAGACCACTGGGTTGTGGGGACAACTCTTTATCCACCGTGGATCCGTCGGGAAAGGGGCCCTTGGAGTCGCACATTTGCATAACCCAGACAAGTGACAGGAAACTGGGATGACACTCATTATGGGCCATTGTGCCAGCTCTGGTGGGAAACCCTTCGTCTGCAAGGCGACACAATGGACAATTAGGGTGGGTGTCGTGTCCTGCAGCTGCTTCCTACAAAAGGCCCTTCAAATTCCCTGATTTCTATGCACGAAGTACCTACACAATCAAACTGTTTTTAAAACAACTCAACTGCCCCCAAGTTCTCTGCAAAAAACCCAACTTGTCCGAAGGAAAAATGTGCACGTGAAAGGGAAATCCAATCAGCACCAGGAATTCAGACTTTTCACAGATAAAGCTCCCCCCGTCCCAAAAAAATTAAGGTGAGCACCCACAAGTGTGTGTTTGTTCACAACGTGAATTAAAATATGAACTAACAGCAACTCGTAACGAATGTAATTATTAAAACTGTGTTTGCCACAAGGCTTTGGCCGGGTGACCGCTGTCATTGCTGTGGGTAGGGGTCTGTCCTGTCAAAAAGGAACGAAGCTCACGCACCAGGGATTCCCAGGAGGAGTGTGGCCATTTGGGAAAACACCCCATGTCGAAATGACAAGGAGAATCCTTCAGAACCAAGATAAAAGCTGCAGATCCTGCAAGGAATGCCGCTGGTGCTGAAGGCAGGTCCCACACGGTGGCACTGTGACCCAGCCCACGGCGCACACGGCTCTGCCTCTCCAAAGCCACCAATCCTACAAATCAGCCCGAATACGTGCCAAAACTCGCCCTTTTAACCCTTCACACCCCTCCAGGCACGAGTGAAGATGCTGAGTCCCTCCAGAAATATAAAAAAATACTAAGGGAAGAGCTAAATACACATGCTCGCTATCAAAATAATTCATGAAATGTAAATTAGTCTAATTATGAAAGTGTTTCACATTTTGTAAGCAACTGAAATGTTAATATTGGCTTTTCCTAACTCCAATCTAAATTTAGATAAATAGAAATTTAATTACCCTAATTAACGGAGCTACAGAAAGAAGTTTTTGCTGCAGACAATGAGCCCCCAGCCCCTTTAGCACACTCAGTGCTGTGAAAGGCAGACAAACCATGGAGAACCATCAACATATCTTAAACTGAGATTAAATTATTTGCTCTTGGTACCGTTTGGGAAACCTCCAATATTTTATTAGTTGCTCTTGTTACAGAAAGATAAAATGTTAAGACATGCCATAAGCTGTAACAAAACTGTTGTTTTGGGGCAGTTTTACCAGGGTGGAAATTCATGAAGAATGTGGGGTGACAGGTACCACAGCCATGCTTTGGGTGGGTTTGGGAAAATGGGCTCCCTTCCTGGTGGTCACCAGCTCTGCTCTGAGATGAACATCTCCGACTTCCAACATCTAACATGGTACTCATGTAGAGAGGGTTTTTTTTTTTTCCCCTTCTAATTCTATGCTCTGTAAATCTGGAAACTGCAACTGAGAGCGAGTATTTGCTCTGTGAAATTCAGAAGTGTTATTTTGCTGTGAAAATTTGGCACAGAGGAACCAGCACCCAGAATCATCAGCCAACTCCAATTTTACAGTGATGTGCATCCAAGGAAAAAGCCAAACCCGTGAGCTGATTGATTGTTCTGTTCCCAAGGAACCCTGGTGCCCCTCTGCCATGATGGTGTGTCCCACCAGGAGGAAAGAGCTCAACAGCCACTCAGGGCTTCCCACTGAAACAGCACAAAATGTACATGGAGGAAAAAAAACCCCAGAATTTTGGGATGCTGTGGAATCCTGAACTAGCTGATGAGATGTTAAAATGGCTTAGAGCAGCAATTATAGTTTATGCACCCACCACTATAAAACACCAAAAATGTGTTTTAGTTAGGAAAAAAGAGATAGGCCAGCTTTGGTTTTGTCATCTGAGGAACAAACATTTCCCATCCAGCCAGGAAGAGCAGCTCATATCCCTTCAGAACTACTGCCCTGGAGTGGAAATTAATAAAAACCACTTTCCCACTGCACATGTAAGCCAGGAAAAACCCAAAACCTTGGAGAATAAAACAAAGAAGGGGTCAGTGAGGGTGAAGGATGTTTCCCCACACACACACTGACGAGAGTTGAGGTACATTCTCCAATTCTCAACTGCAACGTGTCACATACATAATTTTATAAGTAAATTCATTTTCATTCTGTCCAATAGGAATATAAAGAGCTTGTTTTTACTGCTAGTGTCAAGAATATCCTACACATTTAAGTGCACTCATTTTCAAATGTAACCCAATACTAATGATGTGCTTTCCAGTTATTCCCTGAGGCACCTGCACCACAGGCTACCAACACCAGACCACTCAACAGATCCAGAGGTTACCAGTACAGCTGAAGCTTGTGAAGAACTAAAAACCAACCTGTCCATACTTGTTTGATGAAGTTACAACACTGCCTCAAAGATTGAGAGGAAAAGCTGATAGAAAAATTGGGCACAAACCTCAGTGAACAAGGCAGTACACACAGGTTTGTATTATTCCATATTTGCAACCATACCAAGAAATAACCAGCCATTAGAACAGTTTCTAATTTTTATCATCTTTTTTTTTTTTTTTTTGGTGGCATTACTGAGCCAAAACACTGCAACTATAACATTTAATTTCCGGTTTTTAAAATGCAATTAAATGTCTAATCCAACTGTTTTTATGTTACAGTAGCTGTTCACATAAATAGTACAGATATGCACTGCTCTTGACAGGTACACAGTCACAAAAGCAGCTCTCTCGTGTTCAGTTTGCTCTCTGTGTAGTGGGGGTTGTATGAAAAGCATTCTTGATTTCTAAGCATGGTACAATTTTAATTCTTAATGCGTTAGTACAACAGTGCATTGGAAAAGTACTGAGCTTCTACAAAAAAGCTTTACAATTTTAAAACAGATTTTTTTTCCTTTATTTAAACAAGCATAGGCAATTCTTATATTTCCACAACAAGATAAATATCCCAATTACGCTAACAGCTCATCCTACAGCGTGCCATAGTGATGGGGAAAGGGCTAACATTAGTGTTATTTACACAGACATGTCCAATATTAACCCAGGAGGAAAATTAAAAGTATGTTCAAATGTGCAATTAAATTAATATTATTTTTTCAGAGAGTTGGATTTCTTGCAAAAATTCCTCTATGACTCATGGACACTGAGCTGGGATAACTTCTCAAATAACTCCTCAGAAGCACAATCTTGAGGAAAAACTGTTTATTGGGCTGGGAAGGAGAAAGAACTTAATATCTTCACAAAGAAAAAAATATTTTGAAGTGGGGAGATGTCTTTGGACAAGTGAAGTTGAACACCCAAACCGACTAGAACTCGAAAAACCTAATTAAAGAAATTTTCCAATTCCCAAATCTTGAATCCAGAGAAAACGCTTTCAATGAGGGAAGATTCACTCCGAGTCATTACTATACATTGAGGTACCACTCAAAAAGTGGCCATAAAGGAAGTGACTTCTTTGCCCATCACTATCACACCGGCTGCCTGGCCATCACTCAGCTCTGCCTCAGACCACGCTCTCCCTGTTCCCAGAGGCCAGCACTGCCCTGCGGCAGATGGGGCAGGTGGAGTTCTCGGACAGCCAGCGGTCGATGCAGTGCACGTGGTACTCGTGCGAGCACGGCAGCTTGCGGAGCTTGTTGCCCTCCGTGTACTCGGTGATGCACACGCTGCAGGTTTTCAGAGCGTCGCTCTCACCAAAATTCCTCATGGCTAGGTTGTCAATTTGTTCTTTGGTGAGTCCTCTGGGTTGGTCATCGTCATCTTCGTTGAGTAAGAAAAACTGTGCAAGGCTAAGGAATGGTAGAGAACCGCTTTCTTCAAAAGTGACCGATCCCCTCATATTGCGGCCTTCCCGCCTGGCACCAGATGTGGAGCTGGCCTCGTGCCCACCCTCGTACACCTCCCCTGAGCTGACATCTGCATTCTCATTGCCCGAGGCGCCCCCGCCTCCGCTCTGCGGCTCGGCAGTCTCCACGTTGTGAAAGGGAGTCGACCCACTGGAATCTGCATCGTTATCGCTGTACATGAAGTAGCTGAGCTCCCCGAAGCCCGTCATGATCTGCCTCAGCATGGTCTGGATGGCGACCGACGTGGTCTCGCTCAGGCCCGTGTTCAGGATCCTGCGGATGGGGATCCTGATGGTGCTGACGTAAGTTCTCACGCCGGCGCGCTCCGAGCGGGAGAAGGTGCGCCGGAAGCCGCCGCGCTCGCTCTCGTAGGTGACCGTGTTGTTGGGGGTCTGGGAGCGCGAGCGGGTCCTGTTGGCGATGCTGTCCCTCTGACGGTACTCGCCCGGGCGAACTCTTCTCACCTGCAGGTCCAGCACTATGGTGGGAGGCCTCTGCCCAGGAGCCGTGGACTCGCTGGCGCCGGTGCTTTCTGAAGAACCCGCTGCTTGAGGAGCAGGCCTTGTCTCAGGGGGGGCAAACAGAACTGCATTTTCACTTGGCACCTCAGTCCCCACTGTGTGCTGCCTTAACGTCACGTGCTGCCTGGTTCTAGAGCTGCCCTCAGCCTCGCCCGCTGAGGAGTGGTCAAGTGTTTGAGATGATGTGTTGTGATGAGACCTGCGAGGGGCCTCGCTCACTGCATTAATAGGTGACCTACTTCTATCAGTCCTAGCCCGCGTCCGCCGCTGCTCCGGACTCCTACTCCTGGCTCTCCTCTGCCCTCTAGGAGGGGAAGCCACCTCAGCTGTCAGCTCCTCCACACTGCTCCTTTCTGATCCAGGCTGCCTTACAGATGGTGATTCAGACCTTGGAATTTCAGAGTCACTTTGGCTGTTTTCCAAATCCTCCCCATTGGAAGGCTCTACAGATGGCTCATTCTCAGTTTCTGGATTCGTGTTCCCATTATTACGGTTGACATTTATTTCCAAACTGAATCTGAAGTCGCCGCTATTTGGGTTAGTCCGGCTCACTGCTCTCCAGGACTGGTTTCCTCGCTGCCCGCTCCGTGTCGTATTTCCAGTCTGTCGGACTGAATTAAGCCAGTCTATTATAGAATCTCCATTTGAAACATCTTCTGCGGACTCTGCACCTGTGAAAAAGACAGGGAACTACCAAAATTAGAGTACTGAGCTAATTTTGGAGCCATCTTTTCCAAGAACATAATTGCTTAGCTTAACAAGTGACAATTTAGAAGTGCTGAATCCTACTGAGTGCTACTGTGGTTTCACAGGCAGTGCGACAATTCTGTAACTACCAGAGCTCTTCTAAGGGAGCAGGAGTGGACATTGCTCTAATATGCACAGATAGGCTGCAGCCATCACAGAGTAAACAAGTCATCAAAAGAACATGTATTTTCTATCATAAATAAATGGAAAGTCACATGTCAGGTGGCATAACACATCAATACTCTGTGTTTTCCTTTCCAAACAATTAAGTGATCAATTGACCATGAAACAGAGAATTAAGGTTGTCCTGAACCTTCACCTGCAGAGCTTTATAGCAAATCTGTCTCACTGAAGAATGAACCCCAGTGGTCAGGTCTGAGCATCCCCCACCAACCACTACAGAAGGGTGAAAACAAAAGCAATGCAGCATCTTTGGAAGGGAAGAATTAAAAAAGAGGAATTGCCAAAAAGCATCCCAGAAGGGAGCAGACAGAAAGGCAATCTTAAAAAAAATGAAATAAAAAGAAAGAAATAAACCTAAGCAAAACTTTATTTTGATAGAAGTAAGAGATGTGTTATGAATGAAATCTGTCCCAAACTGACCTCTGCAGCAGATATCAGACATAAGTTTCACCGAGTTTTGAACCAAAGCTCACCTTGCACCTGCCTAGGCTTAACTTGTTCCACTCCTGCACTCAAGTTAAGGTCCGTATGGGGTGCTAAAGTTAAGAGTTTTCACAAATACTGTATATACCTCTATTCTCATCACTGTTTTGCTGTGGCGGACCTTCTTTAACTTGGTGTAGCCTTCTCAGCAACTCTTCTTCAGTAATTTCACCTTAGAAAATAAGCAAAATTTTCCAAAAATATTTCCAAATCATATATGTATGGCAAGCATTATCAAAAGCTTCTAAAGAAGGTACAAGCCACTGCTTGTGTTCTGTCTAATTAATTCCTGCCACAATGGCACTGCCAAGCACAGTGCTAAGGGGAAGTTCAGACACTTTAGCACTGTTGTCCCAAGTAAGTTTTCCTGAAGCTGAAATACCCAACAGTTCCATCCTATTCAAGAGAGATGTGCTCTCTGGTTCTGTAACCTTGACAGCTGAGCAGCAATTTTTGTCATCCTACACCCAATAGGGTGTCCAGCATGAAATATTTGAGGTTAACACTTCCACAACCAGGAACAGAAGGTTTAAATACCTAATTCAAATCATGACTCAAGTTATCAACCTATGAAGAGGAAGTTTAACACGTTGATTGAGAGCTGACATCAAAATGTCCATGCAGAATCTCATACCAGACTACTTACCCTGGTTACAAACTCCAAACCTCACCTGCACAAAGTCTGCACACAGAGGCTTAAAGGAGATTTGTTGTCCATCTAAGGGTTCATAATTAGAACTGGGTCAAATCTGGGTGCTCCTGCCAAGTTGTGCAAACACCAGACTTTTGTATCTGATGAATCCACACCATCCTATGTTTCCACAAGTCAAGGGACCACTTGATTTTCAATGTGCACAAATTAGCCAGAAGCTACTTCCTACCACGGAACACAGCTGCACACACAGACGGGTGAAAGGGCTTCAGGGGAACAGAAAATGACACAAATTTCCTACAAACAACTCTAGCAGGATGGACACAGGCAAGCATTACCTACCTGGTGTTCCCAGCAAATTGTTATCTCTCATAAGCCTGTACTCCTCTTCACTCAGGTTGTTCACAAACTGATAGAAAGCTTCCTCTCGGTCTAATCGATCCAGCTGGCTCTGACGTTGGGCTTCTGACTGATCAATACTTCCTTTATCACCAGAATCTGAGCCTTCCATCTTGATGAGTAGAAGAGTACCTAAAAAAGGAGAGAACAAAGCCTTCATGAGAGCAGTGAAATACAGCATGGAATTTATGCATGTGAGTCCAGTACAAGAGTGAAGTACAGGTTAAAGCAGTTTGTTAATGAAGCTTTGGTTAGGATCAGGTTCATCCCCACAGGGACCAAAAACAAAGCATGAACCTCCTCAAGAAGTACAAACAAAACTGATGCCCAAATACTCATCAAAGCAGCAAGATGGACACAGAATATCATCTGCCACAAGCCTTAGAGCCCATCTTTGAATTCACATAGTAAGTGACCGTGATTATCTGCTTTTTGCATAAAATATTCCTGATATCACAACTGCCTCTCCAAGCAGCCTTACAGAAGTGTAGTACAAGGCATAAGCCATCCTTGATTGTGCTCTCTGAGCACAGGATTAGGTGTTCCTTGCCTTTTCCTGCCTGCTACAGAAACATCCTCTTCACCATACTAGTGAATTTTAACAGACTGAAGTGGTTATGAAGAACGCAAATAAAGAAGATGCTGTCGAACCCTGTGCACAAAAAAAAGGGACAGGTTCTCATTCCCTCAAAAAACAAAAAGAGTTTGTAAAATCAGCTTTATAGTTTTACATCAAGGGAGGAATTTGCTTTCAAGTTTCAGCTTTTACTGAACTACTGATGTTGATGAGCAAATTTCCAAGACAAAACTCCAGCATATACCAGCTACACTACTGCTTTAAAGAGCTGTCTTCCAGGCTGCATATTTTAAAATATAACCTTCTCATATTGTTTTTCATTTGGATGAAATACTTGACAACATCTCTCTTTCAAGGAAAATAATCGATTAATGCTGTGTCTGTATCTGATAAATATTGTAAAGAACAATGCAAATGCAGGAGACATTCTGGCACTGGCTGTGCCATGTAAATGCATCAAATGAAGATAAAATAACCACTTTCCTTGATCACTCTGCCTCACTACTCACAGCACCAGGAATTTTCCTGTACAACTGGTAGAATCTAGTTACTCAGAGGTGATTAAGAAGCTAATCCTCTGCATGCTAAAAAGCTCTGCAATAACATTCCCCATCAGAAAACATTCCTTTCATTTAAACCATACTTCAAGTGACATGGAAATACTGGAAGAATAAAGCTTTTCTGCTTCTCACTGGAAAATTTCCAACACTTAGACATCTGTCTAGTGCAAAAAGCATCTTTTTTTGGTTTGTCAGCACAGCTGTCAAGTCAACACTGCCCACAGTTTACATTAGTGCTTCTCCAGAAGAGCAGCACTGCAGGATCTCCACGGGCACTTTATTTCAGCTGCTATGGTGAAAATTAAAGTGCACCAATCACCTCGGTGCGCAGCACCAGAAAAATTCCACAGGATAGGACATCCCATTATTGCAGACTTGAAAATTATGAAACTGCTGTTCTGACCCTCTTTGTCTTCAGTTCTAAAGCAGCAGAACTTGAATTTAAGTTAGTGATATTAACTTATTGCCACTCGGGGCTACCGGTGCTGTTTGGGTCTGTGAATTTCTGTCACTTTACCAAAGCTGTTACACCCTTTTTCAGGAATCAGGAAGCAGCAGCAATTCCCAGAGTCACTCCTGAGTCAGATGGGAGCCTATCAGCTTTCTCTGCATTTCTAAATCCCTGGAGCAATCTGAAGACTGCAGACTGGCATGTGACATGCGAGTGTGGTGTGCTGTGCCGTGCTGTTAAACACCGATAAATGACCCCGTTCACAGGACAGTTGAGCAATACTTTCTACAGGTGTGTTCAGCTCTGACCCGGCTCGCTTAGGAAATCCCTGTGCCCTTCACATGCCAGGCACGTATTTCTAGTGAGAACACAGCTTCAGTCAACTTTTTTTACAAGCTTTCTGCAGCAGAATTATTATTTCAAGTACCATTATTTAAAGACACGCTGGAGAAGATACTTTTAAAGGCAGCTCTCACCGGTTCTGGTAATATCTGAATAAAAGTCTCAAGCAGAATGAGAGACTTGCATTCAAAATAAAACCTTGAAATGCATCAGTTCTTTGGGAATACACATCAAACTTGGAAACACGTGGAATGTCTTCAGAAAGATGGTAATATTAACACCTTTATAAGCATTAGAGCAATTCTTCAACAGCTCTTAGAACAGAAAGATGCACTACATGTACAAAACATAACATTTGTTTACTACTTATTTACTACTTTCCTTTTAAGTGAAAATGCTTGCAGGCACCTTGGTTATCTAATGCCTACGTGATGCAAAGATATTTGCCTATTCTATCTCAGAAAATAAAGGTGTACCATTCTCGGTCAGGGAAAAAGGGAGAGTCAAAACAAGTCAAATGAGGGGGGAATTTAAAATCTCTTCTTCACCAACAGGCTGATGTACAGTTCAGTGGGTGATTCTTTAGGAAATGCTTGGGATAAGGCAGTACTATTGCCAGGTTTGCTCCTCTTTTCTCCTCCTTCATCTCTTATCTTCCCTCTTAAACCATAAAATCAGCTAATGGCCACAGCTGAATAGAGTTTACTGCTCAGAGGTGGGATGAATGAAGAATTTAATTTACACGAGGACTTTTCTGCCAGTGACAAACTGCTGTATTTTCCTATTGCAAGCTACTCACAGGTTACACCAGTCCCCTGTATCCGGATTTCAGGATCCCAGAAATGCTGGGTATCTCTCTGGGATGTTTACACTGATGGAAATACAGATGGCTCAGAAACACACGAGCAATAACACATTCTCCCTGCGTGACTGCAGACAGCAAATGGGATGACACACTTCAAACCAGAGCTCTGATATTGAAACCAGCAAATGAAACCCAGGATTTCTATCCCAAGGCTTCTGCTGCTTTCTATCTCCTCCCTGTGCCCTCAGCTCATTGTGCACATTGTCCAACATAAGCCTCACCTCCCGGGCTGCTGCAGAGCTCTCCATGGCCACACTGAACCTACTGGAATGTTTAGACTGCTCCTGCCTCAGCACAGCTCCACAGAGCCCATGTGGCTGGACAGCAGGATTTCCAGGGTGGGAGTTACCATGGCCCTGCACACAGAGGCAGAAAGAACTTGAAATTCTGCCCCTCAGGATGCTGCTCTCAGCTCACACCCTGCAGGCAATTAAGACTGGCTGAAGGAAGCCAGTGACACAGGGAAGCCTGATGAGGGAAAACCAACAGGTGTACAACAAAATAACCAACATTTGGCTATCTAATAAGCAAGTACAGTTCAACTCTGCTTTTCTTTCTTCCAGTGTAAGGCTTTGTTCTTATCCAAGCTGAAAGATTCAGAATTTCCTCCTTCAGTGTCCTTCCTTGTCAGCACTGAGTTGACACAGGGTGGGGAAGGTCACAACCACGAGCAGGAAGTTCAGACCTGCTGGTTATTGCCAACTTCAGCTGAGATAGCCAGGTATGAAAGTCTCCTTACAGGGAAGTGAGGGGGTGACTGACCACCTGAGGACTGCACAGAGCAGGAGAATCAGAGACAGGATAAACAATTTTCTTCTTGAAAAAAAACCCCAAAAATTCTTCAGCAGCTTGAATATCCAGACAAGAGTAACTACAGTGAATTCTTAATTGGTGTTCCCATCCTGCCACAAATCAGAAAAGTATCTTCCCTGCAGTTATGCTTCAACAGCCTCAGAGATTTCCAAGCACAATTGACTGCCTGTCTCCCCACTGCTGCTCCAGACTGCAGTAAGCCCACAAAAGCTATTGTTTGTTACATTCTTCTAGTTCAAGAGGAAGCAATACTGTGGGTTGTTTGATAGGGACAATTTAAGAGTACTGGATATTCCCTGAATAATACAAAGTTATCATTCTTACAGCGTAAGAAATACTTTGGTTTTTTTCATGCCAGGTTGTTTGTAAACTAAATCCAGTCAGGAATGTGCTACTGCCTCAAATCTAGTGGGACAGCAAGCAGGGATAACATCTGTGTGTCACCCATTTACCTTATTTACCTTCAGCAGCAACACAGCCTATCTCCATATTGCACTGCACTTGTGGGCTACAGGATTCTTCCCAGATAAAGCATTAATGGACCATAACACACAGTAATAAATCTCTAGTTCTTCCTCCTTCAATAATGTCTAATACCTCCTGACATTAGCTACCTGAATTGAACACCAAGACATGACCTTAGCCTGCATTCTTGGGTTTTTTTACATTTAAAAGAAATCCCATAAAACATTACAGCTCTCATTAAACCAACTAGGCGGAACTCAGAAAATCTGACAAACCCTGAAATCACTAATTGGCAGGGTTAAATGAAAAAGCAACACATTAAAATTCAAACTTTCATTAGATTTATGGGGCAATCCTCAAATTTTTACAGGACAAGGCATGGAATTTAATTAAACTGAAGAAACAACCCAGCTGCTCATGAGTCAGGTGTGCAAGAAGAAGTTCCTCCAGAACTCCCCCATGTCAGTGATACTGGTATTTCAACCTCACCTGAGAATCTCTCGTGCCCTGTGTGGCAGGAATGTTTCCTGAGTTACCTCACGTCCCAGCAACACAGTTAATACCTCTGGATAAACAAAAAAGAGGATGGCAGTGTGGGTGTTCCAGAGATGTCCTCAGCAGAAGGCAAACTTCTCATTTATGATTCATACCCTCATCTTAATTAGCCACTCCAACCGGTAGAGCACCTTGCTTGCAGTCTACAGAGCTGATCAAACCTTGCACTGAAGGGGTGACTCAGGATGGAAGCCAGAAGCTCTGACTTGTTTGCTTTGTGTCCTTAGAGGCTGTTTCCCTGCCCAGGCTGCAGGAACATGCCTCACAGACACTTCAGCTGCAGAGAAGCAGAGCACAGCTGTGTGTCCAAGCTTTCCACGAACTGTGACTTCAGCAGCGCTGCCGTGCCCAGCCAGGCTCGCTCCAATTCCATGTCTCAAATGACACAGGAACAGCAGCTAGAACAGGCAGTGCTCTGAGCCCAGCTCCTTCGAGCACAAACTGAACCCACTTCACACACAGCACTCATCCAACCCACTCCACCTCATTTTCCTAGAAGAATTCAAAGTTGAAAAACAGTTTCCATGCCAGTCAGTATCCAATTTCTCCATGCTCAAAACTAGCTGGAAGTAAGACATAACAGAAACTACATTTTCATCTTAAATATTTCATCACTCAAGTCTGCAAGCTCAAAAGCAGAAGCAAAAACTGTCAGTGAATCCCATCATTAAAGGAAAAAGACACCCTAAGACAGTGAAATGAAAGTTATCTATTTGCATTATACATGGAGCTTCATTGTGTCAAGTTTGTTTGGCTTTCTCTTTTTGTGCAGGTGCAAAGCTTCCTTTTGTGATTACACCAAAGGCTTTGATACCCACAGGTCCAATACACTCATCTCCATCTTAGAAACAGTAAAAAGGAACAAACTTTTCCAGTTTTCAAAGTGGCATCATGAATTTTGGGATTTTTCCCCCTATTATTGTGGTTTTTTATTTCCACTGTGATGAACAGCAGATTTAGGTTCTTATTAGCTTTTTAATAAACCTACCTTAAGTTTTAAAATAAAGAATGTCCTCTCCAACTCAAAAGTTATCATGAAACATGCACCACTCTTGCAAAGCTGGAAAAACTTTTGTATTCTATGGAAGTGTTCTGTGAAAAGTGCTGTAAAATTTAAATGCTACTTTAACAAGGAGTGTTAAACATCGATTCAGCTTTTTCACTACCCCAGTGTGTTTCAAAGCAAAGGTCCTCAAACAAGATGTCATTCTGAACATCCATTTCAAACAACACAAAGCAAATGAATACTTTTGCACAACAGTGGCAGAAAGTTCCACAGAGTAAAAAAAACCCAACAGACCAGAGAGCAAAAACACTTCAGCTGAACCAACTGCTGAGATAAAGAAGAGAAACACTCACAACTCCTGATAAGTCAGAAAGAAGTGAGGAAATCAGGGCAGAGCTTAGCAATTCCAGAACACTGAGAGCATGTGGAACCAAGATGGAGCTCTGAAAATAAAATGCAGTAACAACTGCCAAAATGCTGGGCTTTGCCTTTTATCATCTGCACTTACTAAAACAACACTTCTCACATACAAGTGGAAAATAAAATTAAGATGACACTGCCTCTGCCATCAAATTCAGATAGCACAGAAGAGAAAGCTTGCTGTATATGAGGAGCAGCACGTTTCCAGCACTGCAGTTCATGAAATGATGCTCTTTTTGCCCAGAAATGAGCTTCCTGCTGGGTCAGCAGCAGAAGGCCCACTCTGAACTCAAAAGAAGTAAAGCTGCACACAAGTAACCAGTGCTGACCCTGAGAGACAGGACTGATATCCAAGGACAAGCAGAGTTTTGATTCCTGAAGAAACACAAGCTGTGGTTAGTGAAAACACCAAGCCAATCAACACTCACTGACTTTTAGCTAAAAAAGAAAAAGCCATCTTTAAATTCACTGCTGAATGCTGCTGTCTCCACACAAGTGCTGCTAATGCAGGCCCTGCTAGCAGTGAAAGAGCAACAAGCAGAGAATCAGTGCAGCCACAAGCCACAGAGGAATTCCGATGCGTGCGCTCCTGCTCTCGCCGGTACCCGCGGCCCCACAAACACAGAAGAGGGAAAGAAAATGAAGGCAAATTTATCTGAATTGAAATGGCAATCTGCACCATGAGAATTCCATTCTGATGCCACCCCAAGGCAGGGCAGCCCCAGCATTTTAACAGGACTATGTGCACAGACACCTTGCAAATCAAAACCCAGAGTGCTCTGAGCACAAGATGATTTTAAATACTGAGCTAAGATAAAATACGTGCTGGATTTTCCTCTGTTCCATAACCATCAGGTCGTTTTACCAGACCATCCAACCCTGCAGACCTCCCTGAGCCAAAGCTGAGCCCCAACACTGCACAGCAGCCAAAAGCTCCCACCAAACACCTCGTTAACCCAAACCTGAGCAGTCTGAAGGAGACACAGGCTGCTGTTTATGATCTTACCTGCAGCCAGAACCTGTGCAAAGGCAGATCCAGCCCCTGGGATGCTCCTGGCTATCCCCACTCAGCACACAAAGCTCCTGACTAACTTATGACACTGCTACACTCTTTAGAAGTTTTGCTTTTGAGAAGCACAAGACTCTCATAAAAGTATCTTGAAGAAGGAAATGTTCACATTGGGTTTTATCCCTACACTAATAATTTTTGCAGGCTCAGCAGCTGATAAGTTTTCACCAAGACAGAGATTAAACCACAAAACCTTGGATAAACACCCACTAATCATGTCTGGATTCAAGTATTTTAACAAATGGAAACTGAAGTTGTCTACAAAAAAATCAATTTAGGACACTCCAGTAATATGTTAAGCTACGTTAGGCTGGACTTAAATATCTTTAGACTCAAGTAAATGGAGTCAAAACATTATTTTATATTATGCTATGATTGTTAAAGAAATGCACAACACCTCCACTGCACCTGGAATGATTCTGCCAAGATCAAGGGATTTATTTTGATACATTCCCACAGGGAAGAGGAATAAAGGAACAAGCAAGGCAGGTGCATTGATGTAGAGGTGTTTTGAAAACATTTCAATCTAAGGATCATGTTAGCCATTCCTCTAAAAAAATTCCTCTCAGCTACACATACTGGAGAGCAGGCACTTGCAACACTCTTGTCCAGGAATTCTTCCAGTAATATGGAAAATAAATATGATACAGATGGCAACCACTACAGCATGAAAACTACTGGTGTGTGGTTATTTCAGTGAGAAACATTCACCCAGGCAGAGTTGCTGATGAAGGGAACTCTGCAGTTGCTGTGCCCTAGTGGTCTAACATAACAAGAAACCCTTAATTTTATAATGTGTGGTGTGTTTTCCCTTCCCAAGACATCATTCCAAGCTATCATTATTTTAATTCCAAAATGGTAAACCTGTAGAGGGATCAGAGTCAGTTTAAGTGCTAGGTGACCACTACAACAAAACTAAAACTATCTGACCCTCAATTAACATAATTAACTGCCCAAGAAGCAGCCAACTGTTTATTTGTCTTAGAAATATTTGACAAGTCACTGCAATTAAAACTCAGGGACAAATTAGTGTCAGAAGTTCTTCTGAACATTTGACAAGTATTTCCAAGCTGAAATTACCCAATACTGCCAACATGGAGAGGAAAATAAAAGTGATGTGTGATGCTACTATTGGGTATTATCAAGTTTGTATTCTTGTTTAGGAGCTTCTCTGTATCAAGGCTCCACCTTCCTGAGAAACAGCAATAATATACTATTATTATTTTTAAAATTCAAGTTTTTTTGCTGTGAAACCTTTTGTCAGACTTCTAGCGCACACTAAAATCAACACGTAATACATTTTATAAACAAACCTTAATCATCACTACGTTATATACATGTATATATACATGCACACTATTATACACACCCTGATATTGCTCCTCAATGAAAGCAGACCACTCAAGATAAACACATACGTGCAGCTGGACTTGACAAGGGTTTTGAAACGGAGAAACACAAACCTTAAATGCCAACAAACACCATTAAAAGGGGCAGGGAAAATCTTGCACAGGAAGCTAAGGTGACAGAGCAAAGATGACGCGCTGAACGGGGGAGTACTGAGCACAGGAATAGCAAACACCACAGGTCCGAACAGGTCACAGGCTGATCCAGAGCTCTGCACAGCAGGAGAGGAAGAGTTCTTCTGGCCTGTGTTCCACAACAAGGCTTCCTGCCCCAAATCCCGGCCTGAACCACGGCCGTGAGGAGCCGCGGCTCCTGCAGCGGACCCTGAACTGCGGACGGGGCCCAGGACAGGGCTACAGCCACCCCCTCCCCCACCCTCCCAAAAGGAGCCTCTTCCAATTCCTGCGGCCAGCCGGACGGTGCCGGGCCGGCCTGGGCTCCCCGGGGGCAGCGCACACCCGGCTCGGGCCCCGGTGGAGATCAGGGCGGCCCGGCCGGGGCAGTGCTCGGGGTGACGGAGCGCGGCCCATCCGGGCACACCCGGGCCGCCATCACCGCCCCCCGCTCCCTCACGGCACCGCCGATGGAGCCTCCCGCGCCCCGCCGAGCCGGCCCCGAGCGGGGGCTGAGGGGCTCCGCTCCCGCCTCCCGCTCCGGGCGGAGGCCGCCGCCGCCTCCCCCGGGCCTGGGCCTCTCCCTTCCCCGGGCCATTTTGAGAGCCCGCCCCCGCCCCGGTGCTCACCGCCCGCCGCCGCCGCCCGCCGCCGGCCCCTCCGGCTGTGGGTGCGCCGCTGCCCGCGCCGCTCGGGGCTGGGTGCCGGCTGTCCGCGCTCCGCCCGTGCCGCTCCGCCGCCGCGCCGCCTCCTGCCCGCTCAGGCGGCCATTTTCTGCTCCATTGTTACCAAGGAACGGGGGGCCGGAAGCGGCCGCCGGCAGCCGGAAGTGGAGGCGCGCGCGGCCCCGCGCAGGCGCGGCCCGGGAGGGCAGCCCCGCCCAGCGCGCGCGGCCCCGGCCCCCAGGGGCCGCAGCCATTTTGGTGCGGGCAAAGGCTGAGGGTGGGGCAGGGCGGGACGGGGATGCCGTCTATGGCTGCTCCTCAGCCCACAGCCCCCAGGCAATGTGGAGGGGACAGGGCATCAGCGGTGGCCGCCCGTGGTGCGGCGCAGCAGGAGGGTCCGTGTCCCCGCAGTCCCCTGAGTGTGGGGCTGTTTCATGTCGCCTCAGGTGTCTGCGCGCTGGGCAGAGGGGACTCCGTTTAAGGTCGATGGTGGCCAGCAGTGCGAAAAAAACCAGATAAATACTGGCAGTACTGGCGTTTGTCTGTGCGGATATTCACGCTGCTCTTCCTTCTAACCACGGGCATTCCTTCACCGCTAACCATGGACATTCCTCCACATTCTTCCACCTCTAACCACTGGCATTCCTCCCCCTCTAACCACTGGCATTCTTCCCCTCTATACACGGCCATTGCTTTCCCTCCAAGCTTTGCATTCCTTCACATTGAACCATGGACGTTCCTTCTCCTCTAACTATGGCAGGGTCTCCCCTCTCACCTGGTGTTGTGTACTACCTACAGCCCTATGAAAACTAAGATATTCCTGTTTTCCGATATGAGCTTTAATTAATTGAGTGCCACACTTCCCATGTTATGTGCAATCAAGCACTTCTGCAGTTTTCCCCGTCATGGCTGAAATTATCAAAGGCAGCTGAGGTTTGAAAGGTCCCATTTTAATGCCTGAAAAGTCATCTCTTGTGAAGGTCTTGCAAGGAAGTCATCATAATATCCAATACATTAAAAAACCATATTCCTGAGCATTTACACCATTTTAGGAAGCCCACGAGGCACCTTTGTTTCTCCTTTTGGTGGTTCTTTATAAAAATAGTACTGTCAAGTTGAGGGGGGTGTTGCATTTAAAGGTCGTGGAAACTGTTGAGTTTCTACTCAACAATACAAGCCCAACTTCTAATGTAAATGAAGTGGTTTCATATATTCACACTTTAAATTTCCCCCAGCAGATTTGAGAACTCAAAGGCAGCCACAGTGTCAAGGCAAGAGAAGATGGAAGGGACAGGTACAGGGCATATTTCTCATCACTTTTACTTGCCACAGCCTGTGACCAGGAAAGGAAGATGCCAAAATCCTTAAGAATGGAGAGCAGGAAGGTATCCCACTTTCATCTGGAGCAGGTATAGGTTCCCAACTATATTTTTGTATTTTTTTTTTCAAATAACCAGTACATGAAGCAACTGAGTACTGATACACCACAGAGCTGGAGTGATGGAGAGGTGATCCCTAATACAGCATAAAACTTGCTTGCAGAATATTCACATTTTATGATTTTAAAAGTAAATTGGGGTTAGGAAGAGTGAGTTTACATCAGAGTTTACATCCTTTGCATCATTGCTGAAATTACAGTTAGATTTACTGCAGGGTCAAACCGTGACCCAACAGCTCTGCTTTGACTGTTAAATGTTAGTAAAATTAAAACACAAAACAAAATCAAAAAGAACTGAAACAAAACTAAGAGTAAATTTAATGTCACAAAGCAATTTTTTGGTTTTAATGCACCAAAATGTTTGTCACTGGGAAAAGTTGCCTTGCTCCTGACCCATGACAAATGGATGTTTTATGCAGGCAGTGCTCCAACCCCTGCAAATTCCAGTGGCTGGAAAAACTGTATCCCCCAAACAGAGACCCTGTGGCTGAGTGTGTGGGCACTCCTTTATATTTCACAGGCACCTTTGAAGCTGGCAAAAAATCCATTCCATTGCCAAAGGTGGGTAATTCAGGGTGATGGGCACACAGCTGATCCAGTTTATCATGGGAAGCCTGAGCCCATGATTGATAAGGCAGCCATGAGTGTGAGTGTTGGCAATCAGCACAGCAGCAGGACATCCCTGAGTGTCACCTCAAAGGGAATCTGAGGTGAGGGCACTGCCACAAGCTGCTCATGCATCAAAGTGAATTCTGCCTTTCTTCACACTTTTTCTGGGTACCAGGCAAGGCCAGAGCAGGATAAAAGTGGCTTTGTTTAGACACCAGTAACCCAAGCAGTAAAATATTAGGGATTATTGAGCAAAAGGGAGGTGGAGCCCATTCTGTTTGGATGGAAGGATAAAATGATGGTTTATGCTCCTGGAACAGCCTCCTGACATCTGACACATCATTTTGTTTGTCTCTTTCCCCCTCAATAAAATATATTTACTTGATTAACCTTACCCAAAGTCTTGAAAATTATCAAATGGCAAAGCAACAGAGGAATAAAACTTTCTTCTTCACATCTGTGGGTGAGCCCTGACTCCTGAGCAGACATTGCCAGTTTGAAGGGAGATGAACATCCATGAGGAGCAGAGACAACAGCTGGATCCTGCTGATTCACACCTTCCTTAGCAGCAAAAACTTGGAGCTGAGGTCCAGGGCACACAGCTGAGGAAAAGTCTCTCCCTCAGTGTGATTTGGTGGATTTATTTGCAAATGCCCTCACAGAGTCGATCAGGTACAGAATAAGCTCTGATTTTTCAAACCCACTTAATGGATTTCAGGATCCACTTGACGTTAATAACAATTAATGACCTGTGCACACACATCTCCTTAACAGCTTTGACAAAATTAGGAGCAGTGTAGCAGCATATTTCAAAAAGCTTCTAGGGGAAAATATATTTGCATAGAGAACTTTGCAGTATAGGGAAAAATCCAAAATCTACAGCAAAAGCATGGTGTAATTCCTGCTTAAGTGTTTTCAATTTGCTACTGTGTGTATAGCAAAAGAGAATTGCAACACTTTTCCATGGTAAGTTTAATGTCGTTTCCTTCAATGAGGGTAAATAAATTTGCTTTAAATTCCCCAGGGTTTTAAAAACTGCTTATTAGGTATGCAGTGATAGATGAAAAAATTGTTGGCTTATTTTTTTTCTAAAAAGATATTAAAATAACTTATTCTCAGTATAGCTAAGTAATAATCCAAATGCAGTGAGGTGAGAAAATCTGAATCTCTTGGGAGCTTCTAAACCTGAGCAAAAAAATTAAAAATACCAGACCCACCAAACTCAGATCTTTGTATACTCGAAGTGGAGGCAGAGCCAGGAGCTGAGCAGGGAGATGAAGCCAGCTGGATGGTGTAAATGCAGGAATTCTGATTTTCTCCAGCTACCTGGGCTTAAAGCTGGGCTGCTGTTTACTTTTTAAATTGACTTTGTCTTTCTGTAGCTTCTGGCAGAAAGTTACATGTGATAAAAGCAGGAGGTGTGAACTTCTGCTGAATTCACTTAATCCCAAAGGATTTCTCTGCTGTTTACTGTCACCTAGTTAGATGCTATTAATCCAGTTGCACCTGAAAATTCAGGCTACAGAAGATGAAGTAGTTAAAGCAGAGTGTGGCAATTTACACAAACTGAACATGGAGGTGCTTGCTCGTGTCACCAGAGTGCTTTGTCACTGCACCTGAGCCCTGTTCAGGCCAGAACTAACCAAAGTCAAGTGGGAAAAAGTGAGGCTTTATTTTTCCTTCTGGTTGACAGAATTGTCCCAGGCCATCCAAGAATATCCATGTGCAGTTAAATGATGATTTGGTCCTTTTTCTCTGGAAAACTCACCTTTGCAGGTATTAATTCAAGAAAACTTGTCTCCTGATGAAGGAACTTTATTTCTATTCTGAAAAAGCCAACTCTGCCAGGCTTTAAGTACAGAAGTTGATTTTATTAAAACCCTGAGGCAAGAAAGCTCATCTAAAATAGTCAAATGGAAATCAAAAGCTCCATAGGTAGGACAGAATAAAATCCTAGACTGGAAAAGTCAGCTCATCTTGATGAACTCCTTACCATGCTTACAAGATTAACTTTTTTTTTTGTTAGCGTTAGCTTGATTTAATTGTAGAATAATTTGCTTCCAGGATTGCTTAGGATACTAAAAGATGTAAACATCTTTTAGTAGTGTGAGAAAAACACTGTTTGTGTCTTTTCTCATGGCAAAACTTAAAAAATTAAATTTATGTCATGTCTTAATCTCAGCCTTTCTCCCAAAAGCAGCCATGCCCAAACGATTTGCTCTGCATTCACACTGGTGCAGCTGAGTAATGTGTGTCCTGGCACAGCCTGATCAGGGATAGTCCTGAAGGAACAGTCCCCAAAGGAACAGTCCCAAATGGACAATCCCCAGAGGGACAGTCCCTGAAAGGACAGTCCCCAGAGAGACAGTCCCAAATGGACAGTTCCCAAAAGGACAGTCCCAAGTGCACAGTCCCCAAATGGACAGTCCCAAAAAGGACAGTCTCAGATGGACAGTGCCAAATGCACAGTCCCCAAATGGATGGTCCCTGAAAGGACAGTCCCCAAATGGACAGTCCCCAAAATTAGAGTCCCAAAGAGGCAGTCCCAAATGGACAGTCCCAAATGCACAGTCCCCAAAGGAACGGTTCCCAAATGGACGGTCCCTGAAAGGACAGTCCCCAAAGAGACAGTCCCAAATGGACAGTCCCCAAATGGACAGTCCCTGAAAGGACAGTCCCCAAATGGACAGTCCCAAATGGACAGTCCCCAAAGGGACAGTCCCTGAAAGGACAGTCCCCAAATGGACAGTCCCCAAGAGATGGTCCCAAATGGACAGTTCCCAAAGAGAAAATCCCAAAGAGACAGTCCCAAATGGACAGTCCTCAACTGGACAGTGCCAAAAGGACAGTTCCAAATGGACAGTCCCCAGATGGAGATTTCCAAATGGGAATCTCATGTCCCCCAAAGCTGTCCCCCCAAAGAGACAGTCCCCAAGTGGACAGTCCCCAAATGGACAGTCCCAAAAAGACAGTTCCAAGTGGACAGTCCCCAAAGAGACAGTCCCAAATGGACAGTCCCAAAAGGACAGTCCCCAAATGGACAGTCCCACCCCTGTGCTGGTGCACAGCTCTAAGCATTAAAACCCCTGAACTCTTCCCCTTTTCCCCTGTTTACAGCAAGCTGAGTCTCCTCAGTGCTCCCCAGCCCTGGGTTTGGTGCTCCCAGCTGTGCTGAGCTCTCACAGGACACAGCTGGAAAGGTCAGAGGGGTGGGTGGGGTTTGGGGACACCCCGGTGACAGAGGGGGGGCAGGGTGTGGGGCCAGAGCTGCTTTGCCAGCACAGATGCCAAGGTTTGCCCAGCACTGGGCACTGACAGGGACTCTGCCCCACGGAGCGTGGCTGGGGTGGGGCCCTGGCTCTGGGCACAGGAGGGAAACGGGAGGGCACTGGGCCCCTGACAGGGAACAGGGCCAGGGAAGGGCCACAGGAGAGCTGTGCCAGCCATTTGGCTCCTTAAGGGTAATGGGAGATAGTCCTGGACATTCTCTTATCAAGGATACCTAAGAAAAAAATAACAAATAATAAGCTGCTAAATCATTTCAAGGAGATACTGTAGCATTATGAAAAGTAGGCTTTGTCCTGTTAACCTAAGATATTTTCCTTAATGTCATAGTTTACAGTAATAGAGCTGTTAGAAGAAACCTTCAGCCAGAGACCAGCTCTTGTCTTTCACTGTACTTTGATTGAGAAAGAGGAACAATGTGTCAATATGACAAACATTAATTGGATTGAAAGCTAACTGATAGGTCTCCAAGTGTAATTGTGAGCAGAGCACTGAACACAGCAGAGCTCCCTTCCTGCCCAGTCTTGACCCCTCAGCACTTAACTTGTGATCGCTGACCTGTGAGAAAAACTAAATCATTACTGGTGATCTGCAGCTGCACAGAAGTTGGGGCAGGTCGCCAATACCAAACCTAATCTGGAGCACTTAATGAGCTGAGCTTAAATAAACAACATGTTTTTCGTGCCACCAGATGTAAAGTTGTTAGCCTAAGAATAGAGCAGCAGCTGGACTAAGGGGTGGGTGACAAAGTCATGGAAAGCAGTGACTCAGAAGAGGAATAATCAGCTGAAGATGAGCTCCTAATGAGATGCTCTGCCAAGAGGAGCTAGTGCTTCCAAGGAACCACAAAGCCAGGCACCAAGGAAGACAAGAGGAGTTTTATTACCTCTGTGTAGGCTCCAGGAAGTCTTCCTTGAGGGCTGGAACACACACCTTGGTGAGAAAACACCCAAGGAACACAGTTTACTAAGATATAAAAGGTGAGGGGATATTTTAAATGCATCTCTGGGAAGGCACATAGGAGATTTAACCCTAAAGGGTGGTGAGGCCCTGGCACAGCCTGAGAGGCTGTGGCTGCTCCATCACTGGAATCGTTCAGACCCAGGTTGGATGGGGCTTGAAACAACCTGGGATGGTTGAAGGTGTCCCTGCCCTGACAGGGGTGGAATGGGATGATCTTTAAGGTCCCTTCCAACCCAAACCATTCTGTGATTCCACAGATTTATCTGTGATTTCTCTGGCAGACAAATCCACAGATTTATTCCACAGATTTATCTGTGATTCCTCTGGCAGAGGGGTGTTTGGTAGCTGGACATCAGTACAGGTTGCTGTGCATTTTTAGGACTGGGGAAAGCTGTCCGCTGGAGCAATCCACATGCAGTTTGCCAGTTGTGGCAGAGTGCCTGTCACTGAGGAATCACTGGAAATATTTAATGAGATCATTTTTTTTTTTTCCCAAAGGAAACACTCTGGTTTGAACAAGCAATAATTCAGAGGAATCTGGCGGCCTTCATTAGGCAGGAATTGGGAGCAGGTTATGAGAACAGCTCCTGCTAGATTTGCTCTGGATAAATACAGAAACCCTGTGGCTGCAGGCAGGGCAAAGGGAGGGGTGAACCAGGCAGCACAACCTGCACACTGCCTTGGTTCCCAGAGAGGAGAAGAGGCTGTTTTTACCCAATCTATTCCCCCTTCCCATATTCAACACTTTTTTTTTGCATTATTAACATTATCAGTGGGAATCCTGGCTGCCCTCAGCAGCACCAACCATGGGGCAATCAGCATTTGTGAACAGCAGCCAAAACGTGCCTCAGACATTTCATTGCCAAGCTTTTGCTTTAACTCTGGCCTGTAAGAGCACCATCAGCCACTGGGAAACTTAAACTCATTACAGAGAGAGAATGCAATCAAGCAGCATCAGCTTTATTGCAGTCCCTTGGCATTTGGAAAGTGCTGGGTGCCCACTGGGCCTTGTTGTTTAGGGGAAGCAAAGACTCTGGGCAGGTTTTATTGCTTCATTCATTTGTGTGGAGAAACCAGACTGGAGTTAAAATCCTTTAAGTGAAAACTTCAGGAAAGAAAAAAGGGGAAACACAGAATGGGGCTGGAGGAAGAGAGAGATTTCCAAGATTTTTTCTCATTCAGTGTTGATGGTCACTTTCTTACTTACAGCCTGAACAGAGTTGTGATGGTCACTTACCAATGCTTATCCTGGGGCATGATTCCTGATGCCTCATGTGCAGTCTGAGTGTGTCAGTGACTGGTCCTGGTGCCTGGTTAATCCCAGGGATAGCAGGGGGGACCCGCAGTGCCTTCTGCCTCTTCTCTTTGGCAGCTGTTTCAACGGCAAATGCTAATTCCTCTCTCAATGTTTTGCTCTTTCTGGGAATTTAAAAATAACTTGCCTAATGAAGCAGTGCTGAGCAGCTCATATGTCCAGACAGATAGGAGTGAAATGCTTCAGTTCAGAAAGCAAAGTCGTCCGTGGTGGCAGTGCCTTTGAACAAGTCCCCCAAGGCCCTTTTTCAAATAATCCCAGGACTGGCTGAAATTAATGCTGGAAGAAATTCAGAGGAAGGCGGGAAAATCACGTCAAAGAGGCTGGGACTTGGGAAGACATTTCTGGGTGAGCTGTAATCAGGCCCATCCTATGACATCCCTTCAGCAGTGCCATTTAATTACTCCTTCATGGACAGGGTTTGATGTATGTGTGCTGTAGCAGGGACATCCAGAACATGAAAGAAAAATATGGCACTTACTGAAGGCTTTTCAAAGATCAGTGGAGCTCCTTGTCCCTTGTTAGAGCAGCAAGAAGCTGAGCAGAGTGACAAAACTGCCTGTCCAAGGGTAACCACAAAAGCATGAGCAGAGACAATTACAGGCTATGGCAATTTTCAGCTTCTCCCTCAAAACCACCTTGTTTTGTTACACACCTTTGATTTTCTATCTCCTGCACCTGTAGGCCACCATCCTCATTTAAGTTCACCCTGCAATGAGCTCATCTGCCCCAACAGGACAGGACACATGAGCGCCATGAAGGGTGAACATCCAACAGGAGCTGGAGGAATGGTTACAGAAGGAGCTGGGCATGGTATGCTGTGAGGCAAAATTGCCATGGAAAAGCAGGGAGATACCTGGCTTCTTCCCTGGGGCCAAGACTGGAGTCAGAACGTCTCTCCCTGCCCACTTGGAGCAGCCTTAGCCTTTTGCATTGATTTGCTACATTATTGTTTCCTTCATCTGAAATTACATAATTTGCTGTTGGAATCTGAAATGGAGGGAACTCTCAGAACGTTGGGCTTGTAAACTAAAGCTTAGAATTAAACATAGGATTTGATCTGAGACCTTGGAAAAAACTTCCAAACAGCTACTAGAAGTGAGAATGTGGATTTATAGTTTAAAGCAGAGTCATGCTAAGCTAAATAAAAAAAAAAAGTTTAGAGTTTTAGAGTACAGTACTGTAAATTTGTGTGTTATAACATGATTGGCTAAGAAAGTTTACAGTGTAGCATGAGTCCATAAGACAAAATATTCAGGGATTAGGTTAAAAACATTAATATCCTTGTTAGCAGTTTTAATTAGTTAATAAATCCTTAAAAGGTCTTGTAATTAGAGGTCTTGTGACCTTTTGTACCATGCAGTAAAAACGTGAGCCAACCTCACCCTTCCTACCTATGTAGAAGATAAAAACAAATTGCATTATCTAGAAAAATCTCAGAGGTTCCATCTCTAACTCATTCAAAATTCCTTCACAATTCCCCACAATCTGCAGTGCCATAGTACTTATCAGAGTATAAATGCTACTCTTTCTAATATTTCAATGATAAAACACTATTTTTTCTGCAGCTAGATGAATGATCATTACATTCTTCAAATCAACTCTTATTTTTCTTTAATTGCTTCTGATGCCTTTGGCACTGCTGAGAGACAGGATCTGCCCTCCAACCTTGGAGGCTGCTGGGGAAACTCAGCAATGCCCTCATCTCCACAAGAGGAGGTGATTGATCCTAAAATACTGGTGGTTTATTTGGGGCAGAAAGGATGAGGAAAATATCCATCAGAAGAGTTTTCCACACAGACATTCAGAGTACAACCTGATGTTAACCCTACAAAGACCATAAAATCTGTATCACATGCAGCATGTCCGTGTTTTCATTGAATTGTGCTTAGAGTGCAATTCATCTTTCCCCCGAGTCCTGCATCAAATACGCCATGCTGCAAAAGGATGAAACGAAGCCAAACCACAGGGATCATGTGTTACTTTGCTCTGTGCTCATGCCAGGGAAATGAAGGACTTCCACCACTGGGATTCAGCTGCTAAACCCAGGAGCTTCTGTCCCTCTGTACAGAATAATGAATTCCAGCATTGTCCTTCATCCTCCAGCCAAGAACATGGCCTGTGTGATGTCCAGGGCAGTTCAGGCAATGGCACATTTCCTTTTCTATGCTGCATTCATGACCTAATTCCTAACTGTAGCCTTAAATTAAACTGGTGATTGCTCCCAGCTTGGCCACCCAGCCACTGTTCTCCTTAACCAACACCTCAGCACGTTCCCTGTAGGATTGCAGACTTCACACCCTTGGCAACAATTGAGAGATCTGCACCTTTCCCTTCTCAAATCCCAGCCCTAACATCAAACAGCCTTGGCCAGAGCTGTGCAGTGGCTGTCTCACTCACAGCAGGAGCTGCATGGAGCTCTGGGATTCAGTAAGAAGAGAGACTTTCCAGCTCTTGGTTTCCATCATCTTGGTGTCATAACCCCAGCAGAGACTGGAAGCATCACAGAGGGGTCCTGCCAGGCACCCACCTTGGAGCAGAGCCAGGGCAGGGCGGGTGCCTCAAGCACTTGGACACAAATCCAGACTGTGTCCTCAAAGGACTTGGGGTGATGCTTAATCCCTCTGGGCACTGCTGGACAGGTTTCCCTCGCTGAACACTACACCAGGGTTTCATTGCAGCAAGAAAGATCCTAAGGAGTCTCCACAGCCTGCATTTTGCTGTGCTATCTGATGGGAGATGAAGGAGGGATGCATTCCTTAAAAATAATCCTCCTGGTGGTAAATAATGTGATTAAGCAGGCTGCCTAATTCTCCCCCTCAGTATTAAACTGCCCTGATTGTTCCTGGCTGCAGCTCTGCCCCTGTCCCTGGCCTGTGTCCCCTCCTCTGCTGCAGCAGGGCTGGTGTCACATTAGCCCTATTTTAGCAGCTGCCTGCGGTAAAAATGTGCCCTTATCTCTCAGACTGCAGTTTAGGCTCAGCCTCTTTATTTCCCTTCATGTAATCATCAGACATTTCTGCGTTTTGTCGTGATAAATACCAGACTGTTGAATCTCTGGGGCTGCCAAGAAATGCAGCTCAACACAGCACAAATAGAGCTGCTATTTATTTTTCTTTTAATTCCTTCCTTTAGTTTAACATTTATTCCTGCTATTGTTGTCCTTAGAAGGATAAAGAGGGCTGCATCTCAGTAGCCAGTTGCTCCAAATACATTAGATTAAAGATTAAATAACACGATAACCAAAGGCTATGAAGACTATATTAATATATTATATTGAGATAGTCAAGCAAAGATGTGATAATGTGCTATTCATTATACAGGTGCGCCAGTGCTCGCTACAGGATAAAATTAGATTGACTCATCTGCAGGTCATGTACCTTCTGCAGCTCAGAACTGGCAGAGCTTTGCCTCTCTCTGTGTTGAGACAGGAGTACATCAGTCCCAGCCCTCCTTGCACACAGAGGTGTCTGTGCTCACACCACACTGCCCATTGCAAGCCACAAGGGATCCTGGTCACCATTGTGGGAACCCAGAACATCCCTCTGCTGCCCAGGATGGCCAGGACCCTGCCAGGGGGCTCAGAGACCCTGGCACAGAGCCC
This sequence comes from Ammospiza nelsoni, assembly GCF_027579445.1. Taxonomy (NCBI): domain Eukaryota; kingdom Metazoa; phylum Chordata; class Aves; order Passeriformes; family Passerellidae; genus Ammospiza; species Ammospiza nelsoni. Next base: position 17,628,670 of record NC_080647.1, on the reverse strand, counting down.
AGAACACCTGGGGGTTTGATTATGACCCATGGAGCAAATTACCAACCTTAGATGAAGATCAGCAAGCCACAAGAGTTTAGGTAGAATAACAGTGAAGTTATCACGGGGTGGAAAAGTAGATTTTGGGGTTTTGGTATGGGGGTTCAGGAGGTAAGATGGAGGGATCTGGGTGTGTCCAGCCTTTCTCCTTCTTCTTCTTGGCCTCCATCTTCTGCTGTGATGGTGGCACACACAGATTGGTTTAGAGTAGAAGCTCACTGTCTAACACAGGTGATAGGTATTGGAAAGTAATTGTAAACATTGTACATGTAGTTTTTAGTATAAAGACATAACACTGCCCTGGGGGCAGGCAGAGTGCCTGGAACTGTCCTGCTGGATGGACCTCAGCAGGGCAGGAGAAGGAATTTTATAGATAAGATACAATAAACAACCTTGAGAGCGAGAAATGAAGAGCCCTGACTCCTTCTTCAAGCACCGGGCTGGGAAAAGAGACTTTGGAACTCTTCTCGGGGTCACTGCGACCAGCTAGAGAGGCCCCAACAACCACAGCCTTGGCTTCACTGCTCAGGACATTTTTCCCTTTCCCACTCTTTAAATGCCACAGGTTTCTCTTTCCCCTGCTATCTAAGAGAAGATGTGCAATGTGCAAAGAGATCCTGATGCTGAAATGCTGATACTGAGAGGCAAACTCAGCTCACACAAACAGTCACTGCCAGGCTGAACAGGCAGCTTGGCTCTGTGTTCCCTGTTTTCCTTGATATCCACATCCCAGCTTCCAGCCACCCTTCTGAGGCATGTCTGCCACACCCCTGAGCTGTAAAACTCCTCTTGCTCCTGAGAGCATTAAGTACTTTTCTGTCAGCGAGTGGATTTGCTGTCTGGAGCTGCCTTTATCACCACTCACCCCTACTGTTATTGCCATTAAAAGGTTGGAAGCCTAAAACTGCATAATCATGTAGTCTGAGATCTCAAAATGAAATCTGAGGGTAAAGAAAAAAGAGGTGCAGGTATAGGCAAGAAGTAGAAATGTCTCTTGTGCTTCTCGTGGAAAACAAAGAGATACAAGATGTAAAATTCCACAGAAAAGATGTAAAATTCCACAGAAACTCACCTGTGTTTGTTAAAGGGATCAGCAAGCACCTGCACGGTCATTTTGGCAGCCTGGGTTATCTCCTTGCAGGAAATGCTCTCAGATGGGTGCCCTGTAGGTTTGTCAGCTGGCTGGTCTCTCTGGATAACAATCACTTCTCCTGCATTTTAAGATAGCTCAATATAGAAATCTTAAAAATCCAGTTGGGAGTTGTGATACCTTGTGGTATGACACAAAAAAGATAAAAACCATTCTGTTTTAGCACTGTCTGGAAAATGAACTCCATCCCACCCAAAACCAGCACACTGTCCCAGTCCTGGGATGGGGAAGGCTCTTCAGTGACAGCAAATGCTACTGGAGAAACAAAAACCCAGACACTTGTTTTGCATTCAACTTGTAAGAGCTTGATATTTTTGGAATCCTTTTTTTTTTTTTTTTTTTTTTTTTCCCTCAATTAGATGAAATTTGTCACAGAGTTCAAAAGTTATGGAAATGGTCCAAAAGACAGGCTGGTGATGCAATTGCAGAAACTCTCTTTTCTTAGCAAATCAACTTAAATCCCCTAATGACTGGAGAAATGATGCCACAGCCCATTAGTTGGTGGCCACTTACATCCCAAGGTCGCTGTCACTGATGAGAGGGAGAGGATGGCTGAATCCTTCCTTTCTCATAATTAAAGCTCATGAGCTGCAGACTCATTTCTAAGGTGCTCCTTTCTATTGATCTGTAATACCACTTTAGAGATTCTAACTAATAATATTAGATTTTCATCAACTCAGATTTGGCTGTGGATGCTGCTTTCAGCTGAAAAAATCGAGTTAACTGCCTCTTGCCTTTTTCCTATTTATATTTTAACTGCCTTGTGTGAGAATAATGTAACACCTTCATTCAGACAGAATTAGTCACTGACTTTATGTCGAAATCTTCAGCTTGTAGTAATCTCACCCACATTCAGCCGAGCAGGTAAGCACATACTGAAGTCTACAATTAAAATCCTTAATTAAATCCTTAAATTAAGCACATACTTAAATGCTTTGCTAAAGAGGGATATAATCTCCAACATGCTCAAGATAAAGTGTATATTTAAGTGCTTTATTGAACCAGTGCTTTTGCTGCAACACAAAGTACATTTGCCAAGCAAAAGCTGCTCCTATAGATGTAATTCCATAAAAACTGGGGGATGGGGGAACCTGTGGGCATTTATCAACATAAACCACACAGCATCTCTCCTGACAGATCACACCTGGAATCTTGGGAGGTGTGAGAAACCTCTGGGATGTAAGAAACCAGTGGATCAGCTTTGCAGGAGCTGGACTGTGCTGGACAAAGGACAGGCCCAGCTTGGATGGCTGCTGGGGTCCACATGGCTGAGATTTTGGGAAGGTTTGAGCTCTGTGTTGACTTTGAGGAAGTTAAATATATTTCTACGTTTGATATATATTTAAGAGAAGCACTTATGAATACCCCAGACAAAGAAATTCCTATTTTCCCCCTATTGACTTCCTTGCATGAATAGATACAAATTCATCCTCAATTTAAGTCATTACCTGACACCTTCTAGAGGCCTCCAGCCTGCCAGTGCTGCAGGTGTTCCAAACTATACTGTGGAATTTTCTGCAAAATTCTGTTGCTACTTTGGGATGTGGTGAAGGCTCCTAACCAACCCCAGAGACACTGAGTGTCACCCTGGTGTCACCCAGGGCAGGTTTGTCCCCAGGGCAGGTTTATCCCCATCCAAACTCTCCCCAGAGGCAGCAGCTCCCACTGGCAGGACAGAGAACTGGTGATATTAAATTACATCAAAATTAAAATCTGACTCTGCCTTCACTCACAAGGAGAAGCCACTGGGCCATGCACAGACATGGATGACGGTTCATCCAGAAGTTACAAGTCTTTTAATTATATGTGCTATTATACAATATAAATGCAGTGGATAAACACAACCCCATTTACCAGGTCCGTTCTGTAGCATGGCTCTGGTGGATGGAGGCTCTGCTTGTTTCATTAAATTGTTTTGGTACCACTCACACCAAACATGGACTGGCCAGCGTAGGGTTGTGTCAGCACTTGAGAAAGCACAAGATTGAACAGGGTCCCCAGAATGAGTTTTTGAGCAACACAACCCTGATTATGGAGAAAATATGCAATAATAGCTCAGAGAAACAGCAGCCTTCCAGTTTGTTCCAAGCCCTATCCAACCTGGCCTTGAACACTTCCAGGCATGGGGCGTCCACAGCTTCTCTGGGCAAATGTGTGCCAGGGCCTTGCCACCCTCAGTGTAAAAAATTTCTTCCCTACATTGAGTCTGAGTTTACCTTTTATCAGTTAAAACCATGTCCCAATCCCCTGCTGAAAAGTCTCTCCCCCAGACTTGCCCTAAGGAGCTGGAACATTTCCAGCCTGTGGGTCACAGGCTTGATCCCACATGGGACACAGGCTTGATCCCACATGGGACACAGGATTGATCCCACATGGGACACAGGATTGATCCCACATGGGACACTCCTGATGGTTTTGGTGGCCATGGGCCTGGCCCATCCCTCTGTGTGTTTTATTTATTGGAGAGCTTCTAGTGCTAGATGAAGCTCAGCCCTTCTCAAAGGTTCTCATGGGCTTCCCTGGACCATGGCCCCACTCCAGCCCTGTCACACGAGCACTGGGCACTGAAATCCCTCCTGGCCCCATTTCACTCACCTGAAACCCCTCTGTGAACACAGGCAGCTTGTAGAGCTAGCAGCTCTGCTTTTGGGGATTATTTCCCAGCCCTTTGCCAAAGGATCCACTTGCAGAACACAGTGTTCATGTCCTGCTTTGTGCTGGCAGGGCTGGGAATGACCCAGCCTGAATGAATCCATTACTCCTATCAATACTAACAAATGGAATTGTGGTTTTTAAGACAAGTTTTATTCCTTTTCCACAAGAAACTGAAGACACACATGCTCCTTCCCAGGAAAAGGCCAGTCTGGAGTGTGCTGGGCCAGTCCCAGGACAGGGACCCACCCAGGGACAGTGGGCTGGGAAAAGGCTCTGCTCCCTTCCAGCCCCACCTCTGCACCCACGGAAGGCAAAGTCTGAGCTCTGCCTTGCCTTGCTGAAGTTTCCATTTCTCAGTTAAAGCAGCCCCACTTCACAGCAGAAGTGACCCAAGCCTTTTCCCCCACTTTTCCCCACCTCCCTCCCTGATGTGCTTCCCACTAACGAGCATCAGCCCAATTAGGTGAGGCCTGGAGTGCCCTGGGAGGGGGCAGCCAGACAGAATTGGTTAAAGAAACGATTCCTAATATTCAATAAATGGCAGTTTTAATTTCTTCTTCATACATGATCTTAAAATGAGATTTTAAATTTTTTTATTTATTCCATAAACAATATAACAAAACTCAGCAAGTTAACAATATGACGTTTTCACCATACAGAGTCAGTCACAAATATTTAAAACCTTTGCAACAAGAACAACAAAACCCAAAATATTACAAGAATAATTTACAAGAGGATCTATAAAACAGCAAAGCGCTCACAAATTTTCCAGTTTCCTTTACACAATATCACTACACTCTTTCACAACATTTCTTTTTATTACAAAATTCCCAACAAAAGTTTAATTTTTTTCTTTGTATTTTGGTTTTTAAAACCAGAAACTCTTAAGTATACATCCTTTTATTAACACCCGAAGGTGCAAAAAAAGGGAAACCTCACACATACAAACACTTCACAGCACTTTTCTAAGAAAAATATACACTTACAAAATATTTTACAAATTGGCACACTTAAAAATATACAAGATTTTGTAGGCGTCTTAGAGTGATCCTTAAGAATTATACTTCAATTGACTCTACAGAATATTTATAAAGCTTATTCTAAAAGAAAAAAGGCAAATCATTTCCAAACATGTTAAAATTGCAGTGTAAAATGTGGAACAGAAATGGATATGTTACATTCATAAAAAGGGCCATTTAATAGTTCTTAAATGCTCGAGGGGGGGAATAAAAGTTTTCTTTAGCACCATAAAACAGGAGCAACTTCCTAACGAGGTGCCTCTAGTTCTATGGAAGGGAACTCAAGGAGCAGTACATTCACATCTCTGGAGGCAGCAGTCGAGGCGCCCGGCGGCGCCGGGGCAGCGGAACAGAGCAGCTCCTTGGATTTCTACCCTGCTTCCCACCGGGGGTAAGAGACAAAAGGAGTTTCACTGGTACCTTGGTTTTGTGTGTTTGTGTGTGGTTTAGTCTAGGTTTAAGTCTTCCCTTTGTGCTTTAGAAATGGACGTCTGTCTGTCTGTCTAGCTAGCGAAGGGTAGTGAAGAGACCAATTTTATTTCTCGTTTCCTTTTGCACCAAGTGATTAAAGGCTCAGTAAACGTGTCTGGCAACCCAAGCGTCCTGCGAGATGGAGGGAATCCTCCTGCTTCAGATCCCAATTCCCTTAGATGGCTGTTACTCCACTGTCATTAGTGTCACTTGTTTACCTGAGAAACAGATTTGAAAAGCCTTGCTTCTACCACAGACATTGTACTTGGTTTAGTTTATATATTTTTCTCTTTTTTTTTCTTTTTTTTTTTCTTCTTTTTTTTTGCATTATTTCACATGCTGAAGAGATAAAGAGGCACATTCTCCAATAGATGTCAGTGGTTTGAACCATGCAACCTCCTCTGGCCACCCTGGGAGCTGCACAGGCAAAGTCCAACAACACTGAGCTGAGAAAGTAAAGGCCTAATCCTGCACCAACCCAAGCCCACACTCCTGATCCTCTTCCCACTTACACTGACTTCAGGGGAGTTTCTCTTGGGACTTGACATCACTGGCTGGGAAAGCACTTGGGAGTGAGTTCTCACCTAAGTGCTCTGCTAGATTGGGAGCTTAGAGAAAGAACATGGTCCAGCAGCTCAAGGATGACAATGCTTAAAACATCTTTATTTTGGTTCCTGGCTTGTTTGGCCCATAATGCTGAAAAAATTAACAGCGATCCTGATTTTTTAAAAGAGCAAACGGTGCAGCAATGGTTTCTCCAGCAATCACCAGCCAGCCTTGGCTTCTCCTCCCCAAGCCAACCCAGCCTCAGCAGGACAGCACAGCATGGCAAGGACAGTCCTGTGGCTGCCCCTGCCCTCCTCTTCCTCCTCCTCCCAAAATGCCTGGCTACCTCTGGTTCACAAGTCATTATTCTCAAGATGTTCTTTAAAAACATCCATCCTCCTATGCTCAAAAAAAAAAAAAAAAAAAAAAAAAGCAAGATGTAAACCTGGTAAATGTATTTTGTAATAAAAACCCAAAAGGTTTTTATTGGATCCCCATCACTGATATTTTTCTATTTACAAAACCTCTAAATGCAATTGATGGCCATGGGCTGGGTTGGTTCCTGCTGCAGGATTCCTTTCTGCAGGACATCTCTCCTATTCCTGTGCCATGGGAGACCCATGCTCCTATGGCAGAGTGGTAAATACCACCTTGCCCTGTGGAATTCTCCTCTCAGATGGATTTTACAACCTTTGGAAGTGCCCAGTCCCTGCTTTGTAACACCAGTGCCAATTCTAAGTCACCCAGATCACGGTGACACCACGGCTCAGCAGCACTGCTGGCACCATCCTCCCATCCTGCTGGAGTTGGAGTGAAAAGAGATGAAGCAGAAAAGACATTTTAAGGGATGCTGCAGAATAAATATCTTTTGTGTGGCTTGGCTTCATCACTCCCAAGAGCCAACAAGGTCCTGGAGCCCAATGAGGAGATGCAAGAGGAGGATGGAAGCTGCAGTGGGACTGGGCAAGAGGATGGGCCAAGGTGGGAGGGATGGGCCAAGGGAGCCCTGGGGTGTGGGGTGGCAGCTGTGAGCAGTGCCATGAAAAACAAAAATGCTATTGGAGAACAAGAGCTTGTACGGGGAGGGACGAGGCAAAGGTGGGAAGTGAAACCCTTGAGGTAGTGATAGGCAGGTGGAGTTGAATCCTAGGAAAGTAAAGTGCTGGCTCCTCAAGGAGTGGATCAGGAGGATCCCCTGGGAAACTGCCCTTGGGGATGAGGGAACACAACAGAGCTGGCAGATCTTTCAGGATGCTCTTCACAGAAAGCAAGAGCTCTCAATCCCCAGGTGTGAGAAATCAGGCAAGGAAGGGAAGAGACTGGCCTGGCTCGGTTGGGACCTGCTGGTCAGGCTGAAGGGCAGGAGGAGATGCACAGGCAGCAGGAGCAGGGACAGATATCCTGGGAAGAGAACTGGGATACTGTCAGGCTGTTCAGGGACAGGGTGAGGAAGGCAAGGTGCAGATGGAGCTGCATGTGGCAAGAGACATAGAGAATAACAAGGGCCTCTACAGGTGTGTCAGCACGAAAAGGAAGGGTCAAAGCAGGTGTGACACAACTGGCAGACTGGCAACAATGGATGAGAAGGTTGAGGAAACCTCTCTTTCCATTTCCCATGAGTGGTGGAACCACAGGACAGGGATTGGAGGAGCGAAGTCCCTCCCTCTATAAGAGAAAATCAAGTTTGTGACCATCTGAGGAACCTGAATGTACCTAAGGCTATGGAACCTGATGAGATGCATCCCAGAGCCCAGGGGGAATTGGCTGATGGAGTTGCCAAGTCACTCTCCACAGTATCTGAAAAGTCTTGGCAGTCAGGTGATGCCTTGGATGACTGGGAAAATGAAACCATTGAACCACTGCCCTGCCAGCCTCCCCTCTGTGCCTGGGAAGACCAGGACCAGACCCTCCTGGAAACTCTGCTGGGGCTCATGGGGGACAGGGAGGTGACTCAGGACAGCCAGCACAGCTTCACCAAGGGCAATCCTGCCTGGCCAGCCCAGTGACCTTCTAGGATGGAGTGACTGCATCCATGGACAAGAGAAGGGCTCCAGGTGTCATTTGTCTGGACTTCTGTAAAGCCTTTCACACAGTCCCCACAACACCTTTCTAAACTGAAGAGAGATGGATTTGAAGGATTGAGTGTTCAGCAGATGAACTGGTTGGACAGCCACATCCTGAGGGCAGTGGTCAACAGCTCACTGTCCAGGAGGACACCAGAGCTGAGTGCTGACCCTCAAGGGTCTGTCCTGGGACCAGCAACGTGGAGTAGCTTCACCAATGATGCTGACATTGGGATTGAGCCCTCTCAGCAGGTTTGCAGATGACACCAAACAGAGTGGTAAGGTTAACACACCTGAGGGACAAAGTGACATCCACAGGGACAGGGACATGCTCGAGAAGTGGGCCCAGGGGAACCTCAGAAGGCTCAACAAGGCCAAATGTGATGTGCTGCACCTGGGATGGGGCAGTCCCTGGGATCCACAGGCTGGGAATGAAGGGGTTTAGAGCAGCCCTGCCGACAAGGACTTGAGTAAGAAATGTTTTATGAGGGTGGTGAAACGCTGGCTCAGGTTGCCCAGAGAGGTGGTGGCTGTCCCCTCCCTGGAAACATTCAAGGTCAGGTCAGACAGGGCTCTGACCAACCTGGTATAGTAGATGTCCCTGCTTTTTGCAGGGGAGTTGGACTAGATGGCCTTCAAAGGTCCCTTCCCACCCAAATACTCCATAAGGATCAAAAGGGAGGAGGGCAAATGGTCAGCTCAAGGCAATTTCTAAATGTTGGGGTCAAGCAGCAGAGTGATGACCTTTTCAGACACAGGAAAGGGCCAGTGCCACACCATGAGGGACCCAGGCTCTTTAACAGCTCCCCAGCAGAGATTTTTGGAGGACATGGGATGACCACCAAAGCTGTCAGCAACTGGAATGGTAGAAGGACTGAAGGAGAGCAACAAGGCAGCTGGAATTGTGATTAACACCGTTCTGGAACACCCAGCTGGGTATCCATGGATAAAACAGTTGATATGTTTCATGCCTGATCTTCATGCCCTACTGCACATTTGTCAGATGCAGTAAGTATTGCTATCCCATCCAGTCAAGGGGTTTTATTCTGAGTCCCATATTCATAGCATTAACCATAAGGAGCACAGTGCAGGCCAGGTGAAATGTGCTTTCAGCTGATGGTTCTGGGTCAGAAAGAAGGTCTGTGCCACATCCCAGCCCTGGGCCTGACCTGTCTCTGTAAAAGCAGCAGCCAGAACATCCAAAAGAAGGGAGCTGCCAGACCATTCCTGCAGCACATGGAGGGAATGATCAAAAACTGGGATATGCCAACACCACAGCAGTGGTTGGAGCTTGTGGTATGTGATGAGCATGTGAACAGAAATGAGAGCTGCTGGGGAAGCAGGGAGAGTGTGGTGGCTGCAGGCCAGCCCAGAGGCCAGGGATGGAGGCCTACCACAGCTCCTGTCTCCAGAGGAAATCCTGAGCAACTTCTGGATCTCCCTCTGGGAGCCAGAGCTGGGGTGGGACGCTGCATGCCATGGGGCACCAGGGACCACTCTCATCCCACTCCAGGCAATGCCAGCATTTATTCCATGAAAAAATGAACTTGCAGGGTGTTTTTTTAATTACTAGGGTTTTTTTTCAGAGTTTGTCCTTTCATCTGTTAAATAAAACACAATGCAACTACCGAGCTGTTCTCTCTGGGATCGCAGAGCTGAGCTGAGCTGCACCCAAGATCTGTAAGTGCTGAAGACATGATTCTAACCTAACACTCTGCATCTCCACTCTGATTTTAAGTGATTACTCTGCTTTTCTGCTAAATTAACTTAAACCAATTCTGCTGCTTTGCCTGGTGTGTGGGTGGAAAAAAACTGACTTGGGAGGAAACCTGAGCCCAGTCCTGCCCTCTGTGTGACACCACATCTACGCCTGTGGCCGTATCAGAACGTGATCTGTCCACTGCTAGAAAGGCTCCTCTTCCTCACCGCCTGCTACTGCATAAGGTGTCCAAGCCTCACTTCCCTCTGCTCCCAATCACTCCCAGGGCTCTTGCATATCAAGGTTTTTCATGAGAAATCAGCAGCAAAACGCACAGGCTCTCAGTTGCACAAGGAAAATAGATCTTTGTTGGGTTCCTTATTCTCGTGGAGGGCGAGGGTGTGGTGAGGAGGGTTACAAATAAGGCCTTTTGAGAATACATTTAGCATTCAGTACTTAACGCTGTCTTAATAAAGTCCAGTCATGATCCGGCCCTGATTGGTGAGATCACAAATAGCTCCATTGGTTGTATTTGTTTCATGAACTGAATCAAAGAAAAGGTTCAGAGTTGTGTTTTAAATGAATGACTCTGCTTTTGAAAGTTCAAACTATATTGGCATCGCAAGGTTAGACATGGAGGAAACACCAAAGCCATGATGGGAGAGCGCTTCTGACAGGCTCTGCATCGAAAATGTTTAAGAAACTATCCAAAGGAAAAGTGAATAGCACTCAATGTATGAAATGTATTAGTTCTGTTTTTATACCTATTTCAGAATTTATCCCAGGTTCTTATAAAATATATAAAACTGAGATACAAAGAATTAGCAATGTAACTTTGCATTTCAAATGATCTTCAGCTACAGGTTTTGCTTTAAGAAAACAGACACTTGAAAAGCAGCTGTTCTGTAGTCTCTAGATGCAGACACTTGAGTTCCTGGCAAACTTACCGTCAGTGGTTTTCTGAACTCCTCCACCATTGCAACTCTCTCCTATAATGAAACTCAACATTTCACCATTAAGTTTTTCTGCTCGTGGTTTCAAAGAGAGGACGTTACCATTTCCCAGCATCGGTTTCAAAGTTCCTTTTTTTCTTTTTTTTCCCCCCTTTTTGTTTCTTTTTTTTTTTTTTCTTCCCTTTATGAGCTTTAAACCACAGGGTGAATCCATGAAATGAGGTAAGTAAATTTGGCACACTTCTAGTCATGTCCATAAAACTTTTGGTAAGTTGTATCAGTGAACAATATAGTTTTTCATCGTGAGTTACAGGTGCTTTCAAAGGGGGATGGTTAGTACTTAACAACTGGAATGTTTCTAGTAAAACCAAAAGGCATAGCTGCAGAAAACACTCACAACCCAATGTTGATAGAGAAGTAAAAATATATACAATACAGTCACTTGTTCATAGTTTGGCACAATTTTTTGTTGTTGTGGGTAATAGTGCATAAACTACTGTACAACAGTATGACTTTTAAAACAGTCTTTCACGGAGAATACCAGATTAGGTTTGCTTCCAGATAATAAAATTCCCACAATTTCAAACTCTTCATTTCAGCACTTACATTTCAACAGACCACAAGGCAGATTTTGAAAATGAACCGATGGGGGGAAAAAAAGAAAAAACAACCGGGGAAAAAAAAAATGGTAAGAAAAAAACCAAACATTAACCGTCTTTCTAGAAAAGGGAGTCTCTTCTTCAAATACAGGAAAACCCAAAAATGCTGTTTCTGCTTTAAGAAGAATGGAGTCTGATTCCCTGCAGGAAAAAATCAAACATTTGATGCCATCTTAGTTAGCTCGTCCGGAGTCACCACGACGGAGCGAACGCGCTAAAGGCGGGCGGGTAGAGAAGATGCAGCTTTAGATGATGCAGGTTAGGAGACACAACAGCAGAGGGGGCCAGAAAGCACTCAAAAATTGCCACGTGAAGCTCAATTAGGAACGAGTTCTCATTTGCAAAGTAAAGAGCCTTTAAGTTTTGAGATCTTGGCTTTTGGATGCAGAACCTCTTTTTTTTTTTTTGTGGTTTATTTTTTACAAAATGTTCCAAAAAAAAAAAAAAAGTCTTTCCTTGTCAAAATCGTTAAAAAGAGCGTGTAATCTTTTTTTTTTTTCTTTTTTAGTTTTTGTTTTTCCCCCAATAAATAAGTAATTAAAAACTGAAGAAGCCAAACAGCAGAAAAGAGTAGCCTTGTTAGTTTTTTTAACCCCAGCCAAGCCAGAAAATTGGTCATTCTTTTAGGTAGCTTGCAAGTCATAAGTATTTTCATGCATTTAAAAATAATAATTAAAAAAACCAAACAAACAAAAAAAAGAAACCAACCCCAAAACCAAAACCAACCAAAACTGTAAAAGGGGAATGTCTTTTTTTTTGTTTTTTTCTCATGCAAACTTTTGCTTTCAGGAAGGAAAAACTGAGGAACAGCGGGCCTAGCAGGTGGGAGGGAGGTTAGGGGCATTCCAGCCAGTTTGGTGCAGCATTACCTCAGTTTCTCAAAAGCAGCTGTCACGGGTGGGTCCTTGTGGGGCTGTTCGCGGTCCGTCCGCTTGATTTTACAGTTCTCATCCCTCAGTGATTTCGAACTGGATTTATGACGGTAGAGTTTTTTATGGGTAGGTCCATTATTGCCTAAAGTGCTCAGGTTACTATAGTTTTTATCAAAAAAGGGAGCGTGAATGTCCGTGGTGAACCCAGTGGAGCAGTTGGGGCGCCCGGGGTCGCAGGTCACAGCTTTGCTGTTTTTGCTTGAGCCCTTGTTGTTTGACTTGTGGTTCTTCGCCGCCCCTGGCGAGCTACCGTTCGCCTTCTTCTTCGACTCTTGGGATGTCCCTGCCAAAATTTTAAGAGTTTTCAGTTTCAGACTGTTGGACTCTGGTGACCGGAATATGTCTGGAACGCTGTTGTGGCCGACGGGCCCCCACAAGGGCTCAATGGAGGCCATCATAAACCTCTGCACATCGGCCATTCCCGACGCGATGTTGGACAGGATGTTGGAGGGTTCCTCAAACTCCCTCTGGTCATCGTCCAGGAGGCTGGTGGCATTGCCCAGGCTGGCTTCTGACCAGCCCGTGCCCCCCTCTTTTCCCAGTGCCCACTCTCCAGAGAGCCCGTTGTGCTTGCCCAGCTTCACCCCCGCCGGGCCGCAGTGCTGAGTGCCCTCGGCCATGCCCTTGGTGGCCGTGGCCACGGTGCCCAGCTGAGTGACCACCCTGCCACCAACAGCTGGAGCCTTCTCGCCGTTGACTCCTGCTGCATTTTTCCCTTTCCTGGTGGATTTGGGTGCCTGCCTGGAGTTTTTCCCTTGCGGCTTATCGGTTCCTTTGTTGGTTTTGGGTGATTTTTTCCGGGTGGCTTTCTGGGAAGAGCTTTGGTTTGTACCCACATTCTTGCTGGATGAACTTTTCCTCTTCGATTTTGACACTTTGCTATTGGTGCTAATTTGACCAGATGGCTCATTAAATGTTGACAAGCATGGACTCTTTTCGAGAAGGCTGACAGAATCTTCATCGTTGAACATATGGAACTGGAACTGGTGATTATTTAAAGCAAACCCATTATCTGCCTGATCCTCGGTCTGCAGGACCCCACAGTTCCACTTAACCTTCTCGGAACTGTTGAGGGAGGCCTGGGGGCTCTCCTGAAAGCCCTTCAGGGTGCCCAGAGGCTTGGCATCGGAGCCAGCTATCTGTGGGGACAGGTTGGGAGTGTCTGGAGGGGACATCTCCGAAAGCGACGACTGGCGGAACCTATCAGGCGTGAAGTTGGAAATGTCTAAAAGGTCCGTGGACTCCTTCAAAGGGGTGATTTCATCTATGCTCTGCTGGATCACTAGCTTGGGACTGCAGTGGGCCAAGAAATCATCATTAATATCATCCTCGCCGTCCTTTTCACAAGACTTTAAACTTAAAGAACTGTAATTGCTAGAACTAACTGACAATGAACCCACTGAATCAAAACTAATGAGCCTGCCATCATCCGTACTGAGTGTACCTCGTTGGAAATGAAAGCGCCCCTCTCCATTATTGAAATGACATGACTGATAAGAATCATCAGACTGCACTTGTTGGCTATCCGGCATGTAATTTTTTTGGTATAGCAATTTGCCGCTATTCAGATTGACTTGAGTGTATCCAGAGGCGGGGAGGCCGTCCGTGCCCGGCGCGAACTCGCTCGGCATTGCGGCCGCCTCCGGCACGTCCCCGGGGAAGTCCTGGCGCTCGCTGCCCTTGCTGGCCGGCCACATGCTGCCGAAGCCGCCCTGCTCCATCTCCAAGTGGCCGGGCGACTGCTGCAGCTCCGACTCAGAGGGCGGGGAGAGCACGCAGCTCTGCGCCGGCTGCAGGGACGGGAAGGGCTTTTCCGGCGGGACGATGCTGGGGAGCGGGTGCTGCTGCTGCTGCTGCTGCTGCTCGGAGGGGTGCTGGGCGAAGTACGGGATACCCGTGTTGCTCGACAGATCTGAAGCATCTAACAACGTCTGCAGATACCCTCCGGGGATCAGGGGTACATTGGTGGTGATATTAGCAGATGGCAGAGGCTTGTCTGAAGAGGAGGTGGATGGTAGGAAAGGAGAATTTTTAGCAACCTTATCCTCGTGGCACTCTGGGAGATGGGAGCTGTCTGAAGCACAGGGACTGTTTTCGTCCTTCAGACGCACTGCGGAGTCCTGGTTTTCCAGGGCTGGGGAGTCCTCTGCCGTACTGGTGGCAGCTTTAATCTTCTTGCACTTCAACCTGGCCTCACTTTTGAATTTGATTCTGCGGAGCACTTTCCGCTCCGTCCCCTTGTGCTCCCGCTCCTGCGGTTTGCATTTCACGGCGATGCCCGCGATGTCGTGGACGTGCAATCCGTTGGCACAGCTGGGGGTGGCAATGGCTAATGCCGGCAGCCCTTTCAGGCCCACGTCCTCCTTACTGCTGCAAGGCTGCTTGTGATCAGAGGAGCACGAGCCCAGCTTGTTCACTGATTGCTCAATGGCTTTAATTCTTTGAATCCGGTGCCTGTTTGCTAGCTTGCATTTTCGCTTCCGTGGGTGAGGGAGGAACGAAGCATCTGAGCCGTTAAGATAGAAATTCTGCTTGTGGTAGAGAGACGATCTGAGCAAATCCAGCCGGCTCTGCTGCCTCTCCTGCCAGAAGCCCTTCAGTGGGGCCAGCTTCTTGTATTTGCTGAGCAGCTCCTCGTTCAGAGTAACAGTTGTCTCGTTGGCATCCACTTTGCTGAGCTTCACCAGCATATGCTTCTCCCCTTTAAACCTGTTAATGATGATGTACTTGATGATCACGGGGGGCTCCTTGCGAGAGACTTTTCGCCGTTTCTTGGGGCACCACTCGTCGTCGTCCTCCTCCTTGGGCCCGTCGGGGAGCCACTCCTTCTTGTCCAGGATCTTCTCGTTCTCGATGGAGTCCACATCGTACAGGTAGTCGTCGCTGTATCGCACTTTCCTCTTGGCCCGCAGCCCGTAGTTCTGCTGGATGAAGGAGCCGGAGTGGTCCCGGGCCAGGTACCGGCTGCAGTCCTTGATGTCCCGCAGCACGTCGTAGGAGGACTCCGTGCAAGTGCTGTCGTCGCTGAACTCCCCGGAGTCCTCTGTGGAATTCACTGAGTCCAAGAAGTGGCTCCTCTTGGAGCCCACGTACTGCACCATCTCTGTGCTGTTGCAAGATTTATTTAAGGCAGCTTTCTCCTCCTCCTCACCGTCCTCTTCCTCGCCATCCTCCTCCTCCTCCCCCCAGATGATGCCTTCCTCGGATTTGAATTGAGAAGGGTCGGTGGCACCGCTGGGCCCCCTTTTCAGGGTGCTCCTGCTGTCCCTTTTGGTGCAGTTGCTGAACACGCTGGGGAAGAAGTTGAACTGGGCGTCCTCTTGTAGCGTGGTGGTCTTCTCCCGCACATTGTCCTGGAAAGATTCATATCTAATCTTTAGGGAGCAGACATCACTTCCCAAGGTGGAATCGTCATCATCGAACATGTAATTGTCCACGTCTTCCTCGGAAAACAGATTTACAGAAAGCTCATTTTTGGAGCAGAGGTCAAGCAGCTCAATTTTACTTTCACTAATGAAAGATTCAAAATAGCCCCATTCCTGGTTGGGATTTGTTAGTAAAGGTTCCTCACCATTGCATTTGTCTAATAGTAATCCCTCGTAATAATTTTTCTGAGTGGGGTCCTCTGAATCACTGTCAGATTTTTCTGCATCTCTTTTGTCCGCTGCCCTCGATTTATGCATAGGGAAGCTTAAAAGCTGGTCTGAAAGCAGTTGATCCCCATATCTCATGGTTTCTCCTGTGCTCATGCAGTGAATCCCTATATCAGAGACCGAACAGGTGTCATAATCCCTATTTATATCCCCCACTTTCAAGCTTATTCCCGGCTCCGCATCGATGCCGTCCTTGGATTCAATGAAGCAGCCCAGGCAGGTCCGGCTCGGCTGCATCAGGCAGTCTCCCGTCAGCGCCGACATCCCCCCGGGCTCCATCATGCTGAACGGAGCCTTCTCGCAGTCGCCCGGCAGCGACCACGAGCTCATGCCCTTGGTCACGCACGACGTCAGGGAGATGGCGTGGGCCGACGAGTCGTCCGAGGCGTGCTCGGGGACATCGGTGAGGCGCAGCGGGGACGGGGGGCTCAGCAGGCACGGCTTCTTGCCCGTGGGGACGCGGTGGCACGCGGGGCCCTCCTTGGGAGCCGCGCTCAGCGCCGGGAACGGCGCCGCTGCCTCGGCCGCGCTACAGGGCCTCTCATCGGCGTCCAGGGCGTGCGACTCTGCGGGATGGAGCAGAGGGAGAGAAACACACAGGGGTTACCAACTATCCCCTATTCAGCCACAACCAAACTTCCCTTGCAGATAGAAAAACAGAGAGGGTACAAAGGTTACCACCCTTAAAGGTTTCAGGCTCGCCACCCTGCTCCCCTTCTCCCAGTGATTTTTCCCAAGTGCTCCTTTGGGAAGCCCTTCCCAGCAATCCAGAGTCCAGGGTGTGCGACTCTGCAGGGATGGAGGAGAGGGAAAGAAACACACAGGGGTTACCACCTATCTCCTATTCAGCAACAACCAAACTGCCCTTGGTGGTAGAAAAAGAGAGAGGGTACAAAGGTTACCACCCTCAGGCTCGCCACCCCGCTCCCCTTCTCCCAGTGATTTGTCCCAAGTGCTCCTTTGGGAAGCCCTTCCCAGCAATCCTGGATCCAGTTAACGTGGAGATGTGTGTGGAAGGCAGAGGTAAACAGGCTGCTCCCTGCAGCCAGCTGGAAGAGGTACAAGAGTACGTTTAAATCACGCAACGCATCCGCTCTTCCCTCCTCATATCCATACGGTTACCTGGAAACTGCCTCTCAAACCTCACAATGTTATTAAAAAAACAAAACAAGCCTAATAAAAATGTTCTCATTAACATTGAAAAAATTAACAGGAAAGTGAGATTCTTAAAGAAACAAAGCACCCCCCCTGCAGGGTCTGAGCTTGCACACACACCTGAGCTGCTTTACTGCTCCAGAGCCAGGGAGTGATGGCTGATTTTAAAAACCCAGCGGTCTTTTTGTCACTGTCCACGCCAAGGGAAGGCAGAAGATAACACAGAGTTTAAAGCAATTATTGTTAGAATTATTGTGGGGTTTGCCATTCTTCCCTAATCGCTAAAAATGCCTTTTTAGTCATGTAAGGATTTTTTAACCTAAGGATTTTTTTTAGTTTTACCTCGTTGCACTTCTTTTATTGCAGAATAAAGTTATGAATGTACTTTTATCTGACTCGTGGCTCAACGGACGGTATGACCCTTGAAATTTAAATACGATGTCTTTTCATCCATGAACACGCTCTGATATCTCTGTATTAAAAAAAAATATATTCCAATGAGTGCATTCATCCCAGCCAGAGAGCTCTGCCGACTCTGAGCCTGCTGCTTTTGTCATGGCTCCGGTCTCTCCTTTTTGGTGGCTCTGCTGAAGGCACAGGGGTGAGAGCCAAAGCTTTCCAAGGAGGGACAAGTGCTTTAAAACACAACTGGAGCACCAGGATGTGGTATTAAATGGAGCATGCAAAAGGATTTATTTGGCTGCTGTGACCCTCCACAACTGCTCTTATTCCAAACTGAGAGGAAAGTGAGTGTCCTGCATCCTTGGCAGTCTGGGGAGGAGAGGCTGGTGCTGGCACAGGTACCACCAGCACAGTGGAAAAGCCCCAGGTGGGGAGGGTGGAAAGAACAGGATGCCATGGAAAGAGTGGGGTGTCTGTCTGTGCCAAGCAGGAAGTCAAAACCCCCCTAATTTGACTCCCATAAGTTTTGTGCTGCAGGGGCCTTAGGGATGGAGTCGTCAGTGAAGCCTGAACAAAGCACAAACTGCAGCTGGAACCTCAGAGCACTCCCAGGACTTTAAACCTCTTCCCAAAGACTCCCTAACTCCAGAAGTGCAATGCAATGCCTGTCATCATCTTCAACATGTATGACTTGGGAAAGGCCAGACTGGCTTGCTTGAAAATGGTTAAAAAAAGGAAATAAATAAAAAAGCTGATTTTTGAGTCCCTCCCACCAGTCTTCAGATCAGAAATGCAGAGGTGGTATCTTTTTCCTTAAGCACCAAAACAAATTAACCAGTGCAGTTCCACTTCAGAAGTAAAATAAAATAAAAATCAGCTTGGAGCTGACAGGAAG
Organism: Ammospiza nelsoni; assembly: GCF_027579445.1. NCBI lineage: Eukaryota > Metazoa > Chordata > Aves > Passeriformes > Passerellidae > Ammospiza > Ammospiza nelsoni. Next base: position 17,610,379 of record NC_080647.1, on the reverse strand, counting down.
CATGGAGAATTTGAGGATAAAAGAAGAATGTCTGTGAATGCTGTAAGACTCAAAGAAGGGGGAGGCAGAAAGCTGAAATTCAATCTCAAAAGCTACATTCAATAGGCAAAGCTGCTATTATATAAAATAAACCCTCTCTGGGCGTTTCTTTAGGTTTATACTTGTGTGAGTGAACTTAACTCTTGGGAAATACAAATGCCAAAACCTGATTTTCTGGGGCCCCATACCAGCCTAAAATCAGGCCTATGTTCAAGTGATGCTCCAAGGGAATACAGTTCAGGCAGAAAATGCTGGAGAAGCAAAACCACTTTTCCCAGTTTCCCTTAGCATCCACCCAGCAGCACATGGGCAAGGGGAGGTGGCAGCTCCAGAGCTTTGTGCTGGCTCCTGGCCTTGGATTCAGCAGCAACTCCCACACAGCAGTGTTCAAACTGAAAGCTCAAACTGGCAGAGGCTGGGATGGGATGTGGGGAGGGAATTCTGAGCCCTGAGGGTGGGCAGGCCCTGGCACAAGGTGCCCAGAGATCCCTGGAAGTGTCCAAGTTTGGATGGAGCTTGGAGCCACCTGGAATAGCGGAAAGTGTCCCTGCCCATGGCAGGGGTGGCACTGGATGGGCTTTAAGGTCTCTTCTAACCTAAAGCGGTGTTCTGTCTAATTAAAGCACTTTTATAGCCCTGTTTAATTGAATTCCATGGAATTGGTGTGAGGCTCTAAAAACCCCCTCCCTACTGACCAGGGCAGCACTGACTTTGTTGTCCCCTGGATCAGACAAAGGGACCATGGCTACAAAACCCCTCTGCAGCTCCAGCAGCTGCAGCTTCACCCTGGGTAGTGAGGAAAGGGATGGGCTGACAGGGACAGAACCTCCCAAATTACATCCCAGGGACAAACAAGGGTGAGCATTTGCCTCACCTGCCACCAGCACCAGCTGCGGGGCCCTCATGGGCACCCACGTGGCTGGAGCTGCTCCAAGGTTTTGGCAAAGAACATTTGTCTCTACCACCTTGCACAGAGCTGACAGAAAGATCTGAACATATGTCAGAGGACAAAGTCCTTGACATCTAACAGGATCAAATTTATATATAAATAAAATATATCTATCTATCTCAAGATTTATGGGCCAATACAAAATGTAAAAAGCCATGAAATTAAACATAAAACACAGTGAAGAATGAAAGCATCAGGCTCTGCCTCCCTTCTGCATTCACTGTGGCCAGAGATTACAGTCCAAATGACCTCAGAAAATGCTTGGAGGCTTATTTATTTCAATCAGGGTTTCAGACAGCTGAGCACTGTTACTCCTAATTAGTTATTCTGAGAGCAAATATAGAATCAATGAAAGAGAGACAAAGTTGGGAATTCTGGGATGGCTGCAAGGGGCTGATCCTTCCCCACCTGGCTGCTGGCTCCCGGGAACCCTACCTGTGTATGCAGAAAAGGGATTACAGGACAGGGAATCCCATGTGCTGGGTGATGGGACACAGGCAAGAATGAGCTCACAAATCCAACCTTCCCTTCCCAAGAATCCTGGTTCCTTTCTCCCACCCAATCTCTAATTTTCCCACAGTTTGTAGGACTAAGTATCCTTCAGCTAAATCTTGCTAATATTGACTAATGTAATGCCAAGAGAGGGGAAGATTCCCCACAGATAGAGGGGCTACAAATCCTGGATGACTTTTTCCTCCAAGAAACCAAACTAAAATCTCTAATTCAAACTGCATGTGCATATAAACATTTCCAGCCATGCACAGGTAAGAGCAGTTCTTGTTAAGGCCTAAAAAGGTGTAGATTTATGGCTGGAATGATTCCTGTGCAGAAAACACCCATTTACTCCCCTGCTCCACATTGCAGAGATACCCACAAACTGCTAATATTAAATGCACAAAAGGAATTAGGAAAATAAGTTGGCTTCCAAGTTGTCGCTGCTCCCTCATGTACCATAATTAAGTTCCTTACCATTTTCTTTCACCCCATTAATCAGGATAGTTTCTTGGTCTTCTGAGGCACAATCCTGCTCTTGTTGGTCATCCATCAATTTAACCTCTTTCTGTTCACTCCATGCCCCAGTGCATCTGGCCAACCTGCACATTTCCAGAAACACAACCACAGTCAGTGCAATCCCCAGGATCAGCTCAAGGAACCGTGAATAAAAAATAACAACAATAAACCACCCCCACACAGCCTCACACGCTGCCTGCAGCCTCCTTAAGAGGACAAATCCAATTTATTTAGGCTCTCAGCTTGTCACTTTTCCACTCCAAAAGCCAAGTCCCATGTATCTTCAGCGAGGTGAAAATGTTGTGGATCAGCATTTCCGTCCCCCAGGTCTTGCTCTGGGAGGTGGGGAGGTGCTCAGCACCTCTGCAGGACCCTCACATCACCCAAAACTGCTGTGCAAAGGCACATTAGTCATGTCCAGCCAGGAAAGGGCATCCATCTCCAGATGGATCAGTGCAGAGATGAAGGACACGACTCATCCCAGTTCATCAACAGCAACTCTACGATGGAGCTGGAAAATCCACAGGCGTGGAGTGACAGCTGCTCACCCTCACTGTCAGCCCTTCCAAGCACTGGCAGGCATGAAAAACTTCCCCAAAAAGAATTTTGTTGTGAAAAAGAATCTCCAGTGTCACTGTTCACCATGGGAGCCCCATCCCTGGAAGCCTCATCCCCCAGACCCCCATGGCTGCCCCCATTGTCCCCAGTGGGTGAAGCTCCAGCTCCAGGGAGGGCTGAGCAGTCCAGGCTTGGTGGGGCTTCAGCAGAGCGAAGAACCTGAGGTGAGGATCCAGCCCAGATCTTCTCATTCCTGCACTGAGGGCTCCCCACCCTTCAAAGCCACCACCTGCCCATGGAGTGATGTTGGAACCTGGGCATGGCTGGCACTGGAGAACCCCCATCAGTGCTCCTGACTGACAGAATTTCACCTCTTTAAATGCAAATCCAAGTCAAAATCTGTTTTATGCTCTTCTGGCAACTCAAACTCAATTTTTTTCTCTCTCACAGAGCAGGTACTAGATTGCAGCATTGGTTTAGGTGTTTTTCTGGGTTTGGGTTGTTTTTTTTTTTTTTTTTGGCTTTTTACTTTTCACATCAACATTTGTCAGTGTCTGCCGTTCCCACAGCACTCATTGCCCTGGGGTTCAGCAGCCAAACTTCATTCATATTCAGATTTGCAGTGGAGTCCTCTTAATTAACGTGAAATCTTTACAACCGCCTTAGTAAGTGAAACCTTCACCCAACTTAAAGATGTTGTGACACCAAGAGGAAGATAAGAATAACAAGCATCAGTAACTCCATTCCTTTGCATATTTAGAGGAATATTTTAACTAACCCCGAGAGTTTTCCTTTGATGCAAATCCCCATCTCAGAGCTCTCCAACGCCAGCCTGTTTGCTGTGCTGAGACCCCAGCACCCTCCCCACAGCCTGAGCTCCCTCTGTGCCCTCTCATTGCTGACATGCTGCAGCAGGAGGGGCTCCAAAAGCCAGGCCAGAGATCAGAGCTATTTTTCCATGAAGGAGATTAATGTCTGAGTGTGGAAGGTGCTCTGCATCTGCCACTGACAGGCTGCAGCTTTGTGTCTCCTCGATAATATCTGCCTGGTAAATGTGCCTCAATTAAGAGAAGTATTAATAAATTAAGTTTTTTAGAATATCTATTAATGAAAATATTAATAAAATATTCTCAGGGGAGCAGAGAGAAGCACCACTGGCTGCACACATGGGCCAGTGGGGCTGCTGGGGAGGGCCCTGAGGTGTCACAGAGTGGTTTGGGTGGGAAGAGACATTAAAGCCCATCCAGGGCCACCCCCTGCCATGGGCGGGGATGTCGCAGACATCTTTTATGAAAAATCCTTTCCTTAGGATTTTTCCTCCTGAGAAGCTGGGAGGCCTCAGGAACAAAATGTAAACAATGATTATCTGCTGCTGTGGAATGCAACAGGTGCATCTGGGATTGGTCTCATGTGGTTGTTTGTAATTAATGGCCAATCACAGTGAGATCTCTGTCTGAGACACAAGCCTTTGTTATGATTCTTTTTCTATCCTTAGCCAGCCTTCTGATGAAATCCTTCCTTCTATTCTTTTAGTATAATTTTAATATAATATATATAATAAAATAATAAATCAGCCTTCTGAAACATGGAGTCAGATCCTCATCTCTTCCCTCATCCTCAGACCCCTGTGAACATCATCACACATCACACAGGGACACCTGCCACTGTCCCAGGCTGCTCCAAGCCCTGTCCATGAGGAAGGAGTCCATCTTTCCTTGATTCTGATGGATACTCAAGGGCCAGCCTTCATGGAGAGAGCAGGAACAGATGAGGGAGATCAATGAGCACCCAGGCACCAAGGGAGAGTTCACAGACCCTTAATCTCATGGTTTATGATTTTTGGGGATGTGTATGCACAAGGGGGAGGGAACACACCAGGGATGCTCCTGGTGGATGAGATCCAAAGGCTGGAGAAGACAATGAAGACAATGAAATGCATCAACAAAGGGGATGTGCTTGAGGAAAAGCCTTTTCCCTGACCCAGAGAGCAGAGCTGAGCTCCAAAAGCAGCTGGGAAGAACTGATCAGGGTCCAGGTGGGCCATGTTCCCACAGGGTCAGACAGAGTGAAGTACAGCTGGGACAGACAGCCCAAGTTTGCTGAGACCTGCTGTACAAGGGGATCTTTGGGACCAGTGTGAGACCCCAAAAGGGACTGGGAGAACCAGCAGCAACTGGGAAAGAAAAGTGATGCAGAGCAGGAAGGAACAGAAGGCTGGGGATAACAAAGAGGAGAAGAACAGCTGGTCCCAGGCAAGGAAAATGAAAGCAGGAGAGGTCTGGGGGATAAGGGCAGAGAATACTCTGGGTAGCAGGAGAGCACAGAACACAAGAGTCATCTGCAGACTGAGGTACAAAAGGGAGAGAATATAAATTTCAGATGGAGTCAGGCTCTGAAGAGAGGCACTGCTGGGGTCAGGGTATTATGGAGAGCTGGCAGGAAGAAAATCAGGCACCAGCTCCAAGTTTGTGAACTTGACTGGAGCCAGAGTGGATGGAGGAAGAGGATGGTGGGTGGAAGGGACGTGGGGTCAGATGAGCTGCAGCCTCTGGAGGAGGAGGGCAGGAGCACAGAGGGGCTGGCTGTGCTTCAAGGACAGGCACAGCACGTTCAGGCCCAGGGAAGAATGCAGAAGCACTTTTGGTGATTGCACCATGGAGTTCAGGGCACTGGGCTGCTAAGATCACAGCTGGCAGCACACAGAGTCACTGGCCAGCAAGGAGATGGAGGGGAAGGAGCAGCAGGAAGCAAGCAGTGGAGCTGAACAATAATCCAACTCATTTTAGGCACAAGATGGACAAATTAATGGACAGAAGGGCAGGATGCAGAGCTGTGGCAGCAACACCCAGGGCTCACTGACCTGGAGAAATCCCTTTCAGCCCTATTGCCCAGGTCAGGTGAAGGTCTGCAAGTGCCTCTAAACACCCTCAGCATCACAGCTGAGGAAATTCCCCATTCCTCACAATTCCTGTCAGTTTTCCTATTTCTAGTGCTAACAGGACCATACAAAGCCTGTTAGTGACCAGCCCACGTGCACACAAACAGCCCCACAATGGAGCCTCTGCCACAAACCTCCTGCTGCCTTCCAGCAGGTCCTTCATCCAGGGGGCCAAAAAACCCAAAAGATGCTTTTGTTCTGTTTAAAAAACCTCCTGAGACACTCAAGAGGTGTTCAGGGTGTTGGTGCTGCTGGAATGGAGGCAAACATGGCTGGAAAATGATGACCCAGCAGAGGCTCCACCAGCTCCCTCTGCTCCCAGCACAGAGCAAGGTCCTGGTGGAACGTCCCTTCACCAGTTCCTTGGAGTAAAACCAGATTATTTCCTGTTCTAGAAATTCCTAGAATTGCAGAATCCCAGAATGATCAGGGCTGGATGGAACCCTTGAACAGAGAAGGAAACACCCAAATTGCAAAGCTACAAATCCTGGACATGTTCCTTCACTCACCTCCAGTCACACAAATGATGGAGCTGCTGCTCACTTAAGCCCATCCAAACTTTAGGATTTAAGCATGTTCCTGTTAACACTGATTTTACAAAGACAAAAGGGGAAATGCCATCCTTTTAAATAACCAAAAAATAACATCTGCTCAATGGCTGCCCTCTACAAAGAGAGCAACAAGTTGCTTTGCTTCTTTGTCAGCCAGGAAATGCCAATTTTCTGCTGTTTTTCTAAATGGATTTTCACAAAGCACACAGGCCCATCACTGCACTCTGTCACAGGTGCCATGGGGAGGTGACATCCCCTTCAGCCTCCCCAGCCCCACAGATGCCAGCCCAAGGAGGAATTGTGCCAAGGGACCTGCTGGAGAGGTTTCCTGCCCCTGCAGACTCTTCCTTGGGCAGCAGCAGTGATTTGGCTGATGGCATTTCCCAACAGAGCCAGGGATGGTCACAGGGATGCCCTGGATGCACTTAGAGAGTGTCAGGGTCTCTCTAGCTTGTCAGAGTGACCCCGAGAAGAGTTCCAAAGTCTCTTTTCCCAGCCCGGTGCTTGAAGAAGGAGTCAGGGCTCTTCATTTCTCGCTCTCAAGGTTGTTTATTGTACCTTATCTATAAAATTCCTTCTCCTGCCCTGTTGAGGTCCATCCAGCAGGACAGTTCCAGACACTCTGCCTGCCCCCAGGGCAGTGTTATGGCTTTATACTAAAAACTACCTGTACAATGTTTACAATTACTTTCCAATACCCATCACCTGTGTTAGACAGTGAGCTTCTGCTCTAAACCAATCTGTGAGTGCCACCATCACAGCAGAAGATGGAGGCCCAGAAGAAGAAGGAGAAAGGCTGGGCACACCCAGATCCCTCCATCTTGCCTCCTGAACCCCCATACCAAAAACCCCAAAATCTACTTTTCCACCCCATGATAACTTCACTATTATTCTATCTAAACTGTTGTGGCTTGCTGATCTTCATCTAAGGTTGGTAATTTGCTCCATGGGTCATAATCAAACCCCCAGGTGTTCTGAGCTCTGTGCCAGGGTCTCTGAGCCCCCTGGCAGGGGTCCTGGCTGTCCTGGGCAGCAGAGGGATGTTCTGGGTCCTGACAAGAGGGGACAAACAAAGGAGTTGGTCATGATTGCCACAGAATCCAGTGCCTGGCCACTTAAATCTATGTATCTACATCTCAATATAATCTATAAATACAAATATTTATCCGCTGCTGCTTGAACATCACGTCATTCATATTTCCTGGGTGTCACCATTACACTACAGAGCTCAATACTCTGCCCAGGCAGAGGAAGGAAAATAAATCTACCAGGAAAAATAAGGAACAGCCCATGACTGGAAGCTCAGCTGCACACTGGGAATTCTGTGAGGTGGACAAAGTTCTGAGCTGGGGGTGGCTGCTCTGGAATTGAAGTTACAAGAGTGTTTCTCCTTCAAGCTGAATAGACAAAAAGCCACTCACACCCAGACAAAACCCAACATGCCAGCTCCTATTTACACACAGCTTCCACATCCTGAGTGTTGCAGCTCATGAGGGAAGATGGAGAGGGAGTATCCAAAGTGAAGGAGAATCTTTTTATGGAGAAGTGGGGGAAGAAAGCAAAGAAGAAGAAGAAGAAGCTGTACCTTTTTTTCCTGCAGAATTGTGAATAAGTTCAGGTGTTCTATATATGCAGTTGTATCTTTCAAAAAAAGAGCTTTAGAGAAATTAATTACATGTCAGAGCCTCTGACAGGTCTTTTAAGAATTGTGATACTTTTGAATGAAAACATTATATACTTAAAAAGAAATACCATGTAAATGTCTCTGAGATATTTACAGTCAGTGGAGTAATAGTAGGAGAGGATTCAGCTCTCCCTGTGCATGGGGGATGCTGAGCACACCCTGCTCCTCCCAATGTCTCCTGCCCCTGCAGGACTCAGCAACTGCTGCAGGAGCTCAGGCAGAGCCAGGAATTGCCTGGGAACACAACCCAGGCTCTCCCCAAAATGCTGAGCCACCAGTCTGTCTGTCTGTCTGTCCCCTCCATCCCTGAGCACCAGCTCCTCCCAGCAGCAAGGACATCACACACCCCTCCTCCTGTGCTGCACCTCTGCAGAGGACAAAATCCGGGTGGTTTTCTGCTTGGTTGGCTTTTCCTTGGGTTCTTTTCCCCCACTTTTCCCCCTATTTTAGTCCCACAGCAGGACAGAGGACAGAAGTTCCCATGGAGAAATTGTGGTGAGGCAGCACCAGAAACCACAGCAATGCCAGGCTGGTGTTCACTGCCCTGAAGGATGCTGCTTTCCCACCAGATCCTGAAATCCCTTGATCCTTTATATTCCAGGAATGCCATCTGATCCTTGTTTTTTCACTGTAATTTCACAACTGGGGGATGAAGTGCTCAAAATTTTCACTTGCCAGCAAATGAAGGTATTAATAATGTTAGATTTTAATACTAACATTTTATTTTATTTTAATACTAGCATTTTATTAGTAATGTTAGTATTTTAATGCTAACAGCACCTCTCTGAGTAAAGCTCTGTTTCCATGAATTTACATTTCTACCTATGCCAAGGGTGTCTGATTTTTGGTGAAATAAGGAAAAAATGCAGAGTACCTGAGGTTTCCACATCTGACAGGGTCAGAATTCCTAAGGCAATGGCTCCTAAGCGTGGAACCATCTCCCTTCTCTGCCCAGCACCAAGTGCTGCTCCAGTCCACCAAAGGGATGTTGGACTTGAGAGTTCTGGTTTCAAAGCTCTTTTCCCAGAAAATTCTCACATGGAAATTGCATCTCCCAGCAGCTCCCTGGGCTTCTCCTATCAATGATGGTGAGCACACAGGAGAAAAGCCCAAGTGAGGGAGAAATAGGAAACAAAGAAGGCTTTTGTGGGTCAATCCCAGCAGTGAGACATCTAAAACCCTACAAGAAGGTAAGGCCTGACAGAGCCAGTGTTGGCTGAGAATAGGTTCAGGTATAAATACTGATAAAAGCCTCCAATGAGGAATAAATCTGGAGTGGGGGGATAAAGTTGATTAAAGAAAAAGGAGGTTGCAGAGAAAATGGAGAACACAAAAAACATTAAAATAGGAAACAATTTCAGAACTGGTGTGTTCCCAGAAGGTGCAAAGGATGGATGAGTTGTTAATATTCATAGCAAGCCTCCACTTTCCCTCAGCTGAAAGCAGATGCAACAATTACTGCAGAGCCCAAGCCCCAACTCCTGCAGACCCCCAGATATGATATTAAGAACAGGCTATTTAAAGCCAGCTCTCAAATAAATGACAGTTTCTGACCTTACTCTGGGAGGACATAAGGTGTGAGTGTTTCAAGACCTGTCACAAACAACTTAAAGGCAAAAGGAAGGAAGTGAACAAAATTACAGCCTTCCTGACAAAGCACACGTTAAATACCAAAGGAGCTCTCTCTGCAAATGTATTCTCAGCCATCAAGAGCAGCAGTGTATCACAAAGGGAAAAAGGTGGCAATTAAAATCCTGGAGGAGCTGAAACGCATGAGGGAACGTCTGAAATGTGGAGAGGGCTTCAGCATAAAACTGTCCTGGGTTAGGGAAGGCAGAGCTGCCAAAGCCCAGGGAGGAGAGCTCCAAAATGCAAAGCAAGGAAGGGAAGAGTCAGGGGAGAATCACTCGTGGGGAGCTCGTGGGGAAATGGAGAGCAGAGAGAATGAGGAGATGGAAGGGAGAAGGATGGCCCAGGCCACAGACAAAGGCCTCAGATGAGCACAGCTCCACTCCACATCCCCACAGTGACCAAGAACCTGAGGAAACCTTGATGATTCAAGGCAGGAAGAATTAAACATCCCTTTTTACCAAATGTGGGATGAATTTGCACATGGGGCAGGTTAAATATTCCTGTGGGAATAATGAGGAAACGCAGGAGCCCAGGAGGACCTCATGAGGGTTTCAATGAGTGCACCCCATTCTGAGGACAAGAAGCATAAAGAGAATTCCTGCCTACCCAGAGCAAGGGAGGATGATTAAGAAGAGTCGCTGGGGTTTTTTTTGGTCATCCTCTCATATTTTATAGAAGTGGAAGGAAATGAAGCAGTAATTAGTGTCAGCAGCTGCATAGTTTTGAAAAGCACTGGCAAGTGAGGGGGAGATTTTCATCTCCTGAAAATGAGTAAGAACACAAACTTTGGTTTAGCTGTGATGGCCAGAAGTAAAAACATTCCTAATTAATAGATTCACAGAATGGTTTGGACTGCAAAGGACCTTAAAATCCATTCCACCATGTTCCACTGTCCCAGGCTGCTCCCAGCCCCAGTGTCCAGCTGCCCCTCACAGTAAGGAATTTTCTCTTCATTCCTAATCTAAATCTCCCCTCTGGCAGTTTAATCTCTCTGTCCTGTCTGGAAAGCCTCTCTCCATCTTTCTTCAGAGCTCCCTTGAAGTAGCAGAGATGCCCACAGACAGCCCATGATGGTGCTTTTTTCCTTTCTTCCTTAAAGGCAACTGTATTCCAAACATGTTGTTTTCACTCCATCTCTGCATATGAAGTTAAATAAAATCAGAAATGTTAAGGGCCTGGATTTCTGAGAAAATTAGAGTGGAATGATTGAAAACTCCAACTCTCATAAATCTGCAAAGGTTGAAAATTCAGCAGGATGGTGGGGTATTAACCTCACAAAAACACGAGGACTCTCCAAAGCTAATTATACATCAGTCTGCTCTAAAATAACAAAACCAATAAAGAATGGTTTGGGATGGAGATTTCTTGATGGGCAGAATTGCTTCATTTAAATGAACTTATTACCCAGATTCCCTTTCTGCTGCTGTATTTATGGATCCATTGACAAACCAGTGTCTGAAAGCTTAACAAACTCTTCCTGTGAACCTCATCAGGAAAGAGGAGAGGCCAAGGTCACGTGCATTAAGATTACAGAAGCTGATGAAGAAAGGGGATGTTTCAGAGTCCCTCACACACTGGGTTTTATGAAATAACTCAGCTGAAGAAGGGTGTGTAAAATTTTGTTTAGAGATATGGATTAATGCAGAAACAAAACATCACAAAGAGTTGGATTTCACAGGGATATGCTGAAGAAAAATCTCAGTCCTAAATTTTGCCATTGCCTCTTTCCCTATGAGAAACATTCTCTTATTTTCCCTGTTAAAAAAAGAACACCAGGTTTAAAAAAAGAAGGAGGAAAAGAGGAATTTTTTTTTTTCTGTAGAATTTGTAATATATTAAAGTTTGGGCTAAGGAGGGTAATTAGGCTGGTGCCAGAGGAGGATGTGAAAGCTCATCAGGATATTTGCAGTAACCCTAGTGGGGTAAACATTTCTCTTTTCTAATATCTTCAAATTAGAAATTTTATAGGAGAAAAAGAAATTTTAACAAATCTCGTTTGTCTCTTATTAGCAATTAGCCAGCGTGGACTATGGATAAAAAGTGTTAATTTCTAAAGTACACATAATTTTCATAAAAGCACAGATAGGAAACCCAACAGCAGAGTGCTTGGCTCAGGCACAGGAAGGAATTCAGATGGAGCAAGGGAGGAAGGGCTCATTCCTCCCATGTTTTACCCAAAAAACTGGTTCATGGAGCTGCTGTTCCCTCACTGTGGGACATGGAATCCCAGAATCCCAGGATTGTTTGGGTTGGAAGGGACTTCAAAGCTCATTTGTTCCCATGAGCAGGGCCATGCCACGTGCTACATCCCAGGCCATCAGCTTCAAGAAAGTAAAGATGGCCAGAAAAGATGCAATGGTGAGAAATCCCCCCAAAAAGGGTGATGTTCCACGGGGATGTGGAAGACAAAATCCCCTTAGACATTATATCCAAGTTCTAGCCAGATCCTTTGAATATTCCTGAACAACTCCCAAGCTTCATAAGGATTTTTCCTTTCTATGTACATATAAATGATTGCACTGATAGCAGATGGGCCCTTCCATACGATTTCCTTTTTAAAACTTCCAGCTCCATGCAATTCCTGCATATACCTTGTGCTTGGAAAGGAACTCCTGTGCTTTCAGCTTCAGAGCACAAAACTGGGGTTACTTCTGCTCATTTGGTTTTAAAACTTTTAATTACACAAGCAGGTAACAGCTCTTAAATACATCATCACCATCATTTTGCCCTGAGAAAACCTCGGTGCAGTGGCTCTGCCTGGCAAGGTGAGCTTAAAAGTGAGCCACATTTTGGAAAAACATGCAGCACCTACTGCCTTGGGTTTGTTTTCCCGAGTAGTTTCCTGCAGCTGACACAGCTGGACCACAGATTTTCCAGGTAAAACAGCTTCCCAGTCTCATCCTGTGATGTGCATCCCAAGGAGTGAATGCTTCTGACTATAAAGGGAATCAGGGGAGGTAGGCAAAGGAAATGATCAAAACACTTATCACACCAAGAAAAGAACTTATTAGGCCCGATAAGGAGTTGGAATTGGTGACAATTATAAGATACCATCCATTTTTAGCTAATAATTCAGAAAATGGATGAATTATTTGAGGAATAATATGTGATCATTTATTTAAAGACTTGTACTAATGTATACGCTGGAGGAAGTGGAGCTGAGGTTGTGGGAACACTTTAACACTTCCATTCCTGGTGGTTCTTCCTTTCCACTCAAATATAGAGATTTAATAGCACTGGATTTGGTTTGAGGGTTACAGGGCCCCTGCAGAAAACATCAAGCCATTTTCCAAGGCTGGTTTATACACAACCTACTTTTCCTCCACTTTCCTATTCACGTGTAAGAAATCCACCAACATTTTCCCTTTGAGAACAGTTTCATTTATTCAAAATTCCCCACACCAAACAACCCCATGCCCACTCCACAGGCCTTAGCAGATCCCACAATTAGATGGAAACAACAATTAAATCTAAAGCCACGTCTCTTAATTTTACTTGGGAAGGTTTTGGGTTCTGCCAGAGGTCGGAGGCGATTTCTGAAGGGAAAATCCCACATTAGGAGAGATTGCATTTCCTAAGATCTCAGCCCAAATCTCCATCTGTATCCAGGTAACAATCTGGAATGCTGATATTTAAGAAGAAAAATATCTGGACAGCTGCCCCAGCTCCCTGGGAAGCAATGTTTAGTTAAAGTCTTGGATATCACTGAAAGAAGATGTGGAGATGTCACACTGAGGCTGAAGCATTTTTTCAAGTGCTGAATTATTCACCCGTGAATCTCAGATGTGAAATCCAAATGCTCCGGTACTGCCCCGGCTTTAGACAATGGCTAATTCCTTTCTGTGCCACTGCAGGGTCTCTTCATCAGCTTTCTTTCATCTATAATCACAGCCAGGTCATGGATTATTAGTCATACTCAGTGCAGAATTCAAACCCTGCCACACCAATCAGCCGGGCTGGGGCTCCCCCGGCGTTAACAGAGCAGCTCCTGGCACGGCCTCCCAGGGCACAGGGAGCCACAGACACAGCAGCACTGCCCAAACCAACAGGGATGGAGCCCTGAGCTGGGACAGGACACAGAATGTGGGAACCCAGAACATCCCTCTGCTGCCCAGGATGGCCAGGACCCTGCCAGGGGGCTCAGAGACCCTGGCACAGAGCCCAGAACACCTGGGGTTTGATTATGACCCATGGAGCAAATTACCAACCTTAGATGAAGATCAGCAAGCCACAACAGTTTAGATAGAATAATAGTGAAGTTATCACAGGGTGGAAAAGTAGATTTTGGGGTTTTTGGTATGGGGGTTCAGGAGGTAAGATGGAGGGATCTGGGTGTGCCCAGCCTTTCTCCTTCTTCTTCTTGGCCTCCATCTTCTGCTGTGATGGTGGCACACACAGATTGGTTTAGAGTAGAAGCTCACTGTCTAACATAGGTGATGGGTATTGGAAAGTAATTGTAAACATTGTACATGTAGTTTTTAGTATAAAGACATAACACTGCCCTGGGGGCAGGCAGAGTGCCTGGAACTGTCCTGCTGGATGGACCTTGGCAGGACAGGAGAAAATTTTTTATAAATAAGATACAACAAACAACCTTGAGACTGAGAAATGAAGAGCTCTGACTCCTTCTTCAAGTGCCGGGCTGGGAAAAGAGACTTTGGAACTTTTCTTGAGGTCCCTGTGAGCAGCAGAGACCCCGACAAAAGAACAACATGGGGCTGCAGGGATCTGCCCCAACATCCCACCTGCAGCACCAGGCACAGAGGAGCACAAATCAAGGCATGGCTTGGGTTGGAAAGGATCATAAATAAAGATTAGCCCATTCCAGCCCCTGTCACGGCAGGGATACCTTCCACTGTCCCAGGCTGCTCCAAACCACATCCAGCCTGGCCTTGGGCACTGCCAGGGATCCAGAGGCAGCCCCAGCTGCTCTGGGAATTCCATCCCAGCCCCTTCCCACCCTCCCAGGGAACAATTCCCAATTCCCAATATCCCATCCATCCCTGCCCACATTCCCTGTGTCCTGTACCTCCATGCCTTGTCCCCAGTCCCTCTCCAGCTCTCCTGGAGCCCCTCTAGACCCCTCAGGGCTCTGAGCTCTCCCTGGATCCTTCTTCAGGTGAACACCCCCAGCTCTCCCAAGCTGGCTCCAGAGCAGAGAGAGTCAATATGTTTCCCCTCCATGTAAATGTAGTGGGAAGAAAAAATCATAAAGACAGGAATTTATCAGCCTTTGCTGGAGGTGTTACTTTGCATATCAAGCCATGAGGATGCAATTGTTTCATCAGGACTTCGCTGGTGTTTGTAACATTTAATGAGTCTTGGAGAACAGAGGAAGAAAATACTACAGGCATTGCTCCAGCCAAGATAAATAGGTAAACATCCCCTGCCTGACATCAGCTAATGCATCACAGCTCTGCTCACTTAGGGCAGCCATGAAATCAATTCTTCAGTAAAAATAAAAAACTCGTATCCCAATCTGCGCTCACGAGTTGAGGGACGATGTGAGGGAGGGAAATTTCAGCTGGCTGGAGGCTCCAGGCCTCTCTTTGTCCCCTCCTCATGCCAAGCCCTGCTGAGGGCTTTGCTTTCCACAAAATAAGGGTTTTGTGATTTTTTACTCAAAATAAACAATCAGGCTTTTTAAAAACTTTTTCAGGAGTCAGCAGCAATGTGTTCCCAACCTCTCAAGGACACTTCACTGTCACTTCCAAAGTACCCCAGATAAATTGAGAGCAATGATGGAGCTGCTAAGAAAAAGTCAAACAAACAAAAAACCCAACTTCTCTTTAGCAAAGCTAAAACACATTTTAAATCACTTCAAATCCTATCTTATTTTTGTCTATACTTCTCAGCCTCCCACTGTAAAGAGTAAGATCTCAACAAAGTCAAAACCCAGCTGAAAACAGATTAACAAATTCCAGCTGAAGGATGAATTCCTGGTTTGGTACCAATTCCCCTGGAAAACCAAGACCAGATAAAGCACAGGATGCGCCCTGAGGTTCCCCCCTTGGGTGGGCTTTGCTCATGTCACCCACCTGTGTCACCCTGACCCTCAAACCCTGCCAGGATTTAAGGGCTGACCACTCTTGTGCCATTTGTTTGCCCAAGGGGCAGCACACCTCAGTTTCCAAGGGGATGATGGATGTGATGGACCCAGAGCTCCCCACCCAACATCTCCCAGCAGCACATTGGCTGATATTCCTCCCACACCCTGCAAAGAGCAGGGAGAGGGGAAATGCAAAGGGAAATGGGGCCCATGGGCTCTGGCTTGGCAGCAGAAGCACCACCAGGGAGGAAGAGTGTCATGGATGTGCCTGCATGGTGCCATCTGTACCCTGTGGTGCTCCAGCAGCTGCAGCCACTGCTGCTGGCCCGAGGTGGCCAAAATCCAGCAAATTCCACCCTCAAAGTCAGTGCCAGTGGATGACCAGGGTGCACAGTTACCATCTGAAAGAGGAGAACCTCTTCTAAAACCTCACCTCTAAACCTCCTAAACCCAGCCCTGCTGCTGGGATTAAAGGAGGTGGGAAGGTGTGACCTTGGCATCACAAAGAGACACAGCCACCTCCAAGGGATTCACCAAAATCCCCACAACTCCTCCTTCCCTTTCAGCCTCCAGTCTGGTTCTCCACCCTAAAAGGAGAAGGGGTGCAAGGCAGGAGCCTGGGGATCCTGCACGTCACAGAGGCACCTCAGATCCTGCTCAGACTTCACAAAACCATTCAGGGCTTTTTTGGGCAGCAGCTTCCATCTATTTTGGGCTCCAACTGATTGGCAATTTTGAAGAACGCGCTGCAAATTGCTCTGCTAATCACAGCAACTCCAGCCATGGAACTGTATTAAAATAACATCAGTGCTGAGACACAAAGCTGAGATCAGCCAGGGAATGCTGAGCTGAGGCTGCCTGCTCTGGAGCCATCATCCTGCCTGCCTGGAATGCTGCAGCTCCCCAGTTTTTCCCTGCTGATTCTAGATTCCAGCTGGCTGCTCGCATCAATTCAATGATAACAACACTCAGGGTTTCAGTATTTACAGAAAAGCAAGTGGTTCTGTGGTGGCCATGGCCTTTCCCAGGCTGCAGGTGCCTTCTCAATGCCACCCAGGCTGGCACACAGGGATCAGGCTGCAGCTCTGCAGCTCTGACATGTTGAGTGTCAACCACACCTGGCAAAGGCCATTCATCCAGCTGAAAAATAGGGATCTCTCCAAGGAAATATCGACAGACACAAAAGAAGATTTAAAATTCCTCTTATACCAAATTGTCTCTAAATCCTTTTAGTGGAGGCAGGAAGAGACAGGGCTTTGTGACCTGTGGGGAAAGGGTCTGCCCTGAGCACGTGGGTGCCTCTGTCTGACCTCAAACCCTGCTCAGCTCTGCTTCCCCCAGCTCTAAACCAGCAGAGCCCTTAGGGAGCATCATCTGTGGCCTAACAGCCTGCAAGGAGGGTCTGTGCCTCCATCCCTGAGATGAAGATGGATGAATCCCTCCCTTCTGCACCACAGGTGAGATCCCAGCACCTCTGTTGACGATTGCAATGCAAGAGGTTTTCTGTTACCATCTGTATGGCAGATTATCAAGTGGGCAGTTTGTCTTATCGCTCTCTTTGAGTGACCACATTCACTCCTCCCTCAGGAGGGGACATCTGCTGATAACAGCTATTGAATGTCACTGCATGGCTGATAAGAACTACAGCATCCCACTGGGAGATGGGAGCCCAGGGGGAGGAGCCAAGCATTCCTACCCAGATATAATCCAGAGGTTTTGAGACACCAGCACGGCTTCTCCACTGGATTCCCCAGAGGAGCAGCAGCTGCCTCTCCTTCCACTGGATCTTCAGAGGAAGAATCCATCCTTCTTTACAGGATCCCTGCTCCAGCAGAACCACCCCTGACACTGCCGGAGGGCTGAGCCACAATTCCAATGGGACTGCCACCAACACCCTGACCCACAGGGTGTCAGGTTGGGTTCTGACTCTGCCAGTGTTGTTCTAGTACTGCATTGTTTATTTTATCTTTTTTTTTTCCTTTCCCTATTAAAGAACTGTTATTCCCTGCTCCCATATTTTTGCCTGAGAGCCCCTTAATTTAAAATTTATAGCAATTTGGAGGGGTGGGGAGGGTTTACATTCTCCATTTCAGGGGAGGCTCCTGCTTTCCTTAGCAGACTCCTGGCTTTCCAAACCAAGACAACCTCCCACCAGGGTCTGGAGAACTTGGGGCATCAACTCCCACCCCAAGACACAGAAGCTCCCACCATGGAGACACAATGAGACTGTGACATTGCGTTGTCTTATTTTCCAACTCATCACTTCAGATTTCTAATGAGATAAAATGAAAACTTCCAGTTGGATAAACCAAAAATCATCATTCAAACTGCAAGCAGGGCCACACACCCAAGGCTGGTCCTGAGCACTGCCATGGGTCAGCCCAGGTTGTTTGCATTCAGTGTGTGCTGCAGAGGTGGATCCTGTGGGAAGGGGCTGTGCTGCATCCATGTGGGACAGAACCAGCAAGTGTGGAGCAAACAGCTCTTCAGGAGATGTGGATTAAAAACCTTCTGGCAGAAAAACAAATCTCCCATGTGCAGAAGGGTGTTCCCACCACTGACTGTCCCAAAAAAAACAAAAAGGGAAGGGGAACAATGCTCTCTCTGCTGGCTGGCAAACACAAAGGTGGAAATGGAAGGATAAATCACCCAGCTCCCCTTCCACCATTTCCCTTACACTGGTGAAATATCCTCCACAATGGATGGAATCAAAGTCCATCCCCAAGTTCAAGAACACATTTAATGCAGATCTATTCATTCCAAGGAGTGTCTGCACAATGGACAGCCTTCCCCTTCAAAAATTATTCCCAACGGCACGCTTGCTTTTCATTCTTCTGCATCTTAACATTTAAAAAATACAGCACATTTGTAATGAAGACACATGTTGCATAAACCACAGCCTGCTCTAAAAAGTAGATTTCACAAAGACTTGCCACGGTACAGGGACAAGGACCACTTGTTGATAAATTACTTTCACTCCCAGAGTGGAAAAGTCATATTTGTACACAGCATAAGTGGTGCTATTGTTGAGCAATTTGATGGAAGTCCAGCAAAACACGTTGTGCAGGTTTTTATTTAACCTCATTTAAATCAAATTAACCAACAGGGATGGTGTCTAGAGACGAAGCAGAATCCTGTACATAAATGAACCAAATGTATCACTGAGTGCCACATCCAGCCTTCCCTTACACACCTCCAGGGATGGGGACTCCAGCACCTCCCTGGGCAGCCCCTGCCAATTTCTAATCACCCTGACTGTGAATAATTTTTTCTTCATGTCCATCCTGAACGAGATGAGCTTGCAGCTTGGAGCCAGGTAAGCTTTACAGTCCCTCCCAACCCAAACCACTCTGTGATTCCATGATTTGCTGATGGAAAGATTGGTACCCCTGCAAGAGTGACACGTGCATAAAAAAGGAAATAACAACGAAATCCCTCTGAGCATAAAGCCAGTGTGGGAACAGAGCTGAAAGTGAAGACATTCAAACCGCACAAGAGGCTTTTAAAAATCAAAGTGAGGGTAAAAGGTGCAGGGGGTAACTGCTGCCCAGGGAGAAGAGCCTGGGGTTTGCTCCTCCTGAGCCCCAGGGATCTGTGCCATGCCCACCCCAAAATGAGGGGATTCATTTGGAAGATTCAGACTCCTGGAAATTAGTGCAGAGCTCCAGATCACAGAGATAACAGGCTGCCTAAAACTGACCTGGGGTTTCATTAGAGCTGATAACGGTGGGAAAAAACCCTTCCCCAATGTGCATTACCAATTCAGTCTGTAGAAACTCTTTCAAAGGTATCCTGGTTAAAGCAAACCATGGGCTGGCGTTTGATTTGCACAAAATCAGGGATTCTGCCTCTGTGAGCAGCAGGTGGTGGGCATGGAGGCTGCAGGGAAAGTGGGGCTGTGCCTTTGCCAGGAGGGACAGAAGGAACAGAAATCTTTGTCCTGGTCCTGGACCTCTGGTGAACTCAAAATCCCA
This sequence comes from Ammospiza nelsoni, assembly GCF_027579445.1. Lineage (NCBI taxonomy): Eukaryota > Metazoa > Chordata > Aves > Passeriformes > Passerellidae > Ammospiza > Ammospiza nelsoni. The sequence continues at coordinate 17,590,994 of NC_080647.1, read as the reverse complement.
AAGCAGAATTGATCAAATCTCATCATTGCTGAAAAAACCACAGCTGGAACATGGGAGTCTGTGAACTCCAGCATGGAGGGTGACCATGGTGGGATGCAGAGTGCTGGGCAGGAGGCAGAGATGTGCTCACTGTCACTGCAGCCTTTCTGCTGATGCAATGGGGAAATCTTCCTGACTGAAGACTAGGAAAATGGTCTGGAGACAGGGACACAGACTCACAGAATAATAAAATGCTTTGGGTTGGAAGAGACCTTAAAGATCATCAAGTTCAACACCCTGCCATGGCAGGGACACCTCCCACTGTACCAGGGCGCTCCAAACCACATCCAGCCTGGCCTTGGGCACTGCCAGGGATCCAGGGGCAGCCCCAGCTGCTCTGGGCACCTGTGCCAGGGCCTGCCCACTCTCATAGAGAGGAATTCCTTCCCAATATCCCACCCATCCCTGTCCCCTGGCAGTGGGAGTCATTCCCTGTGTCCTGTCACTGCAGGCCCATGTGTCACATCCCTCTTCAGTTCCCCCAGAGCCATTTAAGCACTGGAAGGGGTTGTAAGGTCTCCCTGAGCCCTTCTCACAGGACAGGAGTTACATGATAGGAGTTACATCATTCCCATCACCTTTCTGGCCTCCTCTGGACTCGCTCCAGCAGCTCCATGGCCTTCCTGTGCTGGGGACTCCAGGGCTGGAGGCAGCTCTGCAGGTGGGGTCTCTGTGAAATACCCATCCTTTATCTTAGCAAGACAGCAACAACCCACTGAATAACCTCCAGAGCAATGCATAAATTAAGTCCTAAACCAGTCCTCTAGCTGTGCCCGTGGCTCTTGTTTAAGGAAAAGGCATTAGCACAGCATCTTAAAGTCACTTAGAGGATTCCTGGATATTACCCTGGCGAGGTGACGCCGCTAATGATGCTGCAGGCAGAGTCTGTTTTCCCAGCCTGGATGTTAAAAAAAGGGGATTGGCATGTCCAAGTATATTTAAAGCACAGGGGACAGGCTGCTCTCCCAGCAGGACAGGCCCTGCAGCAATCCAAAGCCAGGGCTTTTGGCTCGCCACGCTGGAGAGGTTAATGGGGAAGGCCCGTGTGCTAAACCCACATGATATCTCTGCTAAAAACCTCTGAGCAGGAGCTGATAAATGGGCTGTGCTGAGCTCAGGGCTGCACAGCTCACGCTGCACCCCAAGAAATGTGAGAGGTTTCCAAAGGAGCCAATTTAGGCTGGGCACGGCGAGGTTGAGGCTGTCAGAACAGAGCTGTCAGCTCAGCCAGGCCTGGCGCCCATTCCAGGGGCTGGGCTCTGCTCTGGGAGGGTCATTTCTGAGTTTTTTGTCTGTATTTAAAAACATTTTGGGGTTGGAGTGAGTCCAGAGAAGGGAATGGAGCACACGGAGGGGCTGAGGGAGCTGGGAAGGGGCTGAGGCTGAGGGGGCTGGAAAGGGGCTGAGGGTGGAGAAAAGGAGGCTCAGGGGGGCCCTTGTGGCTCTGCACAGCTCCTGACAGGAGGCGACAGCTGGGAAGATTTGGGACCTTATCCCAGGGAACAGGGACAGGAGGAGAGGAGATTGTTCCAGAAGAGGCTCAGGTTGGCTATGTAGGGAAATTCCATTCTGGAACGAGCACAGGAGCCCCCATTCCTGGAGGGATGTAAAAGCCATGAGGATCTGTTACCTGGGGACAGGGTGAGTGCTTGGGGGAGTGGTTGGACCTGACAGTCTCAGAGGGATTCTCCAGCCTGAATGAGACTGTGATTCCATGACTGTGTAGGAAAACCAGAGCTCTTCCAATGGCAAGCAGTAACCTGAGAGCTACAGACTGCCTCACCCTGGTTTAAAACAATTTATGGGATGGATTGAGGGCTTCTGCTTTGGTCTCATCCTCACCTGAAAAACACAAAGGTCTTGCCAGAGGAGTGACTTATCCCAGCAAGAATTAAGTGCTGCAGAAAGGAAGCAATTAAACCCCTCACAGTGATTCAGTCCATAAAACATTTTCACTGCTATTTGTCTGGGAGTAACTTGCCAGAAATGACAGACCCCACTTATGTGTAATGGCTTTTGGAAGAGGTGGGAATCCCCTGGGATGAGACACCCAGGCATCCTGCAGTGCTCTGATTCTGCACCCAGCCCCAGCCAGGGCCCACTCCTTGCTGATCTTTCCAATCTTAATTATTCTGTGAAAAAAATCCAAAAACCCAGATCCAAGGGAGGAAGGGAGCAATTGAAAAGCACAGCTCAAGGTGGAAACTTCCAAGGTTCACATCAACATCTTTAAAATCTGAGAATATTAAACATTTCCTGCCCTTTTTTTCTTTAATAGACAGGGCTGTATCAAGGAGATAGCCCATTACAAAGTACCTGAAGTGGCTCAGAGAAGAGGGGCCAGGCTGGGGGTGCAGAGGATGCTCCCCAGCCCTGGGCTCACTCTACATCCCTGAGCTGCCACTCAAACACCTGGACAACAACAACCAGGGCAGGGAGTGATGCCTTGGGAAGGCTGACCTAGAACAGAGGCTGGACAGAGCCTAAAGAATAAAGCAGGGATTTATTAAAAGGCCTCAAGGGATCCACCTTGGGCAGCACAAGAGCCCAGCCAGGGCTGCAGCCAAGATGAACCAAAATGGTCACAAAATGCATGAGTGGGCACGAGGTCTCTCACTTTGATCAGTTCTGCTCCATTTGCATATTGGAGTTAATTACCCAATTACAGCTTTAGCCCATCCTTCTTGCTTTTCTCTCTTCATTCCACATTGTTTGTGCTCCTGGGCCTGAGATTTGGATCATTTGTCCTTGGTGCCCAGCTGAAGCAGGAATTGTTTTGTCTCCCTGCTCTGTGCACAGAGCTCACCATCCCCTGATATGAAGTCCAAACCCACACACTAAAGCAGCACAGAATGTGAAAAACAGAAAAGCTAAACCTGAGGCCTCAGGAGGAGCTGGGCAAGCCCATCTCCCAGTGGTGATTCTGGCCCCCAGGCACCTTCCAGCCCCACACTGCTGCTCCAGGGGCAGCCAGGCTCCCTCAGGAACCCTCCCCATTCCATCAGCCCACGGACAGGCAGGAAATTTCCATGTGCAAGCCCTGTAAGGTTTATCCAGCCCAGCTCCATGCCTCAGTCTGCCAGATGACAAACGTCCTTGGCTCCCATTTACTTCAAGATGTGCTGAGAGCCTTTCAGAAATTAAACCTCTTTATTCCGAGGTAAATGACGCATGTTTTGCTGCACAATCTCCTTCCCTATTATCCCCCATGCCCAGCACTGAATGCAGGTGTCACAGATGGTGCAACTCCATCCCACTAAAGGGTTTTTGCCCTCCTTTCTTGGAGCCAGGAATATTTTCTCTCAATAGCAATCAGATCTCTGGGTTGGATTGGCTCAGTCGTGTCAGGTCACTGCTGCAGCTCCCCTGTCTACCAGCACAGATTTCTTTTACTGTTGCTTCTCCTGGAAAGGATCTGCCAATATTTCATTAGCAGATCCCTGGTGTCTGTTCTTTGCATGGATGGGGAGGAAAATGACAGAGCTTCCCTCTCTCTTTGGGCCTGGCTTTGGGAGGGAGGTTAAACTCCACAGAATTTATAGGATTGAAAAGGATGGGATCAGTTTGGAACTCAAAGCACTTCCGTGGTTTTTTCACCCAGGTTAACACCCCAGCAGCACTGCAGAGGGGAAAGATTTTAAATTATCTAAATTTAGTGCTTCCAGCTTGCCCTGTGGGATCAGCTCTGACTCTTTGGTGTCTTTCTCCTGGAGCTCAGACCCGACAGTCTCACCTGAACCAAAGCCTGTGCCTGGCCCACCAAACTGTAAAGAACCAAAGCCTGTGCCTGGCCCACCAAACTGTAAAGAAATGCTTGAAAACATGAAACAAGTGTGACTTAGAAGCTCCAAACCCCAGCACACACATAAAAGAAATCAGGATTTACGTTTTAAATCGCATGGTTTCAGCCAGTCTCACAATTTCTGAGCATGTGAGGATTCACCATGTTCCTTATCTTTCACCATTTATCCAGTCTGCCCACATTTTTCCCTGACTCCACCCTTACACAGTCACAGTTGCTACAATTCCTGCTCTGATTTACCTGCATGATGTCACCATTGCATTAAATGGTGTTGGTTTGCTTGGAACTGCATTGTTTCCCTCTTTTTACAGAGGTTCAAAAAAATAAAAAAAACATCCAGTTCTGAATGGCAAATTAAATTTGACTTAAAATAGCATGCAAAGAGCAGTTGTGTTTGGGACCAATTCCCCATCACAGGTCCCTTTAACAGGCACAAACCCCTTCTCATGTAACAAAGCAAAGAAATCCAAAGATATACAAGAGATTTTTCTTGAAAATCTTACAACACATAGATGCAAATCCATAAAAATATTCCCCAGCAAGTCAGAATTTACTTTTTAAAACCACAGCTCTAAAATGGCTTAATGGATGAAAACCATTTTTGGTTTTCTGTTATTTTTTGGGGGTGTTTTTTTGGTTTGTTTTTTTGGGCTGTATTTTTTTTTTAAATTGCATCTGGGCTGACAGCTTGAACACTGAGCTGCAGCCTGTGAGACAGAAATACCAACTCACACAAGTACCAGCAGTGCTGCTCCCAGTCGCTGTAATGATCTTAATCAAAGAGTATTGTGATAAAAAAAGGGATTCTGGTCTGCCTGCCTTTGGCAGATCCTAAATATCAGTGTCCACATTCCACATGATGCAGTTGGAAAAGAGAAATTCCCTCCATGGTGAATCACAGAATGGTTTGGACTGGAAGGGACCTTAAAGATCATTTTATTCCAGCCCTGCCATGGAAGGGACACCTTCCACTGTCCCAGGCTGCCACAACCCTGTCCAAGGTGGCCTTGGGCACTGCCAGGGATCCAGGGGCAGCCACAGCTGCTCTGCCCTCTCCACCCGCACAGGGAAGGATTTCTCCCCAATATCCCATCCCTCCCTGCCCTGTGGCACTGGGAGCCATTCCCTGTGTCCTGTCCCTCCATCCCTGGTCCCCAGTCCCTCTGCAGCTCTCCTGGAGCCCCTTCAGGCCATGGAAAAGGTGGTAAGGCTTCCCTGGAGCCGTCTCCTCTCCAGGCTGGCTCCAGAGCCCAGGGTCTGTGTGTGGCAGGCTCAGTGCTCCCACAGCTCCACCCAGTCCCTCTGTGCCCCAAAGCCAGCAGGAACCCAAGGGAAGAATTCTGCTCTTGTCCTTGCCCTCCTGCCATCTCTGCCCCAGAACTGCTGTGGGGAGAAAGGGCTGGGCAAAGGAGATGTCCATTAAATATCCATTAATCCCTGCTGACCTCGTGTTTTCCCCAGCCAGCTGCTGCCTGACCCAGGGGTTCCCCTGCCAGGTTACACCAAGCACCAGCAGCCCCACCAGGACCCAGGAGCATCCCAGCAGGAATTACCCCACCTAAACAGCACTTCAGGAACCAAAGCAACAACATTTTGATGCTGCTGGTGGTACCTCATGATATTGGTAATTATTCAATGTCAGCTCTTAATCCAGGTGTAAAAGAGCAGCCACCTGGGACCATCTCAGCTCAGCAGACCCTACCCTGCTGCCACCCTGGTACCCTGGGCAGGATCCAGCCCTGCAGGGCTCAGAGCCCCACAGGAGCCATTTCAGCCCTGCTGGGAAAATGTCACACCGTCATTTGTGCAGAGCACAACATGGGGTTGCAACACAGGCAGGGAAACAGGAGGAGGAGGAGGAAAGTAACTGTGGTGTTTGTGAGGTCCCCAGGATGAGGTGGGAGATGAGAATTTGACTCCATATTCTCAGAAGGATGATTATTATATTATATTATATTATATTATATTATATTATATTATATTATATTATATTATATTATATTATATTATATTATATTATATATTATCATATGATATTAAATTATTATTACATTATAATACTATATACATGATGTATTATATATTACTATATATTAATATATATTATATATTACATATATATTATGTGCTATATAGCATGATATGATATGATATGACATTATATGTATGATATGATATTATATGATATGATGCTATACTAAAACTATACTAGTGAAAGAGAAGGATACATCAGAAGGTTTAACAAGAATGAATAATAAAAACCCCTGACTGACTCCTCAGAGTCCAACACAGTTGATGGTGATTGGTCATTAATTAAAAACAATTCACATGTTTGGATAAACAATCTCCAGAGCAGCAAAACATGGAGAAGCTGAGGCTTCTCACCTTCCCAGGAGAAGAAATCCTGGTGAAGGGATTTTTCAGAAAATATCATAGTAACAAGCAACACCAACAGGAACACCTGGACAGGCAAGGGAGAGGCTCTGTGTAAATCCTGTGTGAGCTCCAAGGGAAGCACAAACAAGGTGAGGGAACAAACATGGAGCTCCTGCCTCCCCCTGACTGCCAGGTGCAGAAATAGCTGGGGCAAGTTCAGATAATGAAAGCACAAAGTGCAGAAGTGTTCCTGCCACACAGCCCCCCGTGACTGCATGCAGGAGGGCTGGAGGAGGCTTTCCCTGTGCCAGGTAGGCTGTGCAGGAAGAGCTGCAATGCTGTGTCTCCCGTGGGTGACAGTGCTGTCACAGAAAATGTTTAAAAACCTCACAAGCCCCTGGGAATCTGTGCCACTGGGAAAAAGCAGGAGGAACAGGGCAGCCCAAGAGCTGGCAGTCTGGAATCTGGGCTTGAACCAGCGGAGAAACCAGGGGAGAACCACGGGATCATCAAGGCTCAAAATGACCTCCAAGATCACCAAGACCAGCCCTTACCTGGACACCACCATGACAAATAAGGAATACCACAAAGTGCCACAAACACTCAGTTTTTGGACACTTTCAGATATGGGGACTCCACGACTGCCCTGGGCAGCCTGTTCCAATGATTAACCACTCTGCAGTGAAGAAATTTTCCCAATATCCACCCTGAGCTCCCCTGGCCCAGCCTGAGGCCGTTCCCTCTCCTCCCGTCCCTGTTCCTGGGAGCAGAGCCCGAACCCCCCAGCTGTCCCCTCCTGTCAGGGGCTGTGCAGAGCCACAAGGGCCCCCCTGATCCCCCTTTTCTCCAGGCTGAGCCTCTTCCCAGCTCCGTTGCCTTCTCTCCATCCCCTCCATGTGCTCCATGTCCTGGGAGAGGAGGCGTGGCAGAGGCACAGTGTCCTGAAAAGCCTGGAAAACCAGTGCTAATAATAACAACCTCCAAAAGCCTGGCCGTGTTTATCCCGGGAAAAACAAAGAGTGAGCATCTGTCACCAGTCCCTGCTTGCCAAGATGCAGCTTCCAGAGAACTCTGTGCAGTCCAGATTGGCAACTCTGGGCCAGAGCAGCATGGGTACGTGAGCCACACGTGTGTCACCAGCCTGGACATGGTGGCCCTGTCCCCAACGCCTCCCCTGTCCCCAACACCTCCTCTGCCAAAGGTGGAGCTTCCCCTCAGGGTCTCCAAACCCCTCAGGTGATCAGTCCATGGATGCTGTGGCTGGAGTCACAACTTGGGCCTGTTTTTCTACAATGATTTTTCACCAGGAAGAGCCTGTGTGAACTCCACTAAGTTGAGCATTCTCCACTCCTGCTGGAGAATCCGTGGTGAAAAGCAGGAGAAATCACAGAAATTCAATCACAGAAATTCAGCTCATGGTATCTCTGTGCAGTTTAGATCATAACAACTCTGTGGCTCCTGGGCAGTGTCTGTCACCTGCTTCCATGGGCTGGTGACAGAGATGGCTGAGACTGCAGTAAATCCACCTTGGGTTTCCTCCCTACCAAGCCACAAACTCTCTATCACTTCCCAATTTTAAAGCTGACACTCACACACTGTATGGACCAAGGGTGACTTTCCTCCTGGTGTTATTATTAAAATAATCACACTGGCTGCAGCACTACTGCAAACAAAACAACATTTGCATTTCACTCCACAAAGGTGGCTCTGCTGGGCAGGAACATTCCTACCCTTGCACCCTGCCTGTGTTTTGGGGAAGCAAAAATAGGAATAAATGTTCACATGAAAACACAAGTAGATTTAGGTGAAGCTTAAGGCTTGAGTACAGCAAAACACAGATATGAGCAAAATAAACATTTCCTCTTTATTAACTTCAATTAAAGAGCTATTTTGTTTGAACTTCTCTCTTCTGTGTTTAAGCTGCACCAAATTTGCATCATTGTTTGAAGCCATAAAATCAGAGAATCATGGAATTGCTTAGGAAGGAAAAGCCCTCTAAGATCTTGAGTCCAACCATTCCCGCAGCACTGCCAATGCCACCATCCCTCGATGTCCCCAAGTGCCACATCTACACAGCTTTTAAATCCCCTCAGGGACAATGATTCCACCACTGCCCTGGACAGCTCATGCCAGGGCTGGGCAGCCTTTTCCATGGAGAAATTTTCCTGCATTCCCTGACCCTGGGACACATAGGGAGCACTCCTCACCACATCTGGGGGAGATTCTGCCAGCAGGAAAACAGCAGGAATGGTGGTGACAATGACAATGATGAGGAGGGAAGAGAATAGTGATGATGATGATGATGATAATGGCAATAGTAACAGTCATGATAATAATTACCCTATGAAAGGTGTCATTAAGTTTATGCAACTTCTAAATACATAATATAAATAAATATGCAATAGATATATAGTGTGTACATAAAAATACACATATTTTACATTTATATATATTTTATATATAATAGATATAATATATTATATAAAAAATATATAATAGAATATATAATATATATTCTATATATAATATAGAATATTTTAAATATTAAGTATAAATAGATGTAGAATATAATATTTTATTATTATAGTATACATATATTTATATTTAATATTTTGTATATAAATATTAACTATAAATATATCAAAGTATATATAAATAATAAAATATATAAAATAATATAAAATATATAAAACAAAAAATAAAATAAAAATAAAAATATATACAATTAAAAAAAATAATGCAATATTTTTAATAATTTTAATTTTAAAAGCCCCATGCACATACCTGACTAACTGCCTAAATAAATCTGAAATGGTGCCTGAAAGCTTTTTTGGCCAGGAAGCGCTGGATGTACCAGGGGTGAGGTGCTGCAGGTGGGTCCAGTGTGTACCAGGGGCTGAGACAGATCCAGCAGGGCTGGGTCCAGCAGGGCTGGCTCTGGCACACCCAGGGCCTCTGTGCACTTGCAGAACTGGAGCCAGGATCCAAACCCATCCCTGTCCAGCTGCCAGCCCCCAGTAACTGCTGAGAGTGGAATCACTGAGCTCTCACTGCTAAAAAGCCCCTTTGAACGTGCTGGAGTGTCTTACATAAGATGGCAATAAACTGGCCCCAAAAAAGAAAGCAAGTAATTACACTAGTGCCTTGTAAGCTTTGATTCTGTGCTGTTTGGGAACAATCTGAGGATTTTTTTTGTTGGGCTTATGAGGATAATGCCGAGAACAGCAAAGGTTTGGAGGTGGGGTGTCCAGCTTTCAAGCTCCCATGTACAAACACAGGTTTCCTTAGAATTTCACAGTCTGACAGGCACAACCAGAGAGAAGCAGGAGACATTTCTGCCCTCTCCTAGCAGCTTATGTATTATTCCTTAAAAAATAAAAAAATAAAAAAGGAAAAGAAAAGAAAAACTTCCAGAGCAATGTGGTGCCTTTATTCCCTTGCGTTGTTTAAACCATTTTTCAGGGCACTACACAATGAGCTTTCTTTGGGAAGTAGAACAGTAGCTTTTCCTCAGACCACAGTGAAACACTTACAGCTCCAGTGCCTTGAGAAGGTGGTGGATAAAATAGAAAAAACGGGAGAAGAAGCTAAAAGGAAGAGAGAATGAATTGGGAACTTGAATCAGGAAGAAAGAGAGGGGGGAAGAAGGAACAGGCATCAAATGCAGGGATAATTGCAAAGCACCACCACACTCCTGGCCAGGGAAAAAAAGGAATTGTAGATGAATCATGAGAGTGACAAAGAATCCCTTCAACAAGTTGTCTTTTATCACAACTTTGCTGCTCTACAGCTACACTGCAAGCAGGAGAAATTGCATCATGTCAACAGCAAGTTTATAGAGATAAAGTGACTGGAGCAGGGGAAAGATGCTGCAGTCACTTGGGCTGCAATGAATTCCCTGAGAGCAGCACACACAGGGCACGAGAACAAGAACACATCCCTGAAAGGGGCAGCTCCAAAATATCCCTGGAGGGAACCTCCTAAAAATCATCCCAAACCAGGGGCGCATCCTTCACTAGGATCACTATGACTCAAAGCCACAATCTTTTGTTGAGGTTTAGATTGGATTTTAGGAGAAATTTCTTTCCCCAAAGGTTTGTCCAGCCCTGGCAGCAGAGGAATCCCCATCTCTGGAGGGATTTAATGTGGATGTGGCACTTGGGGACACCTGGGGTCAGTGGTGGCCTTGGCAGCGCTGAGGGAGCGGCTGGACTGGATCTGAGAGGGCTTTTCCACCCTGAACAATTCTGTGATTCTATTCAGTGACTCCCAGCCTTGCCCAGAAGCTTGGAGGGATTTTTCTGCCTCCTTGCCCAGGCCCTTGCCCTCCTCTCCCCTCTGCCCCAGCCCCCAGAACGGCTGCTGGCTCAAATGCAAATAGTGCACATGCAGGCACAGGAGCTTTTTTTAAATTCTGAAAGCTGAGACTTCTAAGTTTATCTCAGAAGGACACTGGAAAGATGAATAGAGAGAAATTATGCAGAGAAAGAGAAAATATTCAAAGAGTGGAATTATGTATGCATAATTGCCTGGCTCCCTGGGGTGCACGGGCGAGTACACCAAGTCACTTTGTGAAATCATTCCCCACAACTCCTGGATCCTAATTATAGTGCAGTAAGTGGGGAGAAGCTAATTTTTAAACAGTCCTGATGGGGTAACTGGAAGAACCATAAGGATGCTGTTTAACCCCTTGCCTACTGAGAGGCTTCAAGCAAAGAAGCCACCACAGGAGGAATAAATGAAATGCTGGTGAAGCCAGTGCATTGTTCTCTGGTTGATTTAAAGGTGGCCAGCAGGAGAACCAAGCAAGCACAAGCCTTCAGGTTAAAGGAGAAAAAAAGGGCAGACCTGAAGAAATAAGCCAAAATTAAAAAAACACCAGTAAACATGACCTCTGCCCAGGCTTCAAAGGAGACTGGAGGCAGCATTAGGGTGTTTCTGAGTCCCTCTGCCCTGCACAGCAAATTCTCAGCCAAAAGCTTTATAAATCCTAAGAATGCCTGTGCAGGAACCTCTTTATCCATGCAGAAAATACATCCACAGCTGCCTGGTACCTCAGCACATCCCCAGTGCAGCAGGAGTACCTGGAGCACAAAGAGCCCTATTTAATGCTCCCTGGAACCCTGGCTGGCTTGGGAAGGACCTGATTCCAGCAGGGATCTGCTGATCCAACACCTTCTGAACCCTCACAGGTCACAGACATCAGTGGGACAGCAAGAAAGGACAAAACCGGGCGGTTTTCCTGCATTATATGTGCAGTGCTAAACCTGATTTTTTACAGCAAAATAAAAGCAGTAGCAGGACATCCCTGCCCTCAAGGTGTGCCAGAGGAGGTTTAGGTTGGATAATAGGGAAAATTTATTCCCCCAAAGGGCTGCCCAGCCCTGGCACAGCTGCCCAGGGCAGCGGTGCAGTGCCCATCCCTGGAGGGATTTACAGCCATATGGATGTGGCACTTGGGGACAGGGGTCAGAGGTGGCCTTGGAGGAATGGTTGGACTCAAAGATCTTAAAGGGCTTTTCCAGCCAAAATAATTCCATGACCCAACCCATGCTCCCACACTGCCCTGCGAGTTCAGCTAATGCAGAAATCAGCCATCAAAGGCCTTTTATTCTCACCATGCTCAAGTTTAAGCCAACCAAAACCACTCCTGGAAGTCCTTAAACTCAGATATTTTGACTAAATTCCCTTTAAATTTCTCAGCCTGGTAATGTTTGTTCTCATTCATTCCAAACCCCTTCCAATGTTCCAATTAGCATTGTTTTTCCCCTATCGGAACAGATGCAGGCACACAGTACTAAAAAAGAAAAATAAAAAAAAAATAAAATACACCATTTACCCATTCTAGATGGACAAAGGATGATTTTGTCCCTCAGCCATGCCTTGCACAATGGCACTAAAAGCGTGAAAACACCACTCAGGACTCCCAGGGATGCAGAACACCTGGATCCAACATCTGCTGCCAACAGACACAGGGGGAAATGCTAGGCTTTCACTCCAGGTTGCATTATTTTGAATCCCCAGGGTGTTTTTCGGCTTTTGTGTTTCTACCACACCCTTTTGAGTGGAGAGACCCCTGGAGATGGATCCCCTTCAGGGGAGCTCTTAGCCTGGAAAAGGGAGGCTGAGGCTTGCAGGGCTCCTCTCTGAGAAAAGCCACCTCCAAAATTTTATAGATATCCACAGGGTTTAAGACCAGAAGACCATTTAGGAGGACCTCCTAGAAAAATAAGCAATTAAATCTTCCCCAGACACCTCTTTGTTGAGGCCAATTATTTGTTCGGAGGAGAATTTGCAGAAAGTTGTGCTTGACTTCCAGCCTTGATCTCAGATCTCAGCACGTGAAGAACTCTCAGTGCAGCCTTACAAATGATGAACTCTGCCAGGCCCACATTAATACCTAACCCTCATGGCTCAGAAAATTATATATTCTACTCAAATGGAATAGTTTTTACTTTTTTTTGGCCAAAGTAATAGACACAATTTTGCTACTTAATCCTCTCCTATTGTCTCAAGCTCACTCAAATTACAGCCATTTGAACTTGATCTGAGCTCCCCCGTGCTTAAGGAACTCATCAGACCAAGGACAGTCAAACTTCCCAGCTCCCTGAATACTAAACCTCTTGTCTGGCCAGGAGCCACAGGATGAGCCCTGGGTGCTGTGGGAAGGGAAGGAGGGAAGAGCAGGAGCAGGTCCCAGGTGGGTGGTGGCTCCAGGGACATCCTAGTGCCTCCTGTCAGCTCCAAGGCAGGGGACAACCACCAGGAGCTGGCAAAAAAATCCCCACTGAGTGGAGGAGACAGTTCATGTTTTCACTACTTCCTTGGAAATAAATGTTCTGTTCCATCTGAAAACAAGAGGAAAACCTGAGGGAGAGCCTCCAAACACTGTTCTTTGGGGCACTTGTCCCAGAAGAGGAGACTCTGGTTTATAATCTCATTTTGGGGTGGGATTCCACCTCTCTCCTTTGAAAACCTCACAGGGAAGCACTCAGTTTGCCTGAGTTCAGAGGCCCCTCAGGCTTCAGGCTGAATCTTGTGTCACCCCCTGTTCTGTCCTGTCCTGTCCTGTCCTGTCCTGTCCTGTCCTGTCCTGTCCAACATGGGCAGGATGACACAGCCAAGCCAACCTCAGCAGGTCTGGGGTGGCACTTGGCTGTGCCACATGAGGTCAGTGCTGTAAAACACAGACACACAGCACTGTTCAGGCAAATTTCCTCCTCTTTTTCTTGGGAGAAGAGAGGGAATCAGGCTCCAGGGGTAATAACATTTCAAAACAGATGTAAAGGAGGAGTTTGAGGATGAGAGGAGGGGCTGGGACCACAACTTGGCAGCAGCACCTCACCTCCAGCTCCAGTCTGGCCCCAGAGCAGGAGTAAACCAAGGATTTCCTGACAAGGTTTATTGCTGAGCCTGCTTGGAGCCTGACAGCACAGCCACCTCCTGCCTGACAGGACACCAGGAGTGACAACACCTACAGAAACTGAAATTGCTGTCTGCACTTGAAGGTGGCCCCGTCTGAACTAAAATGTGCAAATAAATTTGCACCACCAGTGTTGGCTTCTCTGGGTGAGCTTCAGGGCTGTCAGTAAGACTTAGAGAATTGCTTGGGTTGGCAGGAACCTTAAGGAACATCTTATTCCATCCTCCTGTCATGGGCAGGGACACATTTCACCATCCCAGGCTGTTCCAAGCCATGTCCAAGCTAGTCTTGGACACTTCAGGGATCCAGGGGCAGCCACAGCTGCTCTGGCCAAGGCCTCACCACCATTAACCACACTGATTTCTAATAATCATTATTATATGTGAAATCCCCAAAGAAGAAGCCTGTACAGATGCCATGCCACAGAAAATTTGACTGGGTGCAGCAGCAGCATGCTTGCCATCAAGAGATAAGGGTGGAGGAGCCACAAGAGGCAGAGAGGCCACAGGGTGAGGGCACAAGGAGGCCTCACAGTGCCAGACATGTCTGCTGCCCTCACACACCATCACCATCACCATCACCATCACCATCACCTCACAGACAGTGTCACAGGAGAGTTTAGGGAGATCTGTAGGGAAATATCCCTGCAGGAGCTTGCTCAGACAGCTTTCAGTGTTACACAAAAGGAAACTTCCAAGTGTTGGGAAGGCCCAGGCAGGATTTTCTGCAGGATGTGCAAGGGTGTTCCAGACTGCAGGACCAGGAGCCCTGGACAAGGGCAGGAACCCCAGGAGAAAGCTGAATTCAGGCAGGTTTCCACAGGGATCTGCAAACTGGCTAAGAGGGTGCCAGAGGACTGAGACTCAGCTGGGTGCTGTCACCTCCTGGAGACAGATGATTGTAGGGATGTGCCCCTTGTTGATGGAGTGGCCAAACTATCCTTTGTCTCTTTAAAAAGGAAAAAACTCAGAAGTTTCTCTCCTCAATTAGGTAAAAAGACACCTCATAGGACCTGGGGGACTTCACCTCAAACTTAAGGATGGCCAGTTGGACAGAAGCCAAAAAGTCCCATCTAAGCAAATTCACTAGAAAAAGAAGAGAACAAAGGAAATAATCACTTTCATGAGGTGTTTTACCAGGAGCAAGAACTTCTTGTGCCTGGCTCAGTTTTTCTCTGTAAAGAGTTTTGTTATTTTGCCTTTTACTAAAACCTTTCTAAGTTAGTGTTTCTAACACTATCACAGAAGCCATCCTGCTGATTTTATGCTTCTAAGGTAGCTGAGCTATCTCAGGTGTGATATAGACCTCCAAGAGCTCATGAGACCTGGCTGGAGGAGACCACATATCAGATATATATATCTGTATATATATATATATATATATATGTTTATATATATACATATGTATATATATCTATACCTTGGGCTGGGCCCTGCACGCTGGGGACACTCTGGGATGGGTCACAGCCCACAAGGGAGATCCAGGCAGTGCCACCCTGATCCAGCCTCCCAGCAGCACCAGGAGCAGCCCCAGGACAGCAGAGAGCTCTGTCCCTTTTCCACCCTCAGAGCTCCCACTGGGTGCAGATGATCTTGTG